>NW_006209696.1:12800-27141 GCF_000334495.1 Tupaia belangeri chinensis
TTTTCAGATTCAACAGAGAAGGTAGCACAAAGCATTCTAAGATGTGATCACTACTTCTCAGGTACATGTTTCAACCAGATTGTTCCCACCACTTGGATTGTTCTTTCAGTGACCTATATGGAAAGAGGATGGATGCTTTAGGATCATCACATATTGCTCTTGCAGGCCACAGACTGAAGAAGTCTAGATGGTGCTTGAGTAGGCTCAGCTGCGAATTCTGCTTCTGGAACTGTGCTTGGTGCTGGCCCTTTATTCTGCTCAGTTGAAGCAGAGAGGACAACATAGACAATGTCTTTCTTCATGTGATGGGTTAAGAATCACACCTGAATCTCAACCCAAAAGAGACTATCCTATTTACCCCCGGTTGTGGCTCAGAATCCTTACCTGCACCTAGATGCTTCTAACTAAAGAAACTCTGAACAGGTGCTGTGTAAGTATATTTAGATTCTGCACAAGTTCTCTGAGTCCACAGATGCCATGTGCCCACATGTGGTCTCTGCACAGGAGTTGAGTCCCCATATGTGTTCAGGCAGATAAAACCTTACATAGGGGTCTGGCCTCCATTCATTCTACTCTAGTTTTTCCCTTTTTGCTCTGCTATGTAAAATTCCCTTTGTTTTGGAAACCAGCAGTTAGCATAATGGCTATGTCGCTGGACTCCCACGTAGTCAACCACGGTTCATGTGCCGGACCTGGGGGCTTAAAACTCACGCTGGGCGCATGTGCGTGTGTGCCCAGGATCCCGAGAGGAGAATGGAGGAGAAGAGATTGTGGCGTGACAATCCCCCCTGGGGGGTGATTTCTCGCTTTCTGTCTCTATGTCTCTGTCTGTCTGGCGAGCGCACATGCCCTATAGTGAAAACCTCTCCAAGAAAAAAAAAAATTCCCTTTATTTCTATGAGAAATTCTGACCTTCTTATGGCTGGGTTTTTTTTTTATTCTGACCTTCTTATGGCTGCTTTCTTCTTTAAGATGCGGGTATGCATTTTCGTGTGTACAAAATGATCCATACTGTAATGTTTAGGTAACCAGCTTTGGATTAAAAACTCTGACCCATATCCATTTATAAACTCTATAACCTCAAACTACACACAGTGCTTAAGTGCTGCACTATGGGGCAAGTCCATAAATGGGCTTTTATTTCTTCTTTTTACTTTTTTCCCCATAAGGCACATGCACTCACCAAAAAGAGACAGAGAAATACATAGTAAGAAATCACCCTAAAGTGGAGATGACCATGACCACTCACAATCCATTCTCTTCCATTCTCCTGTCAGAAATTTGGGCACACACACATACACGCACACACACCAACATGATTTTTAAGCTACTGGGTCCAAGACGTGAACTGGGAATCTAGCACTTGAACCGCCATGTCACCTTCTGACCCTCATTACTTGCAGTTTTATTTAGTATGTCTTTGGTTTCTTTAATTAGGTTTAACCCTAGGAGTCTTACATTTCTTGCTATTCTTTTCTTTTCTTTTTTTTTTTTTTAATGAAAGGTTTTTGCTATAGGGCACGTGCGCTCACCAGACAGAGACAGAGAGACAGAAAGCGAGAAATCACCCCCCAGGGGGTATGGCCACGCCACAATCCCTTCTCCATTCTCTTCTGGGGACCTTGGGCACGCATGCACACATGCCTGGCATAAGTTTAAAGCCACCAGGTCCGGGACGCAAACCACCGTTGACTACACGGCAGTCCAGTGACATAGCCATTAAGCTAACTGCTGGTCCTTTCTTCTGGCTATTCTAAATGGAACTGTTTTCTGCAGGTTTACTTTAGTCTATTCATTGTTGGTGTGAAGAAATGCTATAGATTTTTGTATGCTGATTTTGTACTCTGCCACTTTAATGTATTTATTTATCATTCCAGGAGTTAGTTTGTTTGGTGGTTTTGTTTGTTTGTTTGTTTGTTATGTATTTAATCTAGTCATCTGAAAATAGAGATCATTTTACTTCTTTTTTTTTTTTGGAGGGGTTTTTTTTTTTTTTTTTGCTATAGGGCACGTGCGCTCGCCAGACAGAAAGAGACAGAGAGACAGAAAGCGAGAAATCACCCCCCAGGGGGGATGGCCATGCTGCAATCCCTTCTCCTTCATTCTCCTCTCGGGATCTTGGGCACGCACACACACACGCCCAGCATGAGTTTAAGCCACTGGGTCCGGGACTCGAACCACGGTCGACTACGTGGGAGTCCAGCAACATAGCCATTATGCTAACTGCTGAATGCCTTTTTTTTTCCTGTTGTCTAGCTAGAATTTCCAGTCACATATTTAAAAGGACAGAAGAGAGTGGGCCACTTTGTCTTGTTCCAGTTTTAAGTGGAAAAGAAATTTTCTCCATTCAGTATGATGTGCTATGTGTTTTTCATATATGCTTATTTTGACAAATGTCCCTTCAATGCCAATTTTGCTGAGGGTCTGAATCATGAGGGGATGTTGTATTCTATTAAATGCTTTTTCTGTATTGATTTATATCATCATTGGCTTTTGTGTTTCTTTCTGTTAATATTGAGTACTACATTTGTGGTATTCTTTACATTGTGCTGTCCTTGCATCCCTGGAATATAGTCACCCTTTTTGTGGTGTATAACCTTTTTAATGTTTCATTGGATATAATTTATTATTTTCTTGCTATGAATGTTTTCATCTATATTGATCAGAGATATTGGTGTGTAGTTTTCCTTTTGTGTATATCCTTGTCTGTTTTGGGGATGGTGGTGGTGGAGGCTTCATAATATGAATTTTGGCGGGTTCCTTCCTTTTGGAAGTTCAAAAATAGTTTGAGTAGAATGCAGATGAACCCTTTTTTTATAAAGTGTTGTGAAATTCAGAAGTGAAGCCACCAGGACCTGAGGCTTTTTTTGTTGGATGATTTATATTGCTGACTAAATCTCACTGCTTGTTATTGTTCTTTGCCTTCCTGATTTAATCATGGCAGATTACATGAGTCCAGAAATTTGTGCATCTTATCCGGGACTTTTGTTCTTTGTTGACGTATAGTCTCTCATAGTATAGTAACTTTTGGTACTTCTAATGATCTAATTTATTCTGGTAATGTCTGTTTAAGGCTGATTTGATTTATCTTATTCCTTTCTCTCTTCTTAATTAGTCTAGCTAACAGTGTGATAATTTTATTTTCTCAAAAAAAAAACAGATTTTAGTTTCATTTATTTCTATATAGTTAATTTATTTTCTATTTCATTTATTTTTGTTTAAACCTTCATTATTTTCTCATGAAATTACTTGGAGGATTTTTGTTGTTTTTCCAGTTTTTTGAGGTGTGTTGCTAGGTTGTCCGTTTGCCACCTTTCCATCTTTTCCTTATGCACCCTAACTGCTGTGAACTTTCCTCTTACGACAGCTTTTGGTGTGTGCCATAAGTTATGGAAATGTGTGTAATCATTATCATTGATTGCAATGAATCTTTCAATTCAATCTTAATTTCTTCACTGGTTGTGAAGTAGTTTAAATGGATGTAGTTTAGTTTCCATATGTTTGTGTATTTATTATTTTTAAAAAATTAATATCAGGTTAATTTGGTCATAAAAGATGCTGGATATGATTTCTATGCCTTTGAATTTGTAAAGGTTTATTTGCCATCATGTGACCAGTCTCTAAAACAGTTTTATGCAGAGGTGAGAAAAATGTATATTTTTTAGTTGTTTTACGATAAGATCTACACATGAATGTCAAGACTATTTTATTTATGATATCATTTAGATCCTGTATCTATTTGCTTATTTTTTGTCTAGATGCCTCATCTCAAGGAGATAGTGAGTTATCAAGACCCCCAGTGACTAGTGTGTTACAGTCTATCTCTCTCTCCCTTGAGATCTAGCATTCTTTCTTTCACATAGGTGCTCCCGAGTTGGGTGCATAGATATTCATAAGTGTTATAACTTCTTCATGAATTATCTTTTAGTACTACTATATGTGATGCCCTTCTTTCCTCTTGCAGTTTTTTTCCTTAAAGCCTATTTTGTATACTATCAGCATCATGACTCTTCCCTTTCTTAGGTTTCCATTTGCAAGAAATAGCATTATGTGGTACTTCATAAACATAAAGAATCACAAGTCAATTAAACATTTTTAAATTAAAATAAAAATGGCTGTGACCAGTAGGTGGCGTGGTAGTTAAGGCACTGGACACTCCCACATGGCCAACGAGGGCCATGAATCTGGTGGCTTGCTTTGTCACTTCCTCTCTCTCTCACTCTCACCCTCTGTCTCTCTCTGGTCAAATTAAAAAATAAATGAATGAATAAATAAAATAAGATAAATAATTAAAGAAAAAAATAAAAATGGCTAAAGATATTTTCAAAAAAATCCATCAGAAAAAACACATAAACATATAAAAAATGCTCATTTAAAAAAATACCTATATGCACCATTAAAATATCATATTAGCTAGAAGAGCAAAAATTCCACAGTAGATGACACACTGGAGGGGTGCAAAGAAAAGACTGGGAAATAGGATAAAGTTTTACTAACACAGTTCCCATAAAAGAAAAAAACTAGTATTAAGAGGGAAATTATTGAAAATTTTCAGGTGGTTTGTAATTATTAAAATAATGCATATTCATATTTGGGAATTTTGAAAATTTTGTCATTAATATCAATCAAAATAAATATAAAAACAAGTGTGTACAATTTAGAGTTCTGCTTATTGTAAAACATTACTGTGAAATAATTCACATAGAGAGAATTTATTCACACAATTCTTTTCTCATAGCCTTACAATGAAATAAGTTTATCTCTAAACTAGTCTCATTACCTTGTGCCTGTCATTTTTTACTTAAATTCTTAAAATAGTTGCACTGCTATCCAAGTGCTGAGCTCTGAAATGGCATTGTGTTACACTAAAATTTTCCTAAATTTATGAATAATTAAACCCCATGCTGCAAGCAATATACTTGATAAAAATAGTATGTAGAATTTTAAATGTGGACTGTTATTATGATGCTCTGCTCTGTAATCACAACAGCTTCCATATTTCCAAGTAAATATGAACCCAAACTGGGTTCTTACATACAGAGTTCCTGGTTCATCTAACCACTGGCACTCCAATGAAACGGCAGAATGGTGGCTCATCTATAGTACCATTTTTACCCTCATATACAGAATGCTACTTTTTCGTTTTCAGGAGAAGATTAAGAAAAGAAAAGAAAAAAAAAAACAGTTTGAAAGTTATCTGTCATCCCAGGAATGCAAGGTTAGTTCAACATACACAAAATCATAAATGTAATACACCATATTAACAGGAAAGTTATCTGTCATCATTTTTATTCTTCCATAGTCTTCTCAAGGCACTTGTTACCTCTTTGTTCCTCAGACTATAAATAAAAGGATTCAGTAGGGGAATTATAATTGTGTAGAACAGTGAAGACATTTCATCCTGTTCTGCACCTGGGCCAGACGCAGAGCACACAAATGTGAAGAAGATGGTGCCGTAGAACAAGGAGACAGAGAGCAGATGGCCACTGCACGTGGAGAAGGCTTTGCGTCTGCCCTTCTCAGACTTCTTTTTCAGGATGGCAAAGAGGACGCATATGTTTACAGCAGTTGTATACATAACCACCAAACACTGGAAACTGCCTAACAGTTCTTCGACTAATTATAGATAACGAACTGTGATACTTTCGCAATGAATGATATCAGAAATAAAAATGAACAAATAACTGATGTACACAACATCTAGGATGAATCTCAAAGGCACTGTTCTGCGTAAAAGAAGCTAGTTTCAAAAAGTCATATATCGCTTGATTCCATTATTTGTTATTCTCCTAATGGTAAAACTATAATTGACAGAATACCTTGCCAAGAAGAGGGCGTGACTGCAAAGAAAAGCCAGGATGGCAGGAAACAATATTTTGGCCTAAGTAGGATATTATGAATCCCAGTAAGGGTGTGTTTACAGCAACCTATACAATATGTTAAACTCATAAACCTATACTCATAAAAGGCCAATTTTACTGTATGTTAACTTGACAACATTTAGATGAAGTCTAACAAAGGCTTCTTTCTACAAAAGGAATGACAAAGTCATCAGTTCATACTGTTTCCAGATCAATCCCCTCCTTATTCTTTCTTTTCACTACCATTTTCTATGCCCGTTGATATTTACCAGAATTCAAAATATTCTCTTAGAGGGCTTCCATAACAATCCAAGACCAATACTATTTAAAAACCTGATACAACATAAACCTCATCAACCCATTCAATGTCATATGTAAAAAAACCTACATACCAATCAGTCTTTTAAGATTTGTTGTAGTTTGCCCAAATATAAATGTGGCCATTTGCTCACCCTTAGATATACTGCCATGATAGATAAGCTATCTGTTTGGAACAACTATGGGTATAAATGGGACCTCACATAGCTGGCTGTTCAAATTCCTTACTTGCATTATTCTGGGTACTTGAGGGGTTTCACCCAACAGCCATATAATTAGGGTATTGTTGGATGTACTTACATTTAATCTTAGAGTTCCCAGAACTTTATAGAACACATGTAATAAATGTGATTTTAATGAAATTAGTTGTTATCAAATCTTAAAGATACTTCTTATATATTTCTTACATCAGTAAGTCAAAGAGTCAAGTCAACTAATAGTTGGAGGATAGAGTACCTGTTTATCCATATATATGCTAGATATTGATGGGCCTGTAACACAGCAAGAATCCTAGAAGTATGTAAAGTGACGTGACAGTTACTAAACTCCTGCTAAAACTTCCATTTACAGTCACATCTTCTTTTCCTCCTTCTTTAAAACTTCAATGCAGACGTAACCCAAGAGGCCGTTTTTTTCTAATTTCACTGTCTGTTGGCAGTCCTCTTCATGAATGCTCTGCACAAGTGTGCATTGTATATTCAAGGGCAATTAAGTTGCTAATAGTCAGCCATTTCCAAAGTCGCCTGCTGCAGATGATGATATATTACGAAGCATCCGATGCCAGAAATGTAACTGAAGAAGAAGGCTATGTTTTCGCTTCATTCTTGTTCATAAAAGAATCCAGCATATCTGAAATGAAGAGCTGAAGTTTTGCACTAAGTGCTTCATGTTGAACTTACTGTACAGTTAGACACTGTACAGTTAGGTTTATGATGCACACGGGAAAAGAGAAGAGACCAACATATTTTTTTCCATTTAGTCAGACCAAATAGTCTGCCTTTTTCTCTACACATTTCTTCTGAAACACTTAAACAAGATAAGATGCTCTCCCTACCCCAGATAGAAATGTTTTAGCTCATTAAGCCCTTTCTTCCAGAATACTAATTCTGTGCTTGACTGGTGCTTTATTACAGATAAGAGAATAATTCAAAATTAAAAGACGTGAAATGGAGCTCTTCTAAGCTATTGCTTAGGCCATTTGAAGGAAAAGATAGTCTTCTCCAATGCGATTTTTCAATAATAAAATGGACACAAACATTTGTTCAAAGTTCTGATAGCCCGACTTTACCTCATTTTCCGAATAGCATCTAATGTGTAATGTAAATAGCTTTCAGATTTCCAAAGCTGCTTTTTCAGGAGAAAAGGTTTTTTGAGCTCCTTTTCTCTATGCCTGGCTAAAATCTGGCTGTCTGCCAGGCTCTCCTCGACTCTGGGGCTCCCCCTACTGGCTTTCAAGTATATTGCCCAGAAAAATACGTTACTTCTCTACCAGTTGAATCAGGAAAATTTCTGTACTTGTTAGCAAAGAATAAAACACGTAATAGAGAAACATGTGTTTTGATCACATTAAACAGACAACAAATTCTTAAAATTCTCAGTCTATGTGTATCTATGAACACACACAATGCAAACTTTAATGAAAAACTAGCAATTAGTCATATGTTAATATTCATATAAAGCTTATCTTATGATCTGAGCTTTTATAGTTTATATAACATATTCTTTTGAATATACTCAGTTATATCTGATTTTAATCATGAAGAGTGACTTTTTCCTTTTGTTTTGCAATGATCAAGATGTATGGTATAAATGAATAAAGTTAAGTAAACAAGTACATTAGGTTTTAATTATTTTCTTCATATTCAAGTACTCAGCTATCTTTGTGTTTGGATTTTTTTACATACTATATAATTTTGTCAATAATATACATGGAATATTTGAAATTTTTGAATAATTTGAGTTTATTGTATAAAATATAAACTTTCTCAACATGAAAATTCAAAAGAAAAGATCCCAAGAGAGTTGGAAGCATATGTAGAACCTCTTTACCCAGAAGGAGAAAATATACCTGCAATTTGATGTGCAAGTTCAGCTTATTTTCTCTCTCTTTTATCTTTCTTGGAACAGTTGGTTTTTTTTTGTTTGTTTTTCTTTAATTCATCAGTGTATATCATTATAACTTGAAAAATGAATTTACCTGGCATGAATACATTGTATATCAGCCCAGCTAAAGATATAGTCTTACACATTATTATCAACAGATAGTTTTCCCTTTTTGTATACCTTAAATGATTTGCTTCTTTATTTTTCCCCTTAATTCCCTTCTTCTTACCCTCCACTATTCCCCACCCTCTTCCCACACTGTCTCTAGTACCCAATATTATTCTCCATGCTTTTATATCTTCCAATATTTCAGTTTCTACCACAGAGTGCAGACATTCAGTATATATTAAGTGGGGATATATATTGTCTCTCTTTCACAGTCTGGCTTGCTTTGGCAAGCAGTAAATCTTCCGTAATAGTCCACATTCTAAATTAAATGAGTACAACAATTTTATATACTTACAGCTTACTGATTTAATTTTATTTTTAACATTACCTATTTGCAAAAATTAGAATGGAATTTTTTTCTTCTTGAGTCAACATTAAGAAAACTGAAATGTTATTTCCCATATACACTACGAGTAGAATAAGAGAATGTTCATTTTTATAAAAGCGTGCTAGCATGCCCTTTGTTAACTCTAGTGTGGTTCAATATTCAATAACCTATTCAATTTGTTTACGTGCCTTCCTGTGTCTATTAATTTTTTTTTCTAAAACTCTGTCCCCTCTCAATTCCCCCATCCTCTTTTCCCACCCCCATGCAATCTTTGGTGTAGACCATAACTCTATTTACTTCTATGCTATCTAACATATCCCTTCATCAATTAAAAATAAAAGAAAACTGAAATCAGTTTCAGTTGATTGAATATCAAAGTTCATAACATGATGTAATGTTTGTGGAAGTTGATAAATTTTTTAATACCTTTGATATGAGTATCACACTCAGTATGCAGGCTTTGAACAATCATAATGTACCCTACAAAGATGTACAACAATTAAATATAAGTCAGAAATTATGGAACAAAGAAATGAAAAAGAGAAAAATTAATTTGTGGAGTAATATTACCAAGGAGCCTTGAAAAGATTTAAAAAATGAATGAATTGAAAATAGCCTGATACAGATCTTTTAGTTTTTAAAGTTTGGAAAGTCCTCAGTGAGCCCGATGAGTTCTTTCTAACTCAAAACTTGTGATCAATATTCCAAATTTCCATAATAGCTCAACTATTATACAATTTGGATTGGTTTTTTAAGGACGTAAATGTGATACAGAGATAAATACACATTCCTAATTACTTTGGAATTAAGGGGCCTTAGAAAATTATCACTGATGTCTTTAGCCCACTTTCTCATGATTCCAGGAAAAAATAAGGAAATTTGAAAAGTGTAACTTGTCTATACTTTGACAAAAATGTTTTCCACAGTAAAATAGCCTCTGAAACTTGAGTTATTGTGAACTTTTTTCCCATGTTTCATTCTTCTATTATTCTGACTTTACTATTGTAAAAATACTTACTGTGCATGTCTCTTCAACATCTAGCGTTTATGGTAAGCATTTAAACCTGTCTGTCCTGAAGAGAAACAGCAAATCTCATAGGGTCATCAGGATTTTCATATGTTACCTAAAAATTTCATTATATACAAAAATTGAAAAACTACATGTAGTAAAAATTAATACAGATGCTAGTGTTCTCACCCACTTCTGGAAGATTGAGGGAGATATAAAGTGGTTTTCCTGAAGTAAAGTTGATTCTTTGTGAAGAAACGAAAAATAGTAAATAATCTCTCTTTCTCCACCGTACTCTAAATTAGGGCCAAAGTCATCTTTAGAAATTGTTAACTGCCAAGGTCTCCACTGTTCTCACGTCCACTGCTGCAGTCCCACTTGGAACGCTTAAAGTGGAAGGTGCAGAACAATGTGATGATGACTTGTGAAGAGAGTTTTTTGAAACCTCGACTTCAGGAAGATAAAATATTTTTGGCATTCTTTTTTCAAATCTATTTGAAAATACCATAGTATTCCCTCAGCGAAAGTTACCAGTAGATTCCCTGAAGGACACAGGTAAAATTGTTCTACTGGGCATTAGAAGCTAATCTGCGGATGACCTCAGATGCACCCAAGTGTAACAATTAGAACCACACTCAGCGACACTGCGTTCACTATGAGGGAAACTTGACAAATTAGCCCTGAGCAGTTTCTGTGACAAACGAATTTTTTTTCTCTTATTACTCTTGATGGTGCCCCATTCTAATCACATGCTCTCATCTAAAACTCAGATTCATCACACTCAACATGTCCAAGTCCAATCTCAATCTTATCACAAAAATGATCATCATCCAGTCTTCTCATTCTCATTAAACGACATCTCCAATCTGCCTTGATCTTTAACATTTCATTTTTTAAAAAGAGCATTTATTTATTTTTATTTTACACTTTTAAATTTGTTTAATCACTAAACTTTTTTTTCTTTATGCTTTAGCCATAGCGTATATGTGCTTTCCAGAAAGAGAGACAGAGAGAGGAAAAGTGAGAAATCACACACCAGGGGAGGTGGTCATGCCACCATCATTCTCCTTCATTCTCCTTTGGGATTTTGAGTACATACGCGTATGCTTCTGGCATGATTTTCAAACCACTGAGTCCAGAATTCTAACCACTGTTGGCCATGTGGGAATCCAAATCATTAACTACCATGCCACCTGTTGGCCCTCACTGTACAACTTTACAATGTATAAAAAAAAATTTTTTTAGCATCAATGCAGCATCACTGAACTGAACTCTCCCACAATCACCGAACTCTCCCACAAAAGCAAATCTAAATCATGATCAAATCTATAGCTTTTACCTCTTTATGATCTTTTATAACCATCTACTTCTCTACAAAATCAAACGAGCTCCTGTTCCTTAACATTTCATTTTTTTAAAATGCATTTATTTATTTTTAATTTACACTTTTAAATTTGTGTTTAATCACTAAACATTTCTTTCTTTATGCTTTAGCCATAGGGTACATGTGCTTTCCAGAAAGAGAGACAGAGAGAGGAAAAGTGAGAAATCACACACCAGGGGAGGTGGTCATACCATCATCATTCTCCTTCATTCTCCTTTGGGATTTTGAGTACATATGCGCATGCTTCTGGCATGATTTTCAAACCACTGAGTCCAGAATTCTAACCACTATTGGCTATGTGGGAATCCAAACCATTACCTACCATGCCACATGTTGGGCCTCACTGTATTTCTTTACAATGCATAAAAATTTTTTTCCAGCATCAATGTAGCATCACTAAACTGAACTCTCCCACAATCACTGAACTCTCCCACAAAAGCAAATCTAAATCATGATCAGTCTATAGCTTTTACCTCTTTATTATCTTTTATAAACATCTACCTCTTTCTTTTTTTATAGACCACAGATTAGTTTATTTTTAACACCTATCAAGCCATGAATTCATAGGGAATAGGTTCCAGTAGCTCAGGATCCTTTCCATTGGTTCTCACAAAATGTGCTTCTCTGGGTGGAGCAGGCTGGTGCTTTAGTTGAACCCACACTGAGTCCAGAATTCTAACCACTGTTGGCCATGTGGGAATCCAAATCATTAACTACCATGCCACCTGTTGGCCCTCACTGTACAACTTTACAATGTATAAAAAAAAATTTTTTTAGCATCAATGCAGCATCACTGAACTGAACTCTCCCACAATCACCGAACTCTCCCACAAAAGCAAATCTAAATCATGATCAAATCTATAGCTTTTACCTCTTTATGATCTTTTATAACCATCTACTTCTCTACAAAATCAAACGAGCTCTAGTTTTTGACTCAGCTGAGCTAATTATGTAATTTTAAAAGTGACAAACCATAGCCATCTGTGACACTGAACTGTCCACTAAACCAGGTCTAAATCATTATCAGATCCATGGCTTTTACCTGTTTATTACCTATTATAACCAACCACCTCTCCCCAAAATCAGACAAGCTCTAGTTCCTGTCTAAGGTATTAAAAAAGCTCTTCATAATCTTATGAGTTTTTTTCCTGTTTAAGAGTGGGAGTGAGAACAGGGAAATTTTCTAGCATTTCTCCCTGCTATGCTCTATCTTTAGGCCAATGTCATCTGGATAAAATGCCAGGTAGCAGTGTCAAACCTGTTCTCGTGCCTCCCTGGTGGCAGCTGCTTCTCAGCTCCAATGGAATGGTTTCCTAATCTGGAGTTGGTTTTCCATATTCTCTTGCAACTCATTGAGTTTTGTCATGATGAATATTATGAATTATATGTCTGTCATTTCTGAGATTTCTTTTATCTTTTGCATAGTTGATGAAGCATTTTTGTGTTCTTTTGAGGAAGATATATTTCCTGATTTTTTTCTCTGTTTTATTAATTGTTTTTATTATCATCATAATCTTCTTTATATTGCATTGCTGATTTTCTCCTACCTCTTGATTTTCTGCTTAGTTTTCTAGGCATCTGGTGAGGCATTTGCTTTTCCTACTGATTTGGAGTAGATTTCTGGGTCTCTATGCTTGTGTACCTCTCTGTGGTACGCTTTAACTACATACAAGTTTTCCTCTTGTTTCCAAATCTCCCATGGCTGAGCACTGCCTTAAAGTGGCTAACCTTAAAGTCGGTGGTTGGTAAGGTTGCCCATCACAGCCTGATGAACGTGCTCATCTCTGGCTCTGAGCCTGGCCAGTGTGGAAGATCCAGCCAAACATCTCTGGTACCTCACTGTTTCTGGGAGCTGCATCTTTCCTTGCAGGAGTATGTCAGAGAGATATTGCTACCCTACTCCTTCCTCCCTGGCTCTGGGGCTCATCAAGGTTCTGACCAGTAGTGGGAGACTCAGTCAAACACCCTGGTGCTTTCTGTCCCTGAGAGCTGTGGTGTCCTTTAAGGTGTATGTGGGAGATATTCCATGACCTTGCTTTTCTTTTCCATCTCTGGAACACACAGAGGACCTGGCCAGTGGTGGAAGACCCAAACAAACATCCCCAGTTCCATTCTATTATCTCCAATATATAACAAAGTTCTGCACTTCATAGCAGAAATGGAAAGATTCCAAGACATAGTAGAGAAGGCAAGTGTGGATACTAGAATCTGTATAGGAGGAGGGTGTATAGTGGAAAGTGAGTGAGAGGGACTCTGGAAAAAAATATATATTTAACAGACTCAATAATATAAGGTACTTTGTTGAAAATGATGTATATGGGCCAGCCTGTGGCATAGTGTCTAAGGCACTGGCTCCCCCATGGCCAATGGCAGTTGAGTCCTGGACTCAATGGCTTAAAAACTGCCAAGCACATGCCTTAAATTCTGACAGGAGAATGGAGAAGGGGCTTATGGCATGATCAAACTCCTTGAAGGGTAATTTTTCACTTTCTCTCTATATATCTCTTTCCAGTGAGCAAATACACTCTATTGCAAAAGCCTTAAAAAAAATGTATATGGTATTATCCTTGATTTGATTATCACACTCTAAATGCATGATTTGAAAAATCTTCTTATATACCATAAAGATATATGCAAATAAATGTAAATTTAAGACATTATAAAATAAAGTTGAAAAAAGCCAGTGAGCACTGTGGGCATATTGAAATTAAAATATTTAGAAATATTACCTAAGTTGTTCAAGATTAAGTTGCAGGATGTGTCAGACTTAACTGTGATCACATTCGTACCCCAAAGAATAAATCAGAGGTCTAAACCATGCACTCATCTGTTCTCTATTTACTGAGTACTCGTATATGTTTAGCTTGACTGTATAGGATGAGAGACAAGATGAATCACTCATAGTTCTTGCCCTTGTGGAGACCTTATAGTCTAGTGAACATAACAACAGTGCAAAGATTCTAAGGGGATTTCAAAAAGTTAATGAAAAGTATAAATTAATTTTGGTACTAAAAAGGCAAATTAAAATCCATGCCTAGTGTTTTCATAATACACATTTTCCAAAAACAAATTAAAATCCATGCCTAGTGTTTTCATAATACACATTTTCCAAAAACAAATTAAAATCCATGCCTAGTGTTTTCATAATACACATTTTCCAAAAACTTTTT
>NW_006209696.1:27443-57651 GCF_000334495.1 Tupaia belangeri chinensis
TTTTCAGATTCAACAGAGAAGGTAGCACAAAGCATTCTAAGATGTGATCACTACTTCTCAGGTACATGTTTCAACCAGATTGTTCCCACCACTTGGATTGTTCTTTCAGTGACCTATATGGAAAGAGGATGGATGCTTTAGGATCACTACATATTGTTCTTGGAGGACATAGACTGAAGAAGTCTAGATGGCGCTTGAGTAGGCTCAGCTGCGAATTCTGCTTCTGGAACTGTGCTTGGTGCTAGCCCTTTATTCTGCTCAGTTGAAGCAGAGAGGACAACATGGACAATGTCTTTCTTCATGTGATGGGTTAAGAATCACACCTGAATCTCAACCCAGAAGAAGAGACTATCCTATTTACCCCCCGTTGTGGCTCAGTATCCTTGCCAGCACCTAGATGCTTCTAACTAAAGAAACTTAACAGGTGCTGTGTAACTATATTTAGATTCTGCACAAGTTCTCTGAGTCCACAGATATCATGTGCCCACATGTGGTCTCTGCACAGGAGTTGAGTCCCCATATGTGTTCAGGCAGATAAAACCTTACGTAGGGGTCTGGCCTCCACTTACTCTCCTCTAATTTTTCCCTTTTTACTCTGCTATTTAAAATTCCCTTTGTTTCTATGAGAAATTCCGACCTTCTTATGGCTGCTTTCTTCTTTAAGATGTGGGTATGCATTTTCGTGTGTACAAACTGATCTATATTGTAATGTTTAGGAAACCAACTTTGGATTAAAACTCTGACCCATATCCATTTATAAACTCTATGACCTCAAACTACACACAGTGCTTAAGTGCTGCGCTATGGGGCAAGTCCATAACTTGCAGTTTCTTTTTTTTTTTTCTTCTTTATCCCAACCAATAAGGCACATGCTCTCACCAAAAAGAGACAGAGAAAGGGAAAGTGAGAAATAAAAACGAATTTGTAGAATTTACAGCTCTGCTTATTGTAAAATATTATTGTGAAATAATTCACATAGAGAGAATTTATTAACACAATTCTTTACTCATAGCATTACAAATTAAATAAGTTTATCTCTAAACTAGTCTCATTACCTTGTGCCTGGTCATTTTTTACTAAAATTCTTAGAAATAGTTGCACTGTTATCCAAGGGCTGAGCTCTAAAATGGCATTTTGTTACACTAAAATTTTCCTAAATTTATGAATAATTAAACCCCATGCTGCAAGCAATATACTTAATAAAAATAGTATGTAGAATTTTAAATGTGGACTGTTATTATGATGCTCTGCTCTGTAATCACAACAGCTTCCATATTTCCAAGTAAATATGAACCCAAACTGGGTTCTTACACACAGAGTTCCTGGTTCATCTAACCACTGGTGCTCTTGACGCAATGGCAGAATGGTGGCTCATCTATAGTACCATGTTTTCCCTCATACAGAGTTTTATTTTTTTTGTTGTTGTTTTAAGAAGAAGATAAAGAAAAAAAATAGTTTGAAAGCTATCTGTCATCATTTTTATTCTTCCATATTCTTCTCAAGGCACTTGTTACCTCTTTGTTCCTCAGGCTATAAATAAAAGGATTCAGTAGGGGAATTATAATTGTGTAGAACAGTGAAGACATTTCATCCTGTTCTGCACCTGGGCCAGACGCAGAGCACACAAATGTGAAGAAGATGGTGCCGTAGAACAAGGAGACAGAGAGCAGATGGCCACTGCACGTGGAGAAGGCTTTGCGTCTGCCCTTCTCAGACTTCTTTTTCAGGATGGCAAAGAGGACAAAGGAGTAAGAGATGATGATGCCCATAAAAGTTAAACATTGTATAAAAATTGAAAATACAAAAAGCAGGAGCATGTTAACTACTGGGTCAGTGCAGGAGATCTTAAACAGCAGTAAAATTTCACAATAGAAATAATGTATTACATTGGACTTGCAGAAAGTTAGTCTAACTGAGAAACACATATGAACTGTTAAATGGAGAAAACCCATAATATATGAGACAGTGATAAGCTGAGTGGTGAGTCTGTTGGACATCACCACTGGATAAAGCAAAGGGTTAAATATGGCCACATAGCGATCGTAGGCCATCATTGCCAAGAGGAAACACTCTGTGGTCGCACTGGAACCAAAAAAAAAAATTTGGGCTAGGCACTCAAAGAGTGAGATCATGTGATTCTTTGATAAAAAGTTCATCAGCATCTTGGGGGTCACAGAGGAGGAAGTGCACGCATCTGCAAAGGCTAAACTGCCCAGGAGTGAGTACATGGGGGTGTGAAGGTGGGCGTCCTTCCAGATGAGAGCAATCAGGCCAAGGTTGCCCGCCATGGTGATGAGGTAGATGACCGAGAACAGCAGGAACAGGGGCACCTGCAGCCCTGGACGATCTGTGAGTCCCGTGAGGATGAACTCGGTCACCAGAGTTTTGTTTGTCTCCATCATTGCCATACAGGGTGATCACTGCAATGTGAGAGAATACCAGCCATGAACAATCTCGAAGAAAATCCCATTTTATTTGAAAAATATTATCTTTTTCATAACTCCTTTTTATCCAGAGGATTTTTTTTACCTTTATCCCAGACCCTTTTCTTTACATATATGTATTCAGGAAACAGATCCTATAAATTATAAATTGGCATGTATATCTCTATGTATTTTTTTTCAGTGTTTGTATAAGAAGTATGAGTTTATTTTCTAATTTGAAAAATTCAGCTGTAGTATATGAAGCCAACCCATGGTTCCAGTGTTGACCTGAAACATAGTGGGTATAGGTTATGCCCAAGATCCTGATGAGTTAGAAGTCTAAAGGAAGGAAATTGCGAGTTGACAAGACCCTGTTGAGGATGCTTCTCTCTTTTTCTTTGTGCATTCTTGTCTTCTCTCATGAATAAACTTAAATAGTCATCTTCCAACTTGAAACTAATTAATAATATAAATAACATAAACTATTTAAATATGCAAAATCTAGCTATCAAAATGAGAGAGAAAGAAAGAGAGAGAGAGAGAAAAGAGTTACCTACCTGAAAAACAATTAAGAATTTTTTTCTTTCTCATGGCTGCTTTTAACATTGTTACTGGATAGAATACATGACAGTTAAAAAAATTAAAAGCAGGGATCAGCAGATGGCATAGTGGTTAGTTACATCACTGGATTCCCACATGGCTGACCACAGTTCAAGTCCCAACCAATGGCTTGAAAATCACACTAGGCACATATGCATGTATGCCTGAGATCCCAGGAGGAGCATAGAGAAGGGATTGCAGAATAGCAGTTCTCTTGGGGTGTTGTCGTCTCACTTTTCCTTTCACTGTCTTTGTGTATCTCTCTCTGGTGCACACATGTGCCAATATGGCAAAACCTCTTTAAAAAAATAAAATTAATGGCAGGGCCAGCAAGCAGTTGGTGTGGAGGTTAAGGTGCTGGATTTCACATAGCAATCTCTGCAGTTCAAGTCCTACACCCAGGAAACTTGAAAAAACATGCTGGGCATGTGTGTAGGCATACCTAAAATTCCAAGAGGAGAATGGGAGAGAAGAGACTAATCATGGTCATCCACCCTGGGAGGTGATTTCTCAATTTCCTTTTCTCTCTGTCTCTCTCGGCTTGGGTTTGACCTATAGCTAAGTCTAAATTTTAAAAATTAATTAGGAAAATTAAAAAGTTATCAAAAATCATGAAGTAAATATAATTCAAATGTAATAGAGAAATATGTAATAAAAATAAAAATTAATAAAACATAAGAAAAACAGGCATATTACATTTAATTTTTAATGGTATGAAGGTAGCATAGCAAAAATATAATTAGGCAAAAAATGAATAAAAAATTTTTAAAATAAGGCCAGCAGGTGGTATGAAGGTAAAGGCACTGACTCCCAGACTCATACATGGCTGACTGCAGTTTGAAACTGAGCCTAGTGGCTTGAAAATCATTCCAGGACATGTATGCATTTTGCAAATCCCAGGAGACTCGAGATGAAGGGATTGTAATCTGGCTTTCTCCCTGGAGGCCGGGGGTTGGGGGGGACGGAGGCTGATATCTCACTTTCCGCTCAATCTCTTTCTCTTACTCTACTGTGAGCACATGCACCCTATGATAAAAACCTTTAAAAATAGGTTTAAAGTATTTATAATAAAAATGATATATAAGTAAAATATTAGTACCTATCATACGAAAAAATCTTAACCATGGACAAGAAAGGTTAAATACATTAACAAAAAAGATATAATTAGGTAAGTCACAGAAAAATATGTCGACATATTTAATAATTATAAGAGAAGATCATCAACTTCCCAATTATACTTGATGTGTATTTTAAATAATAAAATATCACTTTCACTTCTTAGATTAGCAAAATTTGTTTCTTACAAGAATTAGGAAAGGTCAAGCTCACTAATGAAACTCTAAATTATTAAGTCTCTTAAACACAATTTGACAAAGTCTTCCTAAAAATAAGAATACACAGACCCTTAAAATCAGCAATCCATGCCTGTAATTTTTTCTACAGTGGTATTAAATCACTTCATAGGGGAAAAGATCTACTGAAGCATTATTCTTGGTGACAAAAGGCTAGAAAGAAAATAAGAACAGACAAAGATGCAACAACTGAACAAATCTTGGCATAACCATACTAATTAATATTATGGCAGCTATATAAATACAAAAGTGCTCTACCAGTTGATTCAGGGAAATTTCCACATTTGTTAGGAAAGAATAAAGCAAAAAGTAGAGAAATATATGTGTTTTTATCAGATTAAACAGACAACAAATTTTTAAATTATTCAGTTTATGTATATCTATGAACATACACACATGTACAAATATGTTTACAAATAACCATATGGAAAAAAAACAGTTTGAATATATGGATCCCATATTGTTGATATTTATTTTCTGGGTGAGGTGAGAGGAAAGAATGGAGAAGAGGAGAAGACATAGAAACAGCACCTTCCTCTTAAAATAATTTCTGTATTATAAACTTAAAAGTAGTTATCATTCTATGTATACAATTACATATGTTTACATATTCACACAGACATATATTAAAAGAAAATCGAAAGATTATTTATTAAAATAACTTTACTCATTTTATTAAAAAAATAAATAAAATAAATTTCAGTAGCATCTTCACATGTAACTCCCCAAAGAAGTAATATTTAAAATAATGGTTTGGACATTAATAAAAAATTATAATTTCACAAAAGATCATAAACATTTTGGACACTTTTACTCAAAGTGTACTCTTTTAATAACAGATAAGGATAACCATAAGCTTTTTAATAGTAAGGAAGAAACATGGATAAAACAAGAATAAATGCTATTACTAGATTTAGTGGGTGGCAATGCAAACTGTAATGAAAAAATAGCAATTTATCAAATGTCAATATTTTTGTAAAAGTTTATCATATATTCAGAATTATACAGATTACATATCTTTTGAAAATTCTCCATGGTATCTGATTTCACTGAGAGTGACTTGTGAATTTCTTTCTCTTACAATAATCAAGATGTATTTTATAAATGAATAAAGTTAGCAAGTATAATATGTTTTAATTTTTTATATTCAAGTACTCAGATATCTTTGTGTTTGAATTTTTTACACACTGCATAATTTCATCAATAATATACATAGAATATTTTAATTCTTTAAATAATTTGTTTGATTTTGTTCTGTGATATATAAACTTTCCCAACATGAACATCCAAATTAAAAGATCTCAAGACAGTTGGAGGTGAGTGTAGAGCTTCTTTAGTTACCCAGAAGGGGAACATCTACCTATACTTTGATGTATAAATCCAGCTGCCTCTCAGAATCAAATTAGTAAAGCAATTCTATAGGCTTACGTCTTGTTGATTAAGATACTTTTTTAAAATTATCTATTTTCCAAAGTTGGAAGGCAATTCTTTTTAATGATTCAACATTAGGAAAAAGAGTGTAATGCTATTTCCCACATTCACTGAGAGCAGAACAAGAGAATATTCATTTTTACAAAATTATGTTACAATAATTTTTCACTCTACCATGGAATACTATTCCATAACATATCCACCTTATTTACATGGTGCCTTATGTCTGGTGTTTTGTTTTTTTTTTCTCAAACCCTGCCCCTCCTCTACACTTCCATCCCTTACTCCCTCCTCGTCCTGTTTCTGGTATTACCATTGCTCTCTTTACCTCTATGACATCTCATGCATCACCTCATAAATTGAAAGAAAATAAAAAAGCAGGAAAGAAAGAAAAAAGAAACTAGTAGAATGAATATCAAAGGCACATCACACTATGTAGTGTTCTTTGTTGAAGATGATAAAATTTTAATGTATTTGATTTATTATCACACACAGTATGCAGGTTTCAAAAAACCATAATGAACCCTATACAGATGTACAACAATTAAATTGAAATCAAAATTTGTAGAATAAAGAAAGGAAAAAGAAAACAAAAACAAAACTGATCTTACAGAGTATATATTCCCAAGGAGCCTTGAAAACACTAAGTAAGTAGCAAAAAATTGAATCCAAATGTCTTGGCTGAAAATAGACTGATACTAATAGGTCTTTTATTTTCCAAAGTTTTGTCTTCAGTGGGCTTGATGAGCTTTCTTTCTATCTTAAGATCCATATTCCATATTACATATTTCCTTAATAGATCAACAATTAATCATTTTTTATCACTTTTTTTTTTAGAGATTTTTGCTATAGGGCGCGTGTGCTCGCCAGAAAGAGAGAGACAGAGAGATAGAAAGTTAGAAATCACCCCCCAAGGGGGGATGGCCACGCCACAATCCCTTCTCCTCCATTCTCCTCTCGGGATCTTGGGCACCCACGCACATGCAACTGGCGTGAGTTTAAGCCACAGGGTCAGGAATCTAGCGACATAGTCATCACACTAACCGCTGGTTCCTGGGATCACTTTTTTAAAAGATATAAATGAGATGCAGAGATAAATACATATGAAATATCCATGTATATTTAGCTCATTATTTTAGAATTAAGCTAAGAAAATTATCACTGAAATGACTTTTTTTAAAGATATAAATGAGATACAGAGAAAAATACATATGAAATATGCATGTATATTAGCTCATTACTTTAGAATTAAGCTAAGAAAATTATCACTGAAGACTTTAGCCCACATTCTCATGATTCCATGAAAACATAAGGAAATTCTAACAGCCTAACTTGTCCATACTTGGACAAAAAAATGTTTTTATAGTAAAATAGCCTCTGAAACTTTGAGTTATTGTGACATTTTTCCCCATGACTCATTCTATTATTTCAAATTTACTATTGCAAAAAGTTTAATATGTATGTCTCTTCAACATCTAGTATTTATGGTAAACATCTAACTCTGTCTGTCTAGAAACAGCAAATCTCATAGGGTTATCAGGATTTGCATTTCTTACCTGGAAAGTTCATCATTAAATAGGAAAATTGAAATGAAAAGCTACATGTAGTGAAAATAAGACAGAAACTAGTGTTCTCACCCACTTTCTGGAAGACTGATGGAGACTGAGAAAGTGGTTTTCCTGAAGAAAAGTTGGTTCTTTATGAAGAAAAATAATAATAGTGATGATGTCTGTTTCCCCTACCATGCTCTAAATTAGGGCCAAAGTCATCTTTAGAAATCGTCAGCTGATGAGTTCTCCACTGTTCTCACACCCACTACTGCGATCCCACTTGGAACTCTTAAACGAAGACAAGTAGAAGGTGCAGAACTATGTGATGATTACCCGTGCAGACATTTGTCTTGGAAACAGCTGTAGGAAGATAAAATATTTTTGGCACCCTTTTTTCAAATCTATTTGGAGAGGGAGGATAGAACCATGATATTCCTTCAATGAACATTACCAGTTGATTCCCTTTAGGACACAGGTGCAGTTGTCCTACTGGGCATTAGGAGCTAATTAGTGTATCACCTCAGATGCACCCAAGTGTACCAATTAGAACCACACTCATGGCACTGATTTCACTATAAGGGAAACTTGACAGATTAGCCTTGAGAAGTTTCTTTTTTTAAGGAATTATTCATTTTTAAATTTTATTTATTCATTCAATTGTTTTTTCAATTTGACCAGAGAGAGACGCAGAGAGAGAGAGTAAAGGAAAGTGAGACAGCAAGCCACCAGGTTCAAGACTTGAACCATGGTCAGCTATGTGGGAGTGTCTGGTGCCTTAACCACCATGCCACCTGCTGGTCTCAGGCTTGAGTAGTTTCTATGACAAATTAATTTCTTTCATCTCATACTCGATGGTGCCACATTTCTTTTCTTTTTAATTTCACTATTACCTTTTTGTTTTTTTACGTTCAATCACTAGACATTTTTAAAGCATACAAATTGGATTTTGCCAACATGAATACAATCTGTATTAGTCCAGTCAAAGATATTCTCATAATGTTGTACATTATCATCAGAAGAAAATTTTCCTTTTTGTGTTCATTAAATTTTTGCCTCCTTTTTTTGCCCCTGATTCCTTCTCCCTCTCACTCTCCCATTCCCCACCTTCCTCCCACACTGTCTCTAGTATCCACAGTTGCTCTGCATGGCTTTATACCTTCCAATCATACAGTTTCTGCCATAGAGTGCAGACATTCAGTATTTTTTAATTATACATATATATACAGATTATATATATATATATATATATATAAATACGCTAAGATTAGACAGCAAGCCACCAGGTTCAAGACTTGAACCATGGTCAGCTATGTGGGAGTGTCTGGTGCCTTAACCACCATGCCACCTGCTGGTCTCAGGCTTGAGTAGTTTCTATGACAAATTAATTTCTTTCATCTCATACTCGATGGTGCCACATTTCTTTTCTTTTTAATTTCACTATTACCTTTTTGTTTTTTTACGTTCAATCACTAGACATTTTTAAAGCATACAAATTGGATTTTGCCAACATGAATACAATCTGTATTAGTCCAGTCAAAGATATTCTCATAATGTTGTACATTATCATCAGAAGAAAATTTTCCTTTTTGTGTTCATTAAATTTTTGCCTCCTTTTTTTTTGCCCCTGATTCCTTCCCTCTCACTCTCCCATTCCCCACCTTCCTCCCACACTGTCTCTAGTATCCACAGTTGCTCTGCATGGCTTTATACCTTCCAATCATACAGTTTCTGCCATAGAGTGCAGACATTCAGTATTTTTTAATTATACATATATATACAGATTATATATATATATATATATATATAAATACGCTAAGATTATTTGTTCCATTTGTCCACCTGTCTATTTCTGTGCCAGTACCAAGCTGTTTTGATTACCACAACTTTGTAGTATATTTTTGGGTTAGACATTGCGAGAGACATTCTTCACAGATCTAGAAAAAACAATCATACAATTTGTCTGGAATCATAAAAGACCTCGTATTGCCATAGCAATCCTGCACAAGAAGAGTGGAGTGGGAAGCAAGAAAAGTTTCAGTTAAAAAAAAAAATTAAACAAATCACTGAACCAGTCAACAATTCAAAAGAAAACAAAAATCCTTAAATCTAGAAGACAAAGAATAGAAGAAAATCAGTAATGTGTTAGTCAAAAGTTATAACATTCTATTTCAACATGTCCAAATCTAATTTTAGGGTCTTTACAAACCTCATTACCGAACATGGTCCTAATCCAGTCTTTCCATTCCCAATAAATTACATCACCATTCTGCTCTTATATCTAACATTTTATTTTTAATAAATATATTTACTTATTTATTTTACACTTTTAAAATTTACATTTAACAACTGTACATTTGTGTGTGTGTTTGCCATACGGTGTGTGCACTCACTGGAGAGAGACAGGGAAAGAAAGAGAGAGGGAAAGTGAGAAATCACTCATCAACCAGATGGCCATGTGACAATTCCTCCTCCTTCATTCTCCTTTGATATTTCAGACACACACATACACACACACAAGCCTTGAGTGATTTCCAAACCACCAGTGCTTGAAACACTGTCACCCATATTGAAATTCATCACCTAAACCACCATGACACCTGCTGGTCTCCACTGTACATCTTTGCAGGATTCAAAACTTTCTTTTTTCTAGTATGAATGCAGTACATCTCAATCAAGTCAATGATATTACCATATACATTATCATCAACAGATAACTTTTCATTCATGGTTCTGTTAAATTTTTTCCCATTCCCTGCCTCTCACTCCGTTACCCACCACCCTCCATACTGTCTTTAGTACTCACAGTTGCTGTCCCTGCTACTGCCCCTTCCCTTCTGCAATACTAATTAGCCAGAAAAAATGATGAGACACTGACATCTGATAACAAATAGATAAAAACAGAAGATATAATGTTCAGTAAAGCAAACCAGACTACAAAAGAGAGACACGGTATGCTCCGCTTAATATATACCAAATAACTCCATTCTTTATTTTTTGCACCTGAGCAGCCTCAGGACACAAAACCAGGAACTTCCCATGTGGGTCCAACATCACACATTATTAGGTTATCACTATACTACCATTCAACGCATTATTTTTTTGTCATTTTTAATTGATCATTATAAATTGTGCTTATTTTTATGTTTAACACAGTATTTTGAAGTATGTATACAGTGTAGATTGGCTCAACTCAGATAATTATGCCATTTTGAAAGTAACAAACCATAGCCATCTGTGACACTGAACTCTCCACAAAACCAGGTCTAAATCATTATCAGATCCATAGATTTTACCTCTTTATGATCTGTTATAACAATTTACCTCTCCCCAAAATCAGACAAGCTCTAGTTCCTGCCTAAGGTATTAAAATCACTCTTTATAATCTTATATTCTTTTTTTTCCTAGCATTTCTCCCTACTATGTTCTAACTTTAGGTCAATGTCATCTAGATAAAATATCGCATTGCTGTGTCAAACCTGTCCTCACCTCCACTGCTGTATTTCCATTTAAACTCTTAAACAGTTTCCCAGGCTCTTAGAAGAAAATCAAAATCCCTAGCCCATAGATCTTTTCCCTCATCCTATAAGCATATTCAATAATCCCCCACACAAAGTTTCTTCTCAGGGTTTCAGGTGAATATTTCAGATATTTCTTGGATAATAAGATAGATATAAAAGTTGAAATTAAAAATGTCAAATTCATTTGTCACTTCAGTATGCATATTTCTTGATGGGGGGAATAATTTATCCTTTTTGACTGTTTTCAAGCAGTTTAATGTAAGGACAAAGAGAGTTCTCTTTGGAAAATGGTCAAGCTACACAGTATTTTTCCAGGCCCATTAGATTTCTGCCTCACATATTGTCCCAGCAAGGGAAGAGCACATCAGCAAGACTGACAGAACTCAGGAACCAAAGTAGAAACCCCCAAATGGCCAAATGAAGGCACTATTCTCTGCAACCAGGCCAACAAAGTCTCCAAGTCTGAAAGTGACAAACAAGAATTACAAATTTGCCCTTTCATTGTATTCACTGAAGTAGAATATACAACAAACAATGAAGCAGTTACAAGATATTATAAACTTGAATCTCAGAAAAATATACAAGAGCTCAACTCTCTTAAGATGAAAAAGGTTTCTTATGAAAAATATTTATGGAGTAGTAAATGTGACTGAGATGACCTAAGTGAAGATGCAAATCGTACTGAGGGTAGTTCTGTGTTTTCTGTAAACTCAATACCAAAGGTCCTATGATTCCTTGTCAAAACTAACATTTAAAGATTGCATTATATTTTGCTCCTGATCATGGAGCCTTCCTATCTAGTCCAGTTCAAAGGTTCAAGCCCCACACACTTCCAAGGAGTTTGGTCCTCTCTTTTATGCTTATACTCAATCATTTATCCTTTAACTTAGGTTTGCTGCAGTTAACTTGATGCAAAATTTCTGAAAATGTAAATCCTAGATCTGACAAACACAACAACTCTAGAACTCTAACAACTATTGTTATCTCCATTTCCCAGGTGGACGCTTAATGATTAGAAAGAGAGCCTGGCATGGTAAATGAGCAAAATAGAAAGATAAGAAACTACCACCCTGCATTCCCTGTCATCTAAGTTTAACTCACTTCACTTGGGTAAAATAGATAATTGTGTATAAGATCCTAACTTCTTTACAAGTCTATTCTCCTCATGACTTACAAAATTTTTATTTTAAATATTTATTTGAATCTAAGAGCATTTATGAAAAGTATGGAAGAAGAAAAGTGGGAGGGGAAGAAAGTATTCCTTCTTTCTTGGTTTCGCCATAATTCAGGCTCCTTTGATAGCATATCGCTGAGAAGAATGGTGGAAATTTACAGGACAAATTCTCCTATGTAAGAACAGCCTCTTCTCATGTGCTACAGGAAGGAATTCATCTTTCTGAGTGTCCCGCTAATGTTCTTCTTGGTGATATTTTACTGTTTTCCTGAAGGACTCAGATCCATGATAGAAAAATGACACAACTGGAATTTAAGATATTCTACCTGTAGTTCAGCATACCAGTTAATGAACATTTAACCTACTGATATGTTTTCAAAATTTATATGACATAACTACAAAAGGTACTCTAGATTCTCAGAATATTTAGCCATCTCTAACATGTTTTCTGTGATGAGTTCTAAAGCTCATAACAACCTATGCTACATATGCCAAATGTCCATAATCTATCCTCCTATCACACGAATATATTAGACACCATTATTTGACAGCTGGCCAGTATTTTATTTGGTATCGTAAGTAAAAGTGTATGCCACTGTTTTAAATCATAAGACGACTATTGATCTGGGATTTTTCTGGCCAACAGAAATTTCAGTCGTTTCCTTGAGGTCCTAACTATATTATCATTACTGTTGAAAATTTTCATTCCTTTTCTTTGCTTTGCTTTTATTTTTTCTCTTTTTTTCTTTTCTTTTTTTTAACCATAGGGTGCATGTACTCACTGCCACAGAGAAACAATGAAACAGAGCAGTAAAGTGAGAAATCACCACCCAGGAGGGATGGTCACACAGCAGTCTCTTCTCCTCCATTCTTCTCTTGGGATTTTGAACACGCACACACACCCACCTTGTGTGATTTCCAAGCTGCCAGGTCTAGAACTCAAAGCATAGTGGGCCATATGAGAGTCTAGCACCTTACCCATCATGCCAGCTCCTGCTCCTTGAAAATTTTCTTAACTGTACATACATCGTATTCATGGTGGTTGATATAAAACAATCTTCATGCGCCCTAGTCCCATGCATCATTAGGTATAAGATGAATGTACACAAAGATGGTTTCATAGAAAGAAAAAAAAAAAAAAAAAAGAAAAGACAGGAAGCATTGGAAAAAAAAAAAAAACAGAAAAGACAGGAAGCCTGTGCATTGAATAGTCTTGATCAAATACCCCCTCATTCACTCAGGTATGGCCAGGCTGGTAACATCACCTAATAGAAACAATGTACACCAGAGTGTGTAGATCTGCCTTAGGTTCAGTGACCTCAGTGGGTATAAGAAACAGCTAGAGTTTAATAATGTGTTCTCTATTATAAACAGTAACATGGGCAGTTTTCTACAAGAATACCTGTTAAAATAGGCATTATAGAAAGATTAGTATAGGAGTGGCTAGTATAGGAGCAGATCAGCAGCTACCAGATTCTGGGAAAATACAGGGAGAGGTGTCCAGAAAAATAGAAATGTTAGTCAAAGAACACAAAGTTCGATTAGGAGACATTGGTTTGAATGATCTATAAATGTTGTGTACCCCAGTGACTAAATTTAATACTAATAAGTGCATTTCCAAATTACTAAAAAGTAAATCTACTTTTTTCTCCTACAGTATGAACTCCATTCTGTCTTTTAAACTTATAACTAATATTATGGTATTTCAGTGATGAATAAAACAGGCATCATTTTCTACATAAACAATACCTAGGCATTTCTGCTTCATTTCTTTCCTGATGGATGTTTTTTTCAAAGACAATTTTTACCTCACTAAAAAGTAAATTTACACTGAGCAGTTGTAAAATATGCTTCTTAAGGAACCAGTGGGTAGTCCAGTGGTTAAGGTGCTGGATTCCAACATGGTGGACGGCAGTTTGAGTCCCAGACCTGGTGGCTTAAAAATCACACCAGGCACATGCCCAAACTCCTGAGAGGAGAATGGAAGTGAAAGAATTGCAGCCTAGCCATCTTCCTGAGGAGTGATTTCTCATTTTACCGCCTCTCTTTCTGGTGAGCACACATGTCCTATAGCAAAAACTGTAAAAAAAATTATATATATATATATATATATATATATATACACACATATTAATATAATATAAATAAAAAAGCACCATCTAGCAAAAATCTTTTTTAAAAAAAATTTTAAATGAAGAGAGAATAAAAATTATGTTCAAAGAAACATCTGTCAGGTAAGAAACATAGAAGAAACACATAAGCATTGCTTATTTAGAAAAAAAGTCTGTTTATACATCACTAAAATACCATAATATTAGTTATGATTACAAAAGTCATAGAATGGAGTTTATACTGGAAAAAGAAATAAAAGGAGATGAGAAGATATGATAAAGTTTTAATTGTTCATTCACTAAAATAAAAACCAGTAACAAGAAAATGAGCAGAAACATTAAAAACATTAAGGTGGCTTATTGTGGCTGAAACAATAAATTTTGAATTTATGAGAGTGCTTTTAATTTCTCATTAATATCTATCAGAATAAAAATAGAAATTCATATTAGATTTTTTTATCTTTGCTGATTAGAAAATTTAATTGTGAAATATTTGACATGGGGAAAGACAGAGACAGAGTTGATTGACACAGTTTCTCACTCACATCTTTATATGCTAACCAGTCTCTTATCTCTGGTACAGTCTCCTTCCTTCAATCTAGTAGGCTCCTACCACCCCAATAGAGGAAATAGTGCAATCGCCAGACTGACCTCTGAAGCATCATCTTAGTACATTAAGATATTTTTCTATGCTTCTCTGTGCAAAAATGTATCATGAGTTTTAAGACACCCTGATATATTCATAAATAACTAAATATTGTGTTACATGTAATAGTCCTGATTTAGAGAGTATGTAGTGTTGTAAATATGACCTGAGACTAACTTTGATGCTCCACACTTTTATCAAATAGCTTCCATTTTCCTTCCTAAGACCTACCAACTATTTTAAATGCACTTTTTACTTTCTCCCAATTTGTGTCACTAAGCAGTACATGTCATCCCTAGAAAGTTTTCTACTGAGAAGCACAGTTTTATTTGTCTTTATCTGCTGTAGTTACTGTGTCTAGCAGAGAATCACGAAAGCTCACTAAGTTACTGGTAAGAGGGTGGCCAGGCTCATGTAAGAAACCATTCACACCAACCTCACCTAGAGCTAGTTCTCAGAAAATGTTTTTCAGCATTTCTTAAGAAAATCATCACTTACTACCTGTAAGCTTGGAAGTCACGGGGAAATAGCTATTGTGTAAGAACCAAACACTTAGACCAGCCAAAGACATGATGGGTCAGGCAGAGGAATTTCACATGTCCAACTGGTGATTCAATTCTTGGATCTAGCAGCTTAAGAAACATGCCAAATGGGTGTGTAAGCAGGCTCAAAATTTCAAAAGGAGAAGTGAAGGAGAGGGGATTGAGATGTGGCTTTCCCCCAGTGGGGCTGCTTTCTCACTTCCCTCCTCTCTCTGTGTCTTTCTCTGGTGAGCACATGTGAGCCCTAGCAAATAAAACATTTAAAAAGCAAAATGTTTAGCTAAAATTGGAGTACAATATTTCTAAGCATACAATGTTCACCTGGTAGCAATAACCTATGACTGCTCTGTAGCCCTATGTAATCCTTTGCTTTATCCAATGTTGATATCTATTATCTTCTGCATTCAGTTGTTGGGTATTTCATTTTTCTAAATGAGCTAGTCATGAGTAACGTTACACTTACACAAGACCCATGTCTGAGAAAATATACTCCCAAGCAGTGTTCCTTCAACACAAAGCTCACGGCACTCTGATAAAACAGAATTGCGACTCATCTGTAGGACTTAAGGTTTTGTTGGTTTTGCTTTTGGTTTTTCCCAGTAGAAGTTAAAGTTATCTGACAAGTATTTTTTCTACCATTTTCTTCTTAAGGAACTTGTAACCTCTTTGTTTCTCAGGCTATAAATAAAAGGATTCAGTAGGGGAATTATAATTGTGTAGAACAGTGAAGACATTTTGTCCTGATCTGCAGCTTGGCCAGACGTACATGAAGAAGATGGTGCCATAGAACAAGGAGACAGACAGCAGATGAGCACTGCACGTGGAGAAGGCTTTGCGTCTGCCCTTCTCAGACTTCTTTTTTAGAATAGCAAAGAGGACAAAGGAGTAAGAGATGATAATAGCCATAAAAGTGAAAGACTGTATAAAAGTTGAAAATACAAAAATCAGGAGCATATTAACTGTAGGATCAGTGCAGGAAATCTTAAACAGCTGTAAAATTTCACAGTAGAAATAATGTATCACATTGGACTTGCAGAAAGTTAATCTAAATAACAAACCCACATGTATCATGGGATGAAAAAAACCAATAATATATGAAACACCTAACAACTGAATGCAGAAGAACTTAGTCATTATCACTGGATAAAGCAGGGGCTTACATATGGCCACATAGTGGTCGTAGGCCATCACTACCAGGAGGAAACATTCTGTACTTGCACTGGAAGCCAAAAAGTAAAACTGGACTATACAATCAAAGAACGGTATCACATGAATCTTTGATAAAAAGTTCATCAGCATCTTGGGGGTCACAGAGGAGGAAGTGCACACATCTGCAAAGGCTAAACTGCCCAGGAATAAGTACATGGGGGTGTGAAGGTGGGCGTCCTTCCAGATGAGAGCAATCAGGCCAAGGTTGCCCGCCATGGTGATGAGGTAGATGACCAAGAACAGCAGGAACAGGGGCACCTGCAGCCCTGGACGATCTGTGAGTCCCGTAAGGATGAACTTAGTCACCAGAGTCTTGTTTGTCTCCATCATAGCCACACTGCAAGGAGAAGGTGAGTGAAGGGCACATCCGTGAATGATCTTGAAAACTATCATGTTTTATTTTTTTTTAAATATTTCTCCCTTTTTTATGTCTCTTAATCTAAAGATTTACTGTTTACTTTTGAGTAAGTACTTTTCATTAAGAACAGGTTTTTGGGAAACTGATCCTAAAAATTAGAAATATTTATATGTGAATGACATAAATATTTCAATGTTTATATAAGATAATTTGGTTGATTCTCTTATTTGGAAAATTTTGTTGCAATTTATTCGTTACTTTTATTTAAAAATCTTTAGAAGTAGGGGCAGGTCCCTAGCCTGGGGAGTAAGGAAGGCTGTCTCAATACCCAATCATAGTATAACTCGCAGTCCCAGAGGTGGGAGGGGCTTGAATAACACAGGCATTTGTGTGTGCTTGCCTCAAATTTCAACAGGATGAAGAAACGGAGATTCTGTAGTGTGACTTCTTCCTATTGGCATATGCTTTCTCCCTTCCCCTCTCTTTGCTTCTTTGCCTCTCTTTGGTGAGGACATATGCCTTTCGGCAATAAAAATAAGTCTTTAGGACTGATTCTGAGGCTCGGTGGATGGGGAAGCCAGATCCCATATGGATCTACAATTCTGGTTGGGATCCAATGGCTTCAGTAACACACCAGGTGTGTGTATGCCAAAATCCTGACAGGAGCATAGAGACAGAGGAGAAGGAATTGTGGTGTGACCATTCCTCATGGAAAGTGCTTTCTCATTACCCCTTCGCTCTCTCTCTCTCTCTCGCTCTCTCTCTCTCCCTCTGTGTCTCATGATAACATTTCCTCTAGCATACATGTATACACATTTAAAGAAAAAAATAAATCTTTAAAAATAAAAACAAAATACCGATTTAAATATGCAAAGATTAGCTACCAAAATTAACACCACACATTCTGTGAAAAATATCTTCCTTCAAATTGAAAGTAGATTGAAATAGTCTCTCCAGATTATTATGCATAGTTATCTAGGAGTTTATAATACATCTATGACATAAAAATTAAATGAAGTAATATAATAAGTTCTAATAAACTACTATAAAAATACTAGGAGATTAATTAAAACCTTTACTTATTGTATTGTTATAATGAAATAAATGACATTATGATCTTAATAAGTACTTCAATCAAGGTATATATATAGGGACCAGCAGTTAGCATAATGGCTATGTCGCTGGACTCTAACGTAGTCGACCGCGGTTCGCGTCCCCGACCCGGTGGCTTAAGCTCACACCGGGCGCGTGTGCGTGCGTGCCCAAGATCCTGAAAGGAGAATGGAGGAAAGGGGATTGTGGCATGGCCATCCCCCCTGGGGGGTGATTTCTCACTTTCTGTCTCTCTGTCTCTCTTTCTCTGGCGAGCGCACGCGCTCTATAGCAAAAACTTCTCCAAAAAAAAAAAAAGTATATATACATAAATAATCACTATATTTTTTGTAAAAAAGAAATGAAAGAGAAAAATTAAGTTAAGATAGCCATAACATTTAAAAATCTATTGACATAACGTATTTAAATTTGCAAGAGGTATACAAAGAGTAAATAAAAACTTACCACATATCATTAGACAAATTTTTAATAAATAGCCAAAATATGGTTTTGGGTAAGAACACAATATGATAAATTTGTCAGTACAACTGAAAAATTTTTATAGAATCCTAATCCCTATTTAATGTGCTATTATGATTATAAAATTTAAATAAAATAATTTTATTAAAGACACAGGAAAATATGAACAGTAAAAAGAGTACATCATTGTTAAACATAAGCCACTTCATAGAGTATGATATGGTATAGAAACAGAAATATATAATTGTGATACCAAATAAGAACAGAGACAGCTTTGAATGTACATGGAAATTGAAAATGTTATATTTGTGATGTTTCAATTGAGGAAAAAATGTTAATGTACTCAATAAATAGTCTGAATATATGTGGTCACTACCTGATAAGAAAGTTAGAATGATTCTCTCTCCCATACTTGGTTTTAAAATTGTTATTTTATAGGATACTTGAAGGTTTAAAAAAATGGGAAAGAGCATAAAATTTCCTCCAAATATTATGAAATATATACGACTAGAATGTAATGCAAAAATCTTTAATACAAATTGAAAATCCATAAATCATAACAAAAACAGAGGCATATGTTTCCCTGTCTCTCTGGGAAGTGCACCTACTCTCTAGCAATTTAAAAAAATATATACAATTAGAATGAAATGCAAAAAATCTTTAATACAAATTGAAAATCCATAAATCATAACAAAAACAGAGGCATATGTTTCCCTGTCTCTCTGGGAAGTGCACCTACTCTCTAGCAATTTAAAAAGATAAAAATAAATTACAAAAAGTATTGGCAATAAATATAAGTAAAGTACTAATATGTATCATGTACCAAAATATCCCTTACAAATTAATGGAAAAGAAATATTTAATAGAGAAATGAATTGAATAGGGAAGTCATAGAAAAATATGTCAACATATTCAATAATTGTAGGAAAAAAAGATGCTCAATTTTCCCAGTATACCAGATACCTAAATAATACACAATAATGTATTGTTATTTTAATGATCTCATTCCTCAGATTAATAAAATTTACTGTTTGCAGGAATTTGGCAAGGCCAAACTTACACTTACTGATAAAATCATAAATTATTAAGGCTTTTTTTTTTTGAGAAGTTTTTGCTATAGGGCGCATACACTTGCCAGAAGACAGAGACAGAGAGATAAAAAAGCGAGAAATCACCCCCCTGGGGGGATGACCACACCACAATCCCTTCTCCTCCATTCTCCTCTCAGGATCTTAGGCATGCACACATACGCGCCCGGTGTGAGTTTAAGCCACGGCGTCTGGGACTCAAACCATGGTCGACTACATGGGGGTTCAGCGACATAGCCATTATGCTAATTGCTGGTCCTGAATTATTAAGACTTTTAAGCACAGTTTGACAAAGTCTTTTAAAATTAAAAATACACGTACTTTTTGAGTCAACAGTCCATGCTTATCATCCATTCTGTAGCAATATCAACTCACTTCACAGAGAGAGAGGCCCTACTGCATCATTATTCATGGTGTCAAAAGGCTAGAAAAAATATAAAAGCATAGCCAGATGAAGCAATACTTGAACAAATCCTGACATAATCATAGTAATCAATATAATGACAGCCATATACAAGTAAGTTACAGCTCTCGCAGTTGGCTCAGGGAAATTTCCTGTTAGTAAAGTGAGAAAAACTAACTGTAGGGAGATACATGCCTTTGATTATATTAAACAAGCAGACAACAGATTTTAACAGTTCCCATTCTATGTGTCTCTGGGAGTACACACGCACATACACACATGCATTTTTATAAATAATCATATAAACACAAAAATACTATGAAATTCCAGATCCTAGATCATTAATACTAATTACCTGGATGAAGGTGAGAGGATAGAATAAAGAAGAGATAAAGAGTTCCCTCTCCTAAACACATTTGTGTGTGTTTTTAAGCAAATATGTTTTACGTATGTTATCATCCTATTTATGGAATTATTTATGTCTATCTATGCACATTTCCATGTTTTAAAGGATAGTTATAACCTTGTTAGTAGTGAAGAAGAGTAATGGAGAAAAGAAGAAGAAGAATATTATTATTGCATGTTCTAGGTGGCAACACAAATTCTAATAAAAATAGGAATTAATCATAAGTTAATTTTTTTTTCTTTTTTTGGAGAGGTTTTTGCGATAGGGTGCATGTGCTCACCAGAAAGACAGAGAAAGATAGAGAGACAGCTAGAAATCACCCCCCCAGGGGGGATGGCCATGCCACAATCCCTTCTCCTCCATTCTCCTCTTGAGATCTTGGGCACACACGCAAACACGCCCAGTGTGAGGTTAAGCCGCTGGGTCCAGGAATCGAATCATGGTCGACTACATGGGAGTCCAGCAACATAGCCATAATGCTAACTGCTGGTCCCATAAGTTAAATTTTGTATAAAAATATATCTAATGTTCAGAAATGTTATGGATTACATAACATTTTCTTCTAAACGGTCTCAGTGGTGCCTGGTTTGAGAGATTTATTGAGATCAATTTATTTCTCTGTTCTTTTTGCAACAATTGAAAGGTGTTATGTAAATGAATAAAGTTAGGTAAGTAAGTATAATAAGTTTTTAATAGTTTTCTTTATATTTAAGTACATTTTAGATATATTGACAAATATCATACTTTTTAAACTGTTACATGTAGAATATTTTATGTAATTTTTATATAATTTTTTTATTTTGTTCTTTGTTGAATAAACTTTCCTTACAATAAAATCCAAAGGAAAATACCCCAAAATATTTGGAGGGTCGTGTAGAGCCTCATTCATTACCAAGGAGAAAATGCACCTAAACTTAGTGTGTAAATTCTGTTGTTCTTTGAAATAAAATTAAGTCTTATGTACATATTTCTTGTCAATTAAAATACATAAAAATTAACTATTTACCAGCATTCAAATACTAACTGTAAAATAGTTCTTTTCTCGTTTTTTTCTTGATAATTCATGAAACTCCATTCATATAACTTAGGAAAGTGTTGAGATGTCATTTCCTATCTTTCCTGAGGACAGAACAAGGGGATATTCATTTTTTAAAATTATCCTATAAACTCTATATTCCGAAGGAGCACTAGAAACACAACATAAGCATCAAGAAGAGTGATTGATATTTCTCCATTGAAACTTTTCTTTTGAACACAAATCATTTTTGTTTCCACACTTGGGGTCTTGTCCAGAGTGAGACAGGCTAGATTTCTTCCCAACTCTAAATCCATAATTGACATACCAAATTTGTACCATAGATTAAGTTATTAAGCATTTTGTATCTTTATTCTTAAGATAGAGATGATTTGATTAAAAAGTTGGAGATGTAGAGAGAGATGGACAGACAGAGATCAATAGAAATATAGTTTGTAATTAAGAGGCCTAAGAAAGTTGTCACTGATTAATTCAGCCCATCTTCTCATCATTCCATGAATAAGTAAGGAACTGTGAACAATATAACTGGGTTGTCCATATTTTCAAGATAAATTTTTCTACAGTATAGAATAACCTCTGAAACTTTTGAGTTATCATTTTTTTCCATTTGTTTTGTTCTAATATTACTCCAAGTGTACTATTGAGGGAAAAAAGTTAATATACATGTCCCCTCAACATTCAGTATTTATTAAAGGTATCTAAGTTTATCTCTCCTAAAGAGAAACAGAAAATCTCATAGAGTTACCAGGATTTGCATTTCTCACCTCTAAATATCATTATCAATTAGGAAAATTTAAAAAGAAGAAAAATCAGACAGATGCTGGTGTCCTCACCTAGTTCCTTGAAGTCTTTGGGACACCGAGAAAATGGTAGGTTTCCTGAAGAAAAGCTGATGGTTTTCTTAAGACAGAAACAAGCAATGTCTCTTTCCCCTACTGTGCTCTACATTAGGGCCAGAGTGATCATTAGAAATCGCCAACTGATGAGGTCTCTTCTGCTCTCACAGCCACTGCTGCGATCCCATATTCCTAAAGGAAAATAAGTGGATGGTGCAGAACTATGAAGTTACTTGTGCCAAGAGTTTCCTTTGAAACCTCACCTGCAGAAAGATAGTGTCTGTACTCTTTTTCAAAACTATTCAGGGGAATTAAAAAAAAAGGAAGAACCATGGAATTCCCTCAGAGAAAGTTAACAATGGATTCCCTGTAGGATAAGGCAACGTTGTTCTAAAGAAAAGAACCATGGAATTCCCTCAGAGAAAGTTGACAATAGATTCCCTGTAGGATAAGGCAACGTTGTTCTACTGGGCATTAGGAGCTAGTCAGTGACTCATTTCACATGCACTCAAGTGTAACAATTAGACCCACACTCCATGTTGCTGGGCTCACTGTAAGGGAAACTTTCTGAGCAGTTTCTGTGACAAATTAATTTCTTTCCTATTATTACTCTTCATGGTACCACATTCCCAACACCTCATGATCTCTTCTAAAGTCTCAAACCAGTTTTGAACTCACCATGTCCAAATCCAGCTTTTAGGGTCTTTTCACATCTTATCACCAAACACATCCTTCATCCGGTGTTCCCATCATTATTAATGGTATGACCATCTACTCTAATTTTTGTCATTTTATTTTTAACAAGTTGTTTTAAATTCACTTATTACTTTCTTTCACAAGAGACATTGAAAAAGACAGGCTTCATCACCAAGTCTTCACAGCACCATCCACTCAAGCCTTACCTGGTCTGGATCACAGATCCAAGTGCAGGGCCACTGGATACAGAGCAACCTCAGGACATATTTCTGCTATCTTCTCATGTGCATCTAACATAGCAGAGCCTTGCATTGCTATTTTGCCAGAATCTGGCTCATTATTGTAATTATTATTATTATCTTGACCAATACAAATTTTATTTATTTATCTATACAGTATTTTGTGAAATATGTATGTTGTGTATTAGCTCAAACAAGTTAAACTATTTTTTAAAACACAAACCTGAGTCATCTGTGACACTGAACTTTTCCTCAAAAACATGTCTAAACCATTATCAAATCTGTTGCTTTTAATGTCTATTACAACTGTTCATGTTTCTTTAAAAATTCAATAAATCTCTATCGCCTGCCTGGGATATAACATAGCTTGTAATGATCTATGCATATTTTTCTAGTATTTCTTCCTACCATTCTCTACCTTTATACCAACGCTCTCTTGATAAAATGCCAAACTGCTGAGTCAACACTGCTCTTTCCCCAGTCCATTGCTGCATCTCCACATAAACTATCTTTTTCAAAAAAGTTTATTTTATTTATGAATAGAGACCTGTGCCTGCATATGAAAGAGAGAGAGAAAGAGAGACAGATATCTTTGGCAGGGCCTTGCTATGCCAACATCTTTCTTCCTCAGCCCTCTAGCTCATTAGGATCTTACACACCTGACATATTCTTTCAGGTAAACTCAGGACTGTAACCCACAGTCAGCCATGTAGCTTCCAGCACAGTAGATCAGTAGCTACCACCTGCATCAACGAGATTGAGTCTCCATGTAAACTCTTAGAAGAAATAATAAAATCCTTTAAGCCTATAATCCCTTCCATCGTTCTCTAATAATTCCAGTTATCTTCTTCACAAATCATCTGCCCAAAGTAGTAAACAGGTTTTCAAGTAAATTATTTAGATATTTCATCAACAATAAGATAGATTTAAGAATTATTGCTAAAAAATAAGAATTTAACAGCCTATATATGCTATATTGATGAGTTGAAACAATAATTAGTTTATCCCTTTGTTTTTAATCTTACTATAAGATGAAAAAGTTTTCGAAAGTTCTCAAACTACCCAGTATTTCATAAGTTTATTAGACTTATGTCTGACATGCCACCCCAGTAATAGGAATAACACAGTAATTGAGGAGTAGACCTACAGCACAGTGAAAGGATAACCAGATTCCACATGACTTAACAGTTTGAATCCTGGCCCTGGCAGCTTTAGGGATATACAAGGTGCATGTGCACTGTACCCAAAATCCTGCTGGGAAAGAAATGGAGGAATATGACAACACCCCATAGAGGGGTTCTCTCTCTCTCTCTCTCTTTCGTGCGTTCGTGTGTAAGCATACACAAAGCCTGGCATTAAAAAAAGAAAGATGCAAAACAACAACAACAACAAACGCTTATTCAGTAGGCTGACAGAGGTCATGAACCCAAGTAGAAGTCCCAAAACTTCCAACTATTTGACTGATGTCATCAAACTATGTTCAGACAATCAGTCTCCAAGTCTGAAAATAAAAAAACTGCTCCCTTTCACTGCATTAGCCATAATATAATATACAACAAAAAAGATGAAGTTACAAGATATTAAAAGTTTGAGTGTGAAAATTGACTCAACTCTCTTGAACTGCAGTGGTTTTCTTTGAGAAAAATGTAGTAACTGTGAGTGAGATTCACTTAGTAAAGAGGAAAAGTATGCAGTCCAATAGTGGCTCTAGTTTTATGCAAATGTAACACCATTGATCCTCTGGTTTTGTAAGAATAAAATTAAAATATGCCTATCCTGTTTTGCAAAGATAAAGTCTAACCTTTGCCTTTTTCGCTTCTGTACTAAAGCTGATGTCGCTCTCATTATAAACTGACTGCTGAAGTTGTGGAAGCCCGGGGCAATTCGCTAGCTCCCTGTGAGAAGCCAGGAGCCATTCGCAAGTTAGCTTAGCACCTTGCAGAAAGCCCCTTATCTTCCTCATTCTTTCCACGGACTTGTGTCTATATAACCTGAACGCCCCTTTGTTCGGGGCCTCACTTGCCATCATGTCTTGCATGACCAAAAGTGAAGTCCTAGCGCACTAAAAATAAAGCCTCTTCCACTTTGCATCAAGAACCGACTTTTGTGGTTGACTGGGGTCGCTGTAGCACTCCCTGGACAAGGAGGATCGGCCGGTTATCGGCAAAAACATTTCAGTTTCTTGTAAAAAAAATAATAATTTTTAAATATTGTGTTATATTTTACTCTTGAGCATGAAGGCTTTCTTAACCAGTCCAACTGGAAAACTCATTGACTTCCATCTCCCACACAACAGCCAGGCCCTCTCCTATTCCTCTAATTCATTCAAAATATCATTTCTATTTCTGACATTTACTGCAATTGGCTTGTTGCAGTTTGTTACTACACATATCCTGGATCTGATGACCACAAAAGACTCTTGAACTCTTACAACTAATAGTTTCTCTTCCTCCCAGGAGACAACTTGTTGACTAGAAAGAGAAGAAGCCTAGATGTGAATGAGCATTGTTAATCTCCTGTGGTCTACATTAACTCATTTCACCTGGATAAAGATAAACATATTTGATGAGAAGATCTAAATTCCTTTACAGCTCATAGGGCTTATAAAAATAAGCTTTTCCTTACTAGAGTCAAAGAGCATTTACGAAAATCATGCAAGTAGAAAAGTAGGAGTATACAAAATATATCTTTCTTCTTGATTTGGCTATAATTCAGGCTCCTCTGTTAGCATATCACTGAGAGAATAAAGGTGGCCGTTCATGGGACAGATTCTTCCATGCAAATATAGCATTGTTTCCAAGTACCAGAGGAAGGAACGCATCTTTCTGAATGTTTTTATTCTTGGCAGATTTTAATGCTTTCCTTCAGATCTCACAATGAGAATTTAAATATTTTTATTCTTCTTAGAGCTTAGAATACCAATTAATATTTAACATATTGTCCAGAATTAAAATACCCTACAAAGTTTTTATTAAAATACTATGATTTTTATCTCAATCAAGTAAAATATTCAAATATAATCAAGGTTTCATAGGTGTAGAGTAGGGTATGGTAATAGGGCATTATTTAAGTTCTCTTCTGGCCAGTAAGTGGCATGGAGGTTAGCGCACTGGATCCCACATAGCTGGCAGCATGGTTTAAGTCCTGGATCCACCAGCTTGAAAATCATACAGGATGCATTTGAGTGCCCAAAATCCCAGGAGGACTGACTGTTCTCACTCTATGGTAGGGACTGAAAGCTTAGAGGACATAAAAGCATTGAAAATAGTTATGGAAACTGGAAACAGTGTGGAAAGAGGGTGGAGCTGAGAGCAAGAGAAAAACTTTACCTTTAAAAAAATCATAAAAAGGAAAAATTACCAAAAAAAATGAGAAGACAGAAGCAGAGAGAGACAGAGACAGAGACACAGAGACAGAGATAGAAGGCCAGAGGGGCTCCCTACCACGCTAGCTTTGTTTGCTGGAAGCCGAATTATCAGCAGAAAATCTTCATTTCTCCTGTCCCCTGAAATAACTAGTTTGCAGGAGCCATGAGGAATCTTCTTCTGAAGAAAGGCCTCACCTCTCCTGCCACGCTAGCTTTGTTTGCTGGACGCTGAATTATCGGTAGAAAACCTTCATTTCTCCTGTCTCCTGAAATAACTAGTTTGCAGGAGCCATGAGGAATCTTCATGTTTTTACCTTACCTTTTAATGTTGAGCTCCAAAACTTACATGATCTTATTACAAAAGCTACTCTAGTTTCTCAGAGTATTGAATGAGCTCCAACATCCTATTTATGAGTTCCAATGCTCATAACCTATTCCATATATGCCAAATGTATATTATCTATCCTCCTATCAAAAATATATATACATATGTAATTACATTACAATTGACAATGTTTCCCATTGTAAGTGAGGCATGTGTGTATGCTATTGATTTTTTGCATAAGCCTACTTCTGATCTGAAATATTCCTGGCCCATACAGAAGTTTCAATAGTCTTGAGAGTCAAGGATTATTAACATTATAGGGCCAGATTTTCTTAACCAAATATGGCATTCATGGAGATATAAAACCACATTCATTGTAAGTTCCCATTTAATATATACCGAATGTCTGTACTGCAGAACAGAAACTAAAAGATTGGAAGGTGTAATCGATATTAGAGATAGTATAGGAGGGGGTGGGGAGAAGATAATAGTGGGTGGACATTAGGAAGTGGGTGTGAAAAAAATCAGGGAAAAAAACAAAACATTTAATAGACACAATAGTGAAAAGTTATCTGTTGATAATAATGCATATGGTAATGTCTTTGACTTTACTAATATGCACTGTATTCTTTCTGGGGAAAATCATGTTATACACTGTAAAGGTGTAGACTGATCAAATATAAATTATGCATGGAACTAGACCACATGAATATGCTTTTTAGAAGGTTTTATTTAAATTGAAAATTTTTTTAAATTAAGCATCTTCATATGGCCTGGTTCCATGTATGATTATGCATAAAATTGATGTATATATATGAATATAGTATTCCTAGCAACAAATGATAGAAAAATGATTGGAGGACTATACATTAAATGATCTTGGATCACATGAACTCTTATCAAATCAGCTGTGGTCAGGCTGATAACCTCATGTAATAAAAACTCTACATCTGAATGCATAGAACTGACTTTAGCTCACTGGGGATCATGGGTATATGAAGTAGCTAGAGTTTAATAGACTTGTCTCTAGTACAAACATTAATTTATATTCAGAATTTCCTGCAAAAAATATATAAACTTAAGCATTATTATAAAAATAATAGAGTCAAACAAATTGAAAGAGAGAGTAGAGTAGTGATTAACAGAAATTGTAAGGGGAGGGTACACAGGGAAAGGAGAAATGGTAGGCACAGGAACAAAGTCTTAATAAGAAGAAATGAATTCTAGTGATCTACCAGTATTGCACAGCATGGTGACTATCGTTAGTAATATTCATATTTCAAAATTTGTAAAGGAAAGTACCTTTTACAAGTTTTTGCCAAAAGAGATGTTTATTAGGTGATGGATATTTAGTTCATTTAATCATTGTACAGTGGATTCATGTATTATAACATATCATTGTATTTTATAAATATATACAATTATTGTGTTAATTTAAAAATACACTTTTTAAAAAAGAAACACTAGAGACTATTTTCTAAGAAGCATGTATCAGGAAAGAAAAGCAGCAGAAACATAACCATTACTCGTAGAAAAATATATTTGTTTCATTCATCACCAAAATACAATTACTTCTTTAAGTTTAGATTTTTTTTTTTTTTTGTACATGAAAGATCCATGAGTTTCCTCCAACGGGGTCCCTATGTCATGATCCACCTCAGCCTCACACAGCCCAGAGTACATGCATGCATGTCCAGATGCACAGGGAGAATTTGGACACAAACATGGAACTTTCTCATTATCTTGCATTGTGGAGTGTTTCATTACTATTGTGCCACCAGATGAACCCCTAAAATGCATTAATGTTAACATGGAGGTCAGAAGACTTACAGAGATATTATTGCAAAATGAAGGGGGAGAAAAGGAGATAGAAAGATCTGATAAAGTTTTGTTGACTCAGACCCTCTGAGTCAACATCAGTTTTGGAGAATCATAAAACTTAGACATTTTCAGGTGGTTAGTTATTATTTTAAAATTATATTTATGGAACTTCTAATAATTTTCACATTCATACCTGTCAGAATAAAAATAGAAATTCTGTATATTAATCAGGGTTTTCTAGAGAGAACTAATAAGTATAGGTTCTTAAGAGGAGGGACATAATTCCGCCTACGTAATTAGGGCAACTGAGAAGTCCCACAACAAGCTATCTGCAAGCTGGAGGACCTGGGATTTTGGTCACATGGCTTAGTCCCAGTCTGAAGGCCTCAGAGGCAGGGAAGTCAATGACATAATCCACAGTTCATTACTGAAAGCTTGAGAGCCCAGGTGCCCACTGGTGTAAATCTGTCCAAAGGCAGATGAACCTTGAGTTCTGATGTCCAAGGAATCTTGGACATCAGAATCTTCCTTCCTCCAAAGAGAACCATTCATTTTCTGTATTTATTCTCTCTGAGTCCCTTATAAATTGGATCATGCCACCTATGTAGAGGACAGGTCTTTCCAGTTTAGTTCACTCAGACTCAGGGGGTAATTTTTTCTGAAAGCACAGGCATGGCCACATCCAGAATAATGTATCAAATTTCCAGGTATTTCTTATTCCAAACAAGTTGCACCCATCACTAACCACTACACCCACTCATAGAAATCTTTATCTCTGCTTATTGTGACGATTAACTTGAAAAATATTTATCTATATATTTAGATGAACATTCTAATTTCAACAGAGAAGTTACTTATTCAGTTACTTTTTAAGTGACTGTAATTACCTCGATATAGTCATTTTTGTTTCTAAAACTCATGAACTTAGTATTTTTAATAAAAATCATTTTTATATATAACAATCTTACAAAGCCACTTGTTCAAAAATTATGTAATCTAAAAATTAGTTGGAACCAGTTCTACAGCCTATTGGATAAAGGAGCCAGATCCCACAAAGCCAACCACAGTTTGAATACCAGCCTCACAACTCAAAAAATACACCAGGTGCATGTGTGTGCATTCCCCAAATCCCAACAAGGTTAATAAATAGATAAAAGGTCTAGACAGTGGCTAGGACAGCTGGATTCTATATGACCAACTGTGTGGTTCCAGTTCTGGATCCAGCACCTTGGAAAACATACCAGACAAGTGTATGCATACCTAAAATACTGAAAAAAGTAAGAAATGGAGGAGAAAGGATTACAGCATGGCCATGACCCACAGAAGGGTCTTTCCTCACTTTCTCTCTCTCTCCTCTCTCCCTCTCTCTCTTTTTCTCTCTCTCCTCTCTGGAAGCACATGTGTGCTCTGGCAAAATGAAAAAATAAATAAAGAAGAGATTGTAATTTACCACACCCTATCAGGTATTGGTGTCTCTCTCTCTCTCTCTCTCTCTCTCTCTCTCT
>NW_006209696.1:57867-77257 GCF_000334495.1 Tupaia belangeri chinensis
TAGCAGACCTCAATATCCCACTCTCAACATTGAACAGATAATCTAAACAGAAAACCAATAATCACCTTGAATTACACTTTGGTCCAAATGGACCTAACAGATATTTATAGTGCATATAATACATAAGTTGCATTTTAGGCCACAAAATTCTACTTAACTAATTTCAGTAACTGAAATTCAGCCTGTGTTCTATTCACAGTGATATGAAACTAAAATTCAATAACAGAAGGAATCTTGAAAAACTTCCAAGTATGTGGAAATTAAAAAACAGTCCTGAACAAGCAGTAAGTCAAAGAATTAAAAGGAAAATGAACAAATATCAAGGGATTGACCCATAGTGCAACAGTTAACCAACCCCCAGTGCTTTGGGAGCTGGATCCCACATAGGCAACTGCAGTTTGAATCCTGGCCTGGAAGCTTGAGAAACATGCCAGGCATGTAAATGTGCACCCCAAATCCTGAATGTATAGAAAAATAGAGGAAAAAGAGTAGTGGTAAGACCACACCTCACTGGGTACTGCTCTATGTCTGTCTTTCTCACAAGTGCACATTCCCTCTGGCAATAGAAAAACCCTTTATGATCACACACACATATATTTTTTAAGATAAATGATAATGGAAACATAACATGCTGAAACTTATGAGGTGCAGCAAAATCAGTACTGAGAGGTAAGTTTAGAGTAATAAAAGTTTGTACCGAAAAAGAAAAAAAAAAAAAAAAACTCAAATAAACAACCTAAACTTATCCCTTGAGGAAATACAAAATGAAGTACAAAATAAGCCCAAATGTATTGGGTTCTTGGGAAAGTCATGATACATTTTTGCATAAAAAATAGTCATGGCTTCTGACAACCTACTAGCAGAAAGAAAGAAATAACTAAGGTCAGAGCAAAAATAAGCATTAGAAAATCAAAATAAAATCAACAAGCTGAGAGTATGTTTATAGAAAGATAAGCAAAACTGACACACGGCTAGAATTATAAAGAAAAAGAGAAGCATCAAATAGAAAAAATCAGAATTGGAAAATAGTCATTACAATGAATACCACAGAAATTCAAAAGGTCACAGAGACTACTATGAACAATTATACACCAGCAAACTGAATAATCTGACGGAAATAAAAGAATTCTTAGAAACATTCAACATACCGAGACCAAATCAAAATGAAATAGAAATCCGAACAGACCTATTGGAGTAAAGCGATTGAATCAACAATAAAAAGTACTCTTTCAAAGAGTGACTCACAACCCAGTGGTGTCACTGCTGAATTCTACCAGACATTTTAAGAATTAATACCAATTATTCTCTAACTTTCCTAAAAATTCAAGAGTAAGGAATTATTTCAAGCTCACTTTATGAAGCCAGATATCTGATATAAATGCCAGACAGGAACTCTATAAGAAAAACTCAGGCCAATATCCCAATGATGAAAAAAAAAATCTTCAAAAAAATACTAGCAAACCAAATTCAATGTCCATGAAAAAGATCTTTTGCCATGATTGAGTTTCATTTATCTCAGGAATGGTTCAGCATACATAAACGAATTGATATGATAGGCCATATTAACTGAAAAACAAAATGAAGGACATATATATCATTTCAATAATGCAGAAAAAGTGTTAGAAAAAAATTAAATTAGTTTATGACAAAAACTCAAAATAATGGGGATGCAAGGAATTTACCTACGTACACAAAGGCTATATATGACAAACTGAAAGCTATATACTCAATAGTGAAAAGTCAAAAGCCTGTCTCTAAGGTGAAGAACACAACAAGGATGCCCACTCTTGTCATTACTATTCAACATAGTACTGGAAGTCCTAGCAAGGGCAATTAGGCAAGAAACGGAAAGATAAACCCCTTTTTCACATGTATTGACAACTGCCCTCCCAGTCCTGGACCCATGGCTAAAAGGCTATTCATAAAGAAAAAGTTCTCATGCATTTCCTCATTCAGGGATTATCTACTGAGGTGAAGATATCATACTGAAGGCAACTATAACATTACTTTGCTCTTCACAGTAGATGAAAATCACATATCTAACAAATTAGCTGTGTGTTTAAAGACTAAATAGTTGCTTCTGAGAAACTTTATTAATTATATTTTAATATAGCAATATAAACTTGGACACATTTTCAATTTTTTCAATAAACACATGTATTGAATGGTATTTAAGTGCAAAACACCCTTGAATAGAAAGTAAAAAAGGGCATGTTAATAGCATTTATTTCTGTATCATTGTATTAGTCCATTTAAAATGTTTTTGTTCCTTTTCCTACAGATGTTAATTAGCAGGAAATAGCTATAATGTACAACAAAAAATATATATTTTACCTTGTTCTTCATCTAGACAAGATTCTGGAATCACACACCTGAAGAAAACAGTGGTATAATAGAAAATATGAGTACTGCCTGTAGAGAAAGCATTTCTTCTACCATTTTCAAAAATCTTTCTCCATGTTAGAACATATAAGAATAAGACGCGGTGATGTTTATAGCAGAGGAGTTTGAGTAAAGAAATTGTGTGAACAGACTCATCAGAGTCAGATGGCAGTATGGTGGTTAAGGTGGCTAGATCCCACCTGGCTATGCAGTCCAGTCTCAGACCTGGTGCTTGAAAAACTCCCCAGGCACGTGTCTGTGTGTTCCCCAAATCTGAGAGAAGAATGAAGGAGAAAGGATTGGGGCATGGCTATCCTGCCTGGGGGATGCTTTCCCACTCTGCTCTGTCTCTGTCCTGTGAGCAAACATGCCCTATAGCAAATTAAAAAGCAAAACAAACCAAACAAACAAAAAAACTAATGGACTCATCAGTTTGAAACTTTTATATGGCCATAAGATTTTAAAATAGGACAGATGTTGTATGTTGGACCTGAAGCATTTTAAAACAAATAGAAATCTTTGTCTTACATTTGGAAGTCAGATCATAAAATATTTAATTATTAAAATCAATTCAAAAGAAAATTTCTAATGTCATGAATCTAATCACTGTACATGACAGCAATAACAAGTGAAAACTAATGAAATGTAAAAGTAAAAAAAGCTCTAAATGAAAAAGCTAGAAGAAAAAGAAAATGTTATGAAAAAATGAAAGAAAGTAGAAAAAATAACATAAGAGAAAGTAATAAAGAGTCAAGCTTAGATGGTGTCACATGAAAATGTTATCAGACTTTTACAGATGAGATCTTTTGGGATTAGCATTTGGCATGGTGGTTAAGGTGCTGGACTCCCACATAACCAACGGCAGTTCAAGTTCCAGATCTGGTGCCTTGAAAATCATACCAGGCAAGCGTGCATGATGCCCAAAATCCCAAGAGGAAAATGGAAGAGAAAGGATTGCAGCAGGGCCATCCTCCCTGGGGAGGGAGGTGATTTCTCACTTTCCCTCTCTCTGTCTCAGTCTCTCTCCTTTTCAAGCTCATGCACCCTATGTAAAAAATAAATAAATAAGTAAATAAATAAATGTGAAGTCATGTAAATGCTTTTATTACTGAGCATACAGGAAAGGTGAATTTTGCCAAATTATTTATTTATTTATTTTACATTTAATCACATATATCTTCACAGTGTATAACATTTCTTTTTCCAACACAAATACCATGCATATCAGTCAAAATAAAGACATCACTATACACATCAGAAGCAGCAAATAGCTTTCCAGTTTTTTGTCACTTAAACATACATTTTTTTCTTTTTCGTTCCCTGTTTCCCTCCTCCCTCAAATTTCCACATCTTTATTACCCCATCCTTACTATCTCTAGTATCCCCCATAGCCCTCCCTGCTACTATAACTTCCCAACTTTTAGTTTCTGCCATAGAGCACAGATTATTCATATATACTGAGTGGGAACATACAAAGTCTGTCTTTCATAGTCTGAATTGCTCAGCTTAGCATTAAGTCTTCCATATTCATCCTGACTTTGAATCAAATGTCAGAGTTTCACTGTTTTTGTTTTTGTTGTTTTGTTTTGTTTTGTTTTTGCTGAGTAGTACTCTGTAGAGTACATATGCCACATTTTTAATCCAATCATCTATTTTTGGGCATTTGGGTTATTCCATGTCCTAGCAATTGTAAATAATGCTGCAATAAGCTTGGATGTGCAAGTGTTTTTATGACTGAGGGTTTGCTACCCTTTGGATAAATATGTAAGAGTAGAAATACTGGATCGTATGATAGTTCCGTTTGTAGGTTTCTAGGGATCTTCATATCATTCCCCAAAATGGTTGTACTAATTTAAATTACCACCAACAGTGAAGGAGAGTTCCCTTTTCACCATAGTCTTGCAAGCACTTACCATAATTTATTTTCTTAATTTTAGCATTCTTACTGGGAGTAAGTGGTATCTCATTTCGGGTTTGATTTGCATTTCCCTTACAATAAGAGATGTTGAGCATTCTTTCATATACTTTTGGGCCATTCATATTTGGGCTATTCGAACCATGGTTAGAGTCCCAGACCCAGTGACTTAAACTCACACCAGGCGTGTGCGCATGAGTGCCCAAGATCCTGAGAGGAGAATGGAGGAGGAGGGATTGCAGCGTGGCCATCCCTCCCAGAAGGTGATTTCTTGCTTTCTGTCTCCTAGGAATCTTCATATCATTCCCCAAAATGGTTGTACTAATTTAAATTTCCACCAACAGTGAGGGAGAGCTCCCTTTTCACCACAGTCTTGCAAGCCCTTACTATAATTTATTTTCTTAATTTTAGCATTCTTACTAGTCTTGCAAGCACTTACCATAATTTATTTTCTTAATTTTAGCATTCTTACTGGGAGTAAGTGGTATATCATTTTGGGTTTGATTTGCATTTCCCTTACAATAAGAGATGTTGAGCATTCTTTCATATACTTTTGGGCCATTCATATTTGGGCTATTCGAACCATGGTTAGAGTCCCAGACCCAGTGACTTAAACTCACACCAGGCGTGTGCGCATGAGTGCCCAAGATCCTGAGAGGAGAATGGAGGAGGAGGGATTGCAGCGTGGCCATCCCTCCCAGAAGGTGATTTCTTGCTTTCTGTCTCTCTGTCTCTCTCTGTCTTTCTGGCAAGTGCAAGCACACTATAGCAAAAACCTCTCAAAAAAAAAAAATTACAGTTCTTGTCTATCAAATGGCAAACTAGGTTGTTTCATCTCATCTCTCCTCCCTTAGAAAGAAAAAAGCTGGACAATGTAAATAAAATAAGTGGTCTGTAGGCATCATTGATCGGCATCACGGAGTAATTATGGGGCCAAGAGCCAGGAGAGAAAAAGAAGGAAGAGGTAGGCCTGCTTTTCCCCTGAAGTAGTCACTGACAGTAACAGTGACAATTGAGGAGCTAAGGTGGTGAGCACAGATATTCACGGTTAATTAATTATTAGGCTGAAAAAAAAAAAAAAAGGTTTACTCCTATGAAGATTACTCTCCCAAGAGTTTTATGGCTTCAGCTCTTATGTTTAGGTCATTTGATCCATTTTGAGTTCATTTTTGTATGTAACAATTTGAGACCAATTTTATTCTTTCACATGTGAATGTCCTAGAGATTGTTCTTTTCTCATAGAAAAGACCTAGTACATTTGGTAAATGTCAATTGGCTACAGATGTATGTGTTCATATGCAATCTAAATTCTAAAAAAAATAAAATGAAATACATAGCTTTTCATATTTAAACTTGACTCCTAGATATATACCCAACAAAACTATGTGCACGAGAAGACATTTCGCAGACTGTTAATAATAGTATTTTTCGAAATACCAATATTGGACACTATTCAAATAATTTCATGCCACATGAGTCCCATAACAGAAAATTCAAAAGCATTATAAACCAATCTACAGTGTTAAAAATAGAGTGACATAGGAGCTCATTTAAAGTGACCCCTCTGGCTAAATATGAAACTTAAATATGGAATACTTCAAATTTTGTAAGTATATTGACTGTAATAAATGGAACTCATCAATATATTAAAATTATTAAGTTTGTAATAATAACTACTCCAAATAAATAAATGAAAATGCAATCTTCAATGATCATACTGGGAAGTCACTAGAACTCTAGCTTCTTATGTCGAAAACAGATACTTAAAGGAAAAGAAACAGGAATTTGTTCCACCTCTTCTTTGTGGGACATGTTTCAGACATCCTAATGTAAAGAGAGAAAATTCTTCTTTAGAGAAAAATTACAGCTAATAAGTGTAGAGAGATGGTATATTTAGTAAGTTTTTATATGGTAACCTGTGATGACATAACAGATTTAGACAATAATCATTAAAATAAGCGTGTGTAGAGTTGATAGAACAAATGTCATTACAAAAGGGACGGTCAGGATGTTGTTTTTCCAGATTTCACACAGGAAGAATTCCTCAGCACACAAACTAAAATAAAAATATCTGAATTTTATCAAGTTTCCAGATCTAATTCTATCTAGTTTACAAGAAATACATTATGTCATTAAAACTATATTTTCAACAAGATCCAGAATATTAAAAAGTCTACAGGACAAATAGATTTATATCTTCAACAATGGCCCCCACATTTTATAATACACAGCTTAGGACCACATGGGAGATGTGAATTTAGTTCCTGGCCCAGCCTAAAGACTGGGCATGAGCCTGTATCCTTAACAACTACAGACAGCTGAAGCAGTAGAATCAGGAGCTCCAGGCAGCAAGGGTAACACAAAGATACTCTGTCTAAAAGTGAGCTAAACACAGTGGTACATACTTTTTGTTTAATTTTTTATTATTATTATATTTTTGGTACTTACTTTTAATACCGGCTGCTGGGATTAGGGCCAGTAGGGTAATGACATGAAAAGGTACCATGCCCCCACTTTTTCCCTAAAAAATTACTATATTGATTTTGCTGCTTATAAAAGCAGTACTTAGTTTAAAACAAAGTCTTCATTTGTTAGCATTTCCTGCTCTAAAATGTTAATAAAAATGTAATAGTAATCTGTTGTTTTAACAATTGTCATAAAGTATCCTTGGAGTAATTAAAAATATTCTATAGTGCTATACACTCAAAGAAAAAAGAAAAATGGTTGAGACTTGTACACATAGAAATAAACTTTTTTAACAAGATAATAACAAGAATGTAAGAGAATATAACACAGTATCACCAGTGAATTATAGTAATGGGACCCTAATCAAAAATAAGAAAATGTGATAGCAAAATCGATACTAATTAAAGGAATTATTGCTAAGCTTAGTCACCAAGACAGTAAAAAATAACAGGAATCTCTTGGTATCAATATTATTTCTCAGTAGAATACATTCAGTTGTACAATTTTTTTAAAAAGTCATTTGTCAGGGGAGAGCCACAGGTATAAAATGATAGATCTAAACAAGTTAATTAAATGTTTTCATTTATAACTCAAATGATTGATAAATTTGTAATACACATTCTATTCTTTAAATTAGTATTTGATGTTTCTACTGAAATTACAGCAAAAAAGAACCTAAATGTAACATTTAAAATTCTTCAACAAGAGATACATTTTCACTCTTGTTTCAACAACATAAATTTAATTTTCATTTTCTATTAATTTTTTCCTAAACACAATGTTTGTACAAATAGTTTGCTCAAGAAACATAATTCATACTTTGTAAAAGGAGTTATGTGTCAGTAACAAATTGGTATATTTATTAATGTAGTCTGTCACTGAATTGCAAGTAAATTACTGTCTGAGACCTTGACAACCTAGCCTTTCCTTTAAAAGAATCCACTATCTCATGTTTGCACCACATTCATACACACTTAACCAGTTTCTTACCCTTGCCTTTTGCCTGCTGGAGTATAGCAAGGCAATCTCTATGCAAATGCTTGGTCCTGTTTACAATTGCAAACAAAATGTTCATGTAAATAGAGTTAGGGAGATCTGTAATATTTGAGAAGGCTACATCCTGAGATCTATTCTAATCTGAACATTTCTAAGTGTCACTGTATCCTATAATGTCCTCTATGAAAGTTAGTATATGGACTTCCATAGACAGGAAGTATTAGTTGTTTGTTTTGTTTTGTTTTGTTTTGTTTTGTTGGTCTCTCAATGTTGCTCTCTGTGAGTCTGGATTTCCCAGCTAGAACTACAGGTGAGTACCACTACACCTCTTTATTTTAGACTAGATCTTGCTACTCAAGCCAGCCTCAAACTTATGATCCTTCTGACTCAACCTTCCTTAGTCACTGAAATACAGGCACATGCCACCATACCAGCCTTTATGTTGGGCCACAAATCAATCTTGGTACTCCCATGTGCTCCCAGCCTACAGAACACAGCATCTTAACAGTACATGCCACCCTGGATAGGCTGGAAGTTTTAAATTTAAATGTTCCATTATTTATTTCAAAATAACCTCCTCTTATAAAGTTCTCATTTATGTATGCAAATTTTTAAAGAACTATTTTATTTAACTTAATTTATTTGTTTATTTATTTTAATTTGACCAGAGAGGTTCAAAGAGAGAAAGTGAAAAAGCAAGCTGCCAGGTCTAGGCCTTGAACCACAGTTGGCCATGTGGGAGTCTAGTGCCCTTTACCACTGTGCCACCTGCCAGTCCCTATCTATGCAAATTTTTAAATTTAAAATACACAATTTTTAAGCCTCTTCTATTTGTCTTAATATTTTCCACTTTTATTTCAGAAATACTTTTTCTGTAAGAATATAAGTTTCTAGTATTTTATTGTTGTATAGTAGAACATTATAGAGTCTTACTAATATGCAGGTTTTGCACAGTGAGCTAGGATTGTGTATTAAATGACTCAACCTTACATATCAACCTTCGTAATTTTCAGTTAGTCAAGGTAAGTTGAGGGATGGGTAACTCACAGATCATTGTTTTTCAAAACCTAAATGTTCAGATAACAACAAAGTAAAATTATTTTAAATACATCAACTAAACATGATATGAGGACACTTCAAGTGGACCTGCATATTACCGTCCAAAGCTACTAGGTGCTCAATGACCACCTAGTAGCCCTCTAATGAAAAGGCAAAGCCATGGCTGATAAAAAGACTTAATGGGGAACCAGCAGTTAGCGTAATGGCTATGTCGCTGGATTCCCACGTAGTCGACCGCGGTTCGCGTCCCAGACCTGGTGGCTTAAAACTCATGCCAGGCGCATGTGCGTGCGTGCCCAAGATCCCGAGAGGAGAATGGAGGAGAAAGGATTGCAGCGTGGCCATCCCCCCTGGGGGGTGATTTCTCACTTTCTGTCTCTATGTCTCTCTCTGTCTGTCTAGTGAGCACACGTGCCCTATAGCGAAAATCTCTCCAAAATAAAAAGACTTAATGACTTGTTTATACAAAGACTGAAACAAAGAATTTAAAATTTTCTTGGTATTTGTTTAGTTCTTTGTAACTCTTCTGAAGGCACCTATAACATCTTTATTTCTCAAGCTGTAAATAAATGGATTTAGCAGGGGAATTATAATCATGTAAAACAGAGAATATATTTTGTCCTGGTCTTCAGCTGGGCCAGATGCAGGGCGCACATACATGACAATGAGAGTTCCATAGTACAGTGAGACAGAGAGCAGATGGGCACTACATGTGGAAAAGTCTTTGCTTCTGCCCTTTTCAGATTTTTTTTTCAAAATATCAAAGAGCACACAAGTATAAGAGATTATGATAGTCATTAAAGTGGATATTTGTATAAGTGCTGCAAAAATAACTATCATTAGCGCATTAATAGATGGATCATTGCATGAAATTTTGAACAGCTGTAAAATTTCACAGTAGAAATGATGTATTGTGTTAGACCTACAGAAAGTTAATCTTAATAACAAACTCACATGAACCAGAGGATGCAGAAAACCAATTGCATATGAAATACTTATCAGCTGAGTGCAGAGTCTGTTGGACATCACCACTGGATAAAGCAAAGGATTACATATGGCCACATAGCGGTCATAGGCCATCACTACCAGGAGGAAACATTCTGTGGTTGCACTAGAAGCAAAAAAGTAAAATTGGGTGATGCACTCAGCTAGGGAAATCGTCACACTCCTGTCTAAGAAATTGACCAGCATCCTGGGGGTTGCAGAGGTGGAAGTACATGCATCAGCAAAGGCTAAACCACCTAGGAATAAGTACATGGGGGTACGAAGATGGGGATCCTTCCAAATAAGAACCATTAGTCCAAGGTTGCCCACCAGAGTGATGAGGTAGACAGTCAAGAACGTGATAAAGAGGAGAGACTGGAGCCTTGGCTGGTCTGTAAGTCCAATGAAAACAAAGTCTGTCACCAGAGTCTTATTTCCTTCTGCCATAATCACATTTGGTCACTGTAATGAGAAAATACATATAATCACTAAAGATAATAGAAAGCATTAACATTTAATTTGTGAATCTATTTATACCTTCGAGTGTCCCACTTTTTTTTAAGTTTGGCTTTTATTCTTTAGTAAAATCTGTTTAGAAAGTCTGTTTTTATGTGTCTGGCCAGAAAATTGGAAACTACTGGAATGAATGCAAATATCTCAGGTATAGGAAAGGCAAAATTTTTTTTCTCATCCATCTTAAGGTTTTTTACTGGACCCAAGAATTAAGTTGCCCTAAGAGAGACTGGAGAAAAGCGTACAAATTTATATAAATTTCACATGACATGGGAGCCATCATAAGAAAATGAAGGCCCAGAGACCAACAGTTGGCATAATGGCTATGTCACAGGACTCCCATGAAGTTGACCACGGTTCGAGTCCCAGACCCGGTGGCTTGAACTCATGCCAGGCATGTGTGTGTGCCCAAGATCCCAAGAGGAGAATGGAGGAGAAGGGATTGCGGTGTGGCCATCCCCCCGGGGGATGATTTCTCACTTTCTGTCTTTCCTTCTCTCTCTGTCTTTCTGGCAAGTGCACGTGCCCTATAACAAAAATGTCTCCAAAGAAAAGAAAATGAAAGCCCAAAGAAGTGGACAAACTTAAATGCCTTCACGCTAAGTTGAACAAAAAGAGGCAGCTGTAGAAAAGTAACTAGATTTTATGGAAAGCCAAAGGAAGATAAGAATTATTCTACCAAAGTCTGTTTGTATATAATTCTCTTAGATATGACTCTACATCAAAGTATATTTATTTTCTCTTGGTATGGGGTAGGGAGAATCTTTTTTTTTTTTTTTTTTTTTTTTTTTTTGCTATAGGGCACGTTCGCTCACCAGAAAGACAGAGAGAGACAGAGAGATAGAAAGCGAGAGATAGAAAGCGAGAAATCACCCCCCAGGGGGGATGGCTACACTGCAATCTCTTCTCCTCCATCCTCCTCTCAGGATCTTGGGCATGCACGTACACGTGCCCAACGTGAGTTTAAGCCACCAGGTCCGGGACTCAAACGGTGGTCGACTACATGGGAGTCCAGCGTCATGGCCATTACACTAACTGCTGGTCCCAGGGAGAATCTTTCACAAGGGAATTTTAATTTCCTGTTTTCAAGAAGGAAAGGAGAGATAAAGAAGATCTCATATCTGTGCATTTTTATGTGCTGCTAGCTCAAAAATAATTCACATACAAAAATGGCATATTTTTGAGTAGCATATGCTGTTATCATTCAGGGTCAATATTAAAACCATGTGGCAGGGGCCAGCAAGTAGTGTGGTGGTTAAGGCACTGGGTTCCCACAGTTTGAGTCCTGGACCAGGTGGCTGAAAATTACATTGGACTAACATGTATAGATCTAACACTTATAGAACACACACATATACACATACTTATACTCTCTTAAAACTTGGTGAAAACAAGTTAGATGATCAAATGAAATAATGGGCAAAAAAATATCAGCAGATCTGTTTACTGAGGAGCAAGACAATATGACTAATGAAACTGTATGAAACAATATCAATAAATATATGAAACAATGCTCAATATTTTTAATAACTAGAGATTTTTTTAAATGGCTACCTTATTTTCACTTATAAAATAAGCAAAAACACAAAATGAGAGAAAATTAGTGACTTTTTTAAATGGCTACCTTATTTTCACTTGTGAGATAAGCAAAAACACAAAATGAGAGAAAATATCTACTAATGACAGAAAACTTACAAAAGAATAACTCTCTAAGATAACTGATGAAAGTGTAAATTGAAACGGTTTTTCTAAATCTGACATTATGTAAAAATTAGTAATTTATGGGGCCAACAGTGTGCATGGTGATTTACGCATTGGACTCCCACATAGCTGACCACAGTTTAAATCCAGGACATAACAGGAGCACATACATGCATACTCAAAACCCCAAGAAGAGAATAGAGGAGAAAGGATTGCACCATGGCCAATCGCTTTCCCTCTCTCTGTCTCTCTCTGGTAAGTACACACACCTTAGGACAAAAACATTAAAAAAAAATAATATTTCGTATAAACTTTGATCTCACTCCTAGATAGAGATCCTAGAACTATTGTCACCTACACATAAGAATAAAACACTAGAATATATAATAAAACATTTTGTTTATGAGAGCAAAGCCTGGAAATAAAAATAATAGTCATGAACTATGGAAAATTATATAAATTATGGTACAGTTTGAATATGAAGCATTATTCATATATAAAGAAAATATAATTAAGCTATACAAGTTAACAGCAAGTTACCAGTGGAGGAATGTTCTCAAGGTATTATTAAGTAGAGAAATCAAAATATAAAGAAGTTTAAATTATATAGTACCATTTTTTGTAGTTTACTTTTTTTGTTTACAAACTTAAAGTAATTTAAAATGAGCATAAATAAAATTGATTTCTTTCTGTGCCTTATAAACTATCCCTAAAGGGACTTCCAGATAGAATTTCATAAATATTTTGGCATGGGTATATAATAACATTGTCACTAGCATATTAATAAAAATAAGAATAACAAAATGTTATTTATTTCCTTTAGCAATGGATATTTGACACTGAAAAATTTTCATGCAAAATTAGGAATAAACATTCTGTATATTTTTCTGTAAAATTACTCTCTTCCATGTTTCATGACACTTTTTGTGTAAATATTTGGTGATAGACTTCTTTTTCTTTCTTTTTTTTTTTTCTTAGAGAGATTTTTACTATACGGTGCATCCACTCACCCAAGAGACAGAGGGACAGAAAGATTTTTACTATACAGTGCATGCACTCACCCAAGAGACAGAGAGACAGAAAGAAAGAAATCACACCTTGGGAAGATGGCCACACTGCAATCCCTTCTCCTCCATTCTCCTCTAGGGATCTTGGGCACGCATGCACACACGCCTGGCGTGAGTTTTAAGCCACCAGGTCCAGAACTGGAACCCGTCAACTACGTGGGAGTTCAGCGATGTAACCATTATGCCATCTGTTGGTCTCGGTAATACACTTTTAACCATTGAGAGCAGGGATGAATTTTTTGAGATAGTCAAAAGATGTTTGAAAATTATATAAGATGGTATCCAGATTCTGCTATGTGAAGGACTGAGCAAATGTCAGGATCAAGCCTGTCCTGCATAGCAATTCAAAACAGTATGATTTTGATAAGGGGAGAAACAACCCTACTGAGAGGCTTTTCAGACAAATTCCTGCACATTCCAGATCAATATTCTCACAGATTCTATGTAGACCCCAATTAATGGGTGAAGCTAGACACTGATAGGTTCAGTTTCTTTCTTTTAATTTGCTAGAGGGTTCATGTGCTCACATGAGAGAGAGAGAGAGAAGGAAAGTGAGAAATCCCCCCACCCATGAGAGGATGCTGATTTTGCAATCATCCCTCCTTCACCTCTCCCTTCTGGACCCTGGGCATGTATTCACACACACACATGCCCAGAAGTGTGATGTGAAAATGCGCACACACACAAAAATAAACTGAGCGTGTTTACCCATGAAAAAAACAGCAAGTTGCTATTCTCCACTTTTATTAAGCTGAAAAAAAAGGTGTAATAATTTTAGATAGTTAAACACATCCACAAAGCCTAGAAAACCCAATGTGGGATATATTTGATAAAAATGGGTCCTTTGAATGTAAAGTAAATGTGATATTATTTTCCAAAATAGAAATTTTTTCCTTAATTAAATTAATCTGGCTTAGGTTGCAACCCAGATCACCAAATAATAGGTATTTTTAATTTCACATTATGAGTTCAGTAAAATTAAACCAAGTAATGGTACAGTTGGAATTTTTTCCTTAAGAGGAACAGAAAACAAACATCTCCTGGTTGGAAAATGGAGGTGGTGCTAGCTGTACTTATTGACATTAGCCTTTATCCTCATAATTTCATCAAATTTTAAAAGTATATATTATAGACAGCTATCCACTCAAATTAATATTATTTCTTCCGAAAATCACAATAATGTAGATACAAGCTACATGGCTTATGCCTCAAATTAAAATTCTATATATTATAAAATAAATGTTAAAACCATTGAATTATCTTATCATGATTACTTCATTTTTCCATTTACTTTCTTCGATTAAAATTTATTATTTATGAAACATTCTGACAAATTGGACTCTTCTGTAATAAGACATCCTCTCCTATCTGTCTAAAATTTGATAACTGATTGAGAAGACTCTCCATGCTTCATTGGAATTTTAATTTCTTACATAGATATCTTGTCATCATCTAAAGACAAATTTAAAAATTACATGTTAATAATTGTAGTTAAACTCAATTCCTAAAAAAGAAAAAACCTGGGGAACCAGAAAGTGATATTTTTCCTGCAGTAACATTAGAAAATGCAAAACTGAGACACCGATTACTTACACTCTCCTTTTTTCTTTTTTAACAGTAACTCCAAAATGAGTGGAGATGTTTATGATTTCTACTTCCAAACTTGTTTCTTAAAAAGTAGAAGAATAAAGAAGATAGCTATTCCCTCTATGCTTACAAAAAAAAAAAAAAATCCCTATAGAATGAAGTCAAATTTGTTCTACTGGGCATTTTAAGTTCATCATTATTATCACCCCTACAACTAACTGTAACAATTTAAAACTATATCTAAAGGAGTTCCTATGGGGCCTTTCTTTCCATGTACAATGTCATCAGCCAAATTACTACTTGAATGTCCCTTTGGAAGTTAAAAAGTACTTTTAGATACCACATCCAAGTTTCTTTTGAAATTTGAGTTAATTTTTCTTATTCATAAGAGATAAGGATCTAGTTTCATTCTTCTGCAAGTCAATATCCAGTTCTACCAACACCATTTGCTGAAGAGAATTTCTCCCGCCGGATTATTTTGTGTCCTTGTCAAGGATCAGTGGGCTGTATTTTGGGGGATATACCTGGGGGCTCTGAATTGCATTGCTCCAGCTGACTGTTATTATGCCAATACCATGATGTTTTAATCATTAGAGCTTTGTGATATATTTTCAGGTTGGAAAGTAAGATGCCTGCTACTTTGTTCCCCTTGTACAATATTGCTTTGGCAATACAGACCTTTTATGCTTACAGACAAACTTCATGATTTTTTTTTTCTATTTCTGTGGGGAATATCTCTGGCAGTTTAATTGGGATAGCATTGAATTAGTAGATTAATTTGGGTAGGATTGACATCTCCATTATATTAACTATTCTAATCCAGAAAATCTTTTTCTAGCCTTTCACTTTCAGTCTATGTATGTCCTTATCAGTGAGATGTGTTTCTTTTAAGCAGCATATAGATGGCTTCTGTTTTTGCATCCACACAGCCAGTCTGTGTCTTTTAATGGGATAATTTAATGCATTAACTTTAATGTTATTACTGATAATTCTGGATTTATCCCTGTCATTTTGTTAGTCATATTCTAGTTATTTTTTTTGTCCTCCTGCTTCTGTTTGTCTCTCTTTAGTTATCCTGATAAAACACTCCCCTCGGTGCTTCCTGTAGAGTTGGCCTATTATTGGTGAATTCTTTCAGTTTTTGTTTATCTGAGAAGAGTTTTGATTTTTATTTTCATTTGAAAGAAATCTTGCTGGATGTAGAATTCTTGGTTGAAATTTTTTTTAAATGTTTTTAATGCATCTTCCCATTCCTTCCTTGCCTGAATTGTTTCAGTGCAGAGATATGACATTAGCCCAATAGGATAATCTTTATAAGTAACTTGATGTTTCTGCCTTGCCATTTTAAGATTATTGTTTTGCCTTTAATTTTTACCAGTCCAGCTATGATGTGCCAGAGGGAGGATACTTGTGTGTTTGTTCTGTACGGGGTCCATTTATTTCTTTGGTTTGAATTTCTCCATGTTTCTTTATATTTGGAAAATTTTCAGATAGTATTTCATTACAGAGGTTTTCCATGCTTTCAGAAAATTCTTCACCTTCTAGAATACCCATTATATGCATATTTGGGACTTTCATGGTGTCTAGAATTTCCTGTATGTTGTCCTCATTTTTTGTTGTATTTTTTCTTTTTCTTTTTCTTTCTTTCTTTTTTTTTTTTTTTTTTTTTTGGTAATGTGATTTTTTGCGGGAGACTGTCTGAGGTCAGAAATTCTTTTTATTATATTTTAATACATTCAATCACTATACATCATTTGACTTGCAAAGAAAATTTACCCAGCATAAAATATACCTCAAACCATCCCTTTGGGAATACTATACATGTTATCATCAACAAGTAATAAATCATTACTGTGTCCCACAAATGTCTTGTTCAAGGTCAGATGTTCTTTCTTCTGCATGGGCCAATCTGTTTCTAATGCTTTCTATGGAGATTTTCATTTATTATGTTGCATTCTTCATGTCCAGAAGTTCTGTTTGGTTCTTTTTTAGGGTGTCTATTTCTTAATTAAATTCCTCCTCATGTCCAGAAATTATTTTCCTATTTCCTGGAACTGATTATCTGTTTTCCCTTGCATCATTGGCTTCTGTCACTATGAAGATTCAGAATTCTTTTTCTGAGATTTCTGTGTATTTCTCTGTGCTACCCACTTTTAGTGAAGGGCTATTATGCTCACCTGGAGAAGAGTGACCCCCTTGTTTTCTCATGTTACTTTGGGATCTGTGCTGTTTTATATTCATCTAATACAGTATTCATGTTTCTCTATGTATTAGAGTAGCTTCTGTAAGTGCTGGTAGAATAAATTTCAGGCTTAGTTCCAGGTGTATTCCTATTGGAGGGCTGTGTCTCCCAAATCAGAGCAGTTATGGATAATTTCAGGTGTTAGGTTCCATTACCAAACATTCAGTCCTTGATGAGGTTGTACCAATCTAAGAAGATATAATTTGGTGAAGAGCATCAAGTCACATGCTGTGCACAGCAAAGCCTGCTGGTTGATATACCAAATTTTCGAAGTTGCTTCAAGACACCAAGTGTGGACTCACCCTAAAGCCTTTCCAGGCCAGGCTCAAGACTTCTGGTAAGGGGGTTTGCAGGATAGGCCAGGCCTCTGGAAGGATGGGCAACAGAGTCCAAAAGTTTCCAAGTTATTCTCAAGCCCCAAGCATGGAGTCACCCTAAAGCCTGTTCAGACTGGGGTCAAGACTATTAGTGGGGAGGCGGGGAGGCTGGAGGCAGGCCACTAGAAAGGTGAGAAACAGAGTACAAAGATTCCTAGGTCCTTTGGCATAATGGCTATGTCACTAGACTCCCATGTAGTCGACCAAGATTCGAGTCCTGGACCCGGTGGCTTAAACTCAATGCCGGGCTCATGTGTGTGCATGTCCAAAATCCCAAGAGGAGAATGGAGGACAAGGGATTGTGGCATGGTCATCCCCGTGAGGGTGGGGGGGGGTGATTTCTTGCTTTCTCTCCCTGTGTCTCTGTCTTTCTAGTGAGCACATACACCCTATAGCAAAAAAATCTCTCCAAAAATAAAAAGATTCCTAGGTCCTGAGCGAAGATTCAATCCAAAGCTGACCAGATGGGCCTCAAGAATCCTGGTGGGCAGCAGGGAAAGGCAAGGAGTCCAAAAGTTTCAAAGTTGTCCCCAAGCCCTTAATGTGGACTCAGTCTTCCCTAAAGTCTTCCCAGGCCAGACTCAAGACTCCCAGTGAGCAGACATGGGTAAGGTCAGGTAACTAGAACAGTGGCAGATAGAGTGCAACAGTCCAAAGTTGTTCCTAGTCCACCAGCATGGGCTCAATCTAAGGTCTGCCCAGACTGGGCTCAAGACTCCCAGAGGGCAGGTTGGTTGAGGTCAGGTAGTTGGAATGCTGGGCAATAAAGTCCAAAAGTCTCAATGCTATTCCCAGGCCACAAGCACAGCCCACCTTAAATCCTTCCCAGACCATGCTCAAGACTCCTGACAGGCATGGAGAAACAAGGTCAGGCCACTGGAACAGTGGGTGACAGAGTCCAAAAGTTTCAAAGTTGTTCCCAGGCCCTGAGTATAGACCCAGCCTTAAGCCTGCCCTGACCAGGCCCAAGAATCCCTGAGAGCAGACGTGGGTGAGGCCAGACAGTTGAAATTGTGGGTGACGGAGTCCCAAGTTTCAAAGCTGTTTCCAGTCCCCGAATGTGGACTTATACTAAAGTTGCCCAAACTGGGTTCAAGACTTCTGGAGGGTGTGCAGGTCGAGGCTAGTCCGCTGGAACAGTGGGCAAAAGTTTCAAAGCTGTCCCCAGGTCAGAATAACCCTAAAGCCTGCCCTGATTGGGCTCAAGACTCCTGACTGACTGGGAGTGAGGCCAGGCCTCTGGAATAGTGGGTGATAAAATCCAAAAGTTTCAAAGTTGTTCCCAGCCCTGAGCAGGACTCATCCTATATCCTGCCCAGACTGGGCTCAAGATTCCCAACAGGCATGTGAGAGCAAGGCCAGGTTGCTGTAATGGTGGGCAATGGTGTCCAAAAGTTTCAAAGTTGTTTCTAGGCTCCAAGCTCAGACTCACCCTAAAGCCTGTCTAAACCAGGCTCAAGAATCCTGGCTCATGGGCAGGGCAAGGCCAGGCCACTGGAAGGGTGGGCAATGGAGCCTAAAAGTTTCAAAGTTGTTCCTTAGACCTGAGTGTGGACTCACCTTTATAGCCTGTCCAAACTGTGCTCAAGACTTCCAGTAGCCAAGTGAGATCAGGTCAAGCTGCTGAAATGGTTGGTGACTGCCATGAACCACAGGGCTGAACGTGTGGTCTGAGTGTGGGCAGCTGTGGATTCAAAAATAAATATAAAAATAAACATACAGAGGCATTTACGTAGAGAAAAGCAGGGAATGGGTAGACCCAACTCCTCTGATAGAGGAAGCCATGACCCTGAGTTATTTTCAGGTTCATTTTTTTTTAAAGGGCAATAAAAGGGGGAAACAGGAAGTGAAATGTAAACCCAGTTGTTTTCGAATGTTAAGTGCTCTTAAATATGAAGACACCTGGTACCATGTAGTTCTTTTTAAGCTTTTTCTTATTTTTTCCAGCCAATTCCGATTAACACATTTTTTTTTTAACAGATACTGTCTTACAGTTTTGGAACACAGAGGTAGCTAGCATATTTACATGTTAATGAAATTCATTGCCTTGCAAATAGATGTCCATAGAACCATATCTCTGCCCATGTCTAAAGGTCACCAT
>NW_006209696.1:77692-117656 GCF_000334495.1 Tupaia belangeri chinensis
AAAGGCATGTATGCCTCTTCTCCGGGCCTAGGTCATTCACAGTTGGCTTGGAAATAAACCAAATTAACTATTAATTATTAATTTTATAGTTGGTTATTTTTTCCATTGACAAATTGATTTAAAATGTTAGAGGTTAAATTAGAAGGACTAAATAAAGGCAGAAAACTATTGCGTAAATCTATGATTTGTTTATGAAGATTTTTATAGTTAACAAAATATTATTAGAAGACTATATCTCTTAGAGATGGTTTTGTATAGAAATTTAGCTTTAGCATGTGTAATTATAAGGCAAAGGTGTTGCATAGAAATGTTGATAAAAGGTATGACATCTCAAAGGACTTTGTAGCATTATTTTAAACACCTGTGTTTTTAAGCTATTTACAGTAGTTTTTAGTTTTTGTAAATGATCAGAGATTTGTCAGTATTTAATTGGGTATTTAATGTTTGATTTAACAGTGAATACCACAGAAGCATTTGGAATGGGCCTAAGTGAAACTATTTTGGGAAAAACAAATGTAGTATAGGTAAATTGTATAATAGGATGAGAGGGCGAGTAACAACTTACCTGGGGATAAGAAGATAGCAACAACGACACTGTTTTTGGTCACTTGTGAGTTTGGTGCAAGAGTTAACATTTATTTGTGAGGCCTGTTGTTAGTAAGCAGTAAGCAAAAGTAACATTTGTTCACTAGCATTTATATTTGGTTTTTATATAACACCAATCTTGGACTTTTTTAAAAAATTAAAATGAAGTTTCAGCATTGATACATCAGAAATTTATTTATGTAGTTATATAAGTAATACTTTTTTTTACAATTATTTTCCTTTATTAACACTTTTTGAGTAGGTTTTGGGCATGTTTTAGACAATGGAATGTTAGTGAGACAGGAGTTGGACCCCATTTACAGGTGAATAGAGCAGCTCCCCCTCCCCCAGAGGAGAGCCACTGCTGTGTGGCTCCTGACAATTCCTCTTCTCCCAGTCACCATATTCCTTTGATTTTATATATGTAAATCTTGTTCATGAATAATTCATGGATCAAAACTTCTAGACAAAGAATCTCCTGTCCTTTGTACCCATTCAAATTAGGAAAATAATTTGACCTATCCAGTATGTGCCCCTCCTTACCAGGAGAGGAATGCATGCACAAGCCCCACCTAGAACCTTGGTCCAACAAAGCCCTTCCTGACCCAAATAAAAACCCTTGCCACAGTTCTTCCTGGGAAACCCATTTTCTGAGACCCCCTCCCTTCTTGGGAGCCCTATTTTTCCTTCCTTCTTTAATAAACTCCCCGCTTAGCTTTACCTACTCTCTGTGTCTGTGACTCTAATTCTTCCAAAGTGTAAGGCAAAGACTTGTGTCTCACTACAAGCGTGGGCTCTTTCACCCTTGTGCTCCTGTGTCCCTGCATCATTAGGATTAAACAGTGTTTAGTGGAATTTTTGAGGATTTACAGAGTATTTTGAGGGGAAGCTATTATAGGTGGTGGCAGTGGGAGGTAAAAAAGGAATTTATAGTAAGTTTGGTATGTTGAAAACTTTTTAATTTAATGAATTCAAGAATAGCATTAACATGTTTTAGAAGGAGTTTGGGAGATATTTATACCTGTGTAGAGAGAGGCAAACAATTAGGGGCATAATTATTTAATGCAAAGCAAATAGGCAGAACTCTAGAAGATTTTAGAAAAGAATAACTTGTCTTTTTTGCTTTGTTTTTTAGGGCTACAAAAGCCATGGGTCCTAGTGAGGTAGACCTCCATTTTGAACTTCCATTTATATTGGAAATTTGCTTTTCTTTTTGCCTAGAGTAAACAGAGTAGTTAATACTCCTACTGTCTTTATTAAATAACCTGAAACTCCCTACCCTAAGATGTTCATTAGTGAAGCAATCATCAGGTGCCAAACCCCTTGCCCTGAGCCATGAAGATCACTAAGATTCCACTGTGTTTAGGTAGGGATGGAATTTACCTCTAGGAACTATTAACCTGCTTGTTCTGCTTCTGTAATGCACTTTTGCTTTTACATTGTAAAACCTACCCCCTTCCCCTGCAAGCCCACCTCACCTTGTCCTTGTGATCATCACATCATCCTGGAAAATACTGTTAACTTTTGGCCTATATAATCTCTGTTCTCCTTTCACTCAAGGCTGCGGGGGGGTTTTGAGAGACATGACTCTTCCCCGGCTGCCACCGGCTAAATCAATAAACTCCAATAAATTTGGCAGTTTGATGTCCTCTTATTTCTCGCTGGTTAGACTATAACACTAGGAAATAAAATGTGTTATTAAAGAGCAGTAAAAAAAGGGAGGGGAGGGGTAGAATTTCCCCAAGAGGGTAAAGTAAAGGTGGATGAGAAATATATGCCCAATAGTTTTCTCCAGAGACTGTGGGAAGATTTACTGAAACTGATAAGAGCAAGCATAGTGAAAAAAAGATGTTTTGGTGTGCTTTTCTCTTTTTTCACTAGAACAAATCTATCTGCCTGGCTACACATATTTTTTTACAGAACCTTGGGTTAGTAATGAGGTAAGTACTTGTTAGAGTCTTTTGCATGAGAAACAATCTTGAAATTGAATGACAAAGCTGAAAACAGTGTTAACAGACAAAATAGGCAGACAGTTGTTTTCACTGTAAAGAGCACTTAAAGATAATGATTTGACTGTGACTGAAGGTATTATATTAGTATAATTAGTATTATTAATTATTACCTTTTTATTTATTAAAATTTATTTATTGCTTAGTTATTATTTATTATTTGTTAGCTATTATATATTTATTAGTTACTATTTTATTAATCATTTGTTATTATTAATTTTTATTTATTAATAAAAACTTTAATTTTATTAATGTTTTGTGACTGCTTTTTTAAAGAATTATTTATTTCATTTTAATTTATTCATTAATTTATTTTCATTTGACCAGAGGAAGAGAGAGAGAGAGAAAGTGAGAAAGCAAGCTACCAGGTCCAGGCCTTGAACTGCTGTCAGCCATGTAGGAATGTCCAGTACTTTAACCACCATGCCACTTGCTGGTCCCTTATAACTGCTTTTTAAACTCTTTAAACTTAACTAACATGTTTAACTTGCCTTAGACTTTTAGTTTTCATCCCTCTTTTTTTTTTATTTTGAGATAGTCTAGTCATTTTACCATAACATAATAATTTTACTATATAAATAATACAATAATTTTAGTATGTAAAATTCCTTTGATAACCCCCTTTTTTTATTAAGCCTGGGGAATTTGAAACCTCTGGAAAAGGGGTTAAGGTTGTAATTTTGTATGAAGGACTCTGTATATTTAACAGAATATTTAAACTCTTAGTAAATTTAGCTTTTAGTACATAGCAGCAGCTTATGAAAATGTGATTTATAAAAAAATAAAAACTGTTTAACAAATTTTACCAAATTTCCTAACAAAGTCTAATATAATCAGCCACAGTGGTCTCCCTTTTTTATGCATGGGGTAATAGCTGCTCTGCAAATGGCATTAGCATTTTCAAAGACCAATTATTCAAAAAAATACTTGTCCCATCTCCTCATCAGAGACCAGTCAGGATATGAGTTGTGTCAAGCAGAAGATAAAATCTTGATATAGCTCACTAAGTCCCTACATCAAACTGATCAAACTGCCTCCCCCTTGATCCTGACTGGGAAGACTTCTCCAGCATCTCAAGCATATAATGTTAATCTGCTGATATGCCTGTGGTGTGTATCCAATTTTTGTACCACTATCAGCATACTCCCCTGTTCCAGGCATCATTTCAAATGTAATAGGTATTCCATACTATTGTTTCTTATTCAGCTCTTGAGCTTCGTCAGAATAGTCTGATTTTCCCAAAAGATAATCTCTTCCCAACAAGCATGGCTTGACTAACACTTGGATGATGGAGTCCATAATTTCAAAGATGTCCCAAGGCCATGAGTGTTGACTCACCCAAAAGCCTGCCTAGACCGGGCTCAAGACACCCAGTAGGTAGGTGTTGTGATGTCAGGATGCTGGAATTGTGGGCAACAGACTCACCCTAAAACCTGCCCAGACAGGGCTCAAGACTCCTGGCAGGTGGGAGGGTCAAGGCCAGGCCACTGGAAGGGTGGGTGACAGAGTCCAAAAGTTTCAAAGTTGTTCCCAGGCCCCGAGCAGGAACTCATCTTAAAACCTGCCCAGGTCAGACTCCTGTTCAAATTTTATATTCAGATATTCTGTTATCCAAGTAATTATCAACCAGTGGATTTCTGTTTTATTTATTTATTTATTTCATGTCCTTCATGAGAGAGAGAGAGAAAAGTAGCCTTAATAGGTTCTCACCATGTTGTAATCTTCTCCCAAGGCAGTGCCCTACCACCTGTGATGTCATGGCTTGGTTTTCCATTATTTTTTTGTGTTCAGGAATTGTAACACTAAATAATTAGCTATGTGAGCCTTGAACCAGAGACCTATCCTTGACACTGAGCTCTCCTTCAAACTCCTTGTATCAATCATTGCCAAGTCATAAAATTCTTTTCCTGTAATCTTTCATATCTAAAGCACTTCTCACTCATAAGCACAGCCAAGTTTAAGCTATATTCATCTCCTGCATGAAGTACTAAAATAACCTAATCCATCTGAATCCACTAATACTTCCTTCCAATTCATTCTCCACTGTGACTCAAGACTAATCTAAAATGCTGAACTTGTTAAGTCCCTACACCATTACGCTATTCCACTCCAACCCACTTTGATAAGCTGAACTGCTATCTTCAATTTAGTAAACTGAGACCCTAGTCATCCAGTAGCTTACAATGTAACTATATTTGATGGCCTTTATAGAGGTCGTTCAGTTAAAGTAAGGCAGTTAAGGTGTGTCCTAATCCAAGATGACTGGTATCCTTAAAAAAAAGAGGAAATGTGGACATGGACAGACACAAATCAGCCCAATGACCTAGTGCTTAAGGGAGCTGGATCTTACATGACTGACCATCTGGTTCAAGTCCTGGCCCTGGTGGCTTGAAAATGCCTAAAATGCTGAACTGGTTAAGTCCCTACACCATTACCCTATTCCACTCCAACCCACTTTAATAAGCTGAACTGCTATCTTCAATTTAGTAAACTGAGACCCTAGTCATCCAGTAGCTTACAATGTAACTATCTTTGATGGCCTTTATAGAGGTAGTTCAGTTAAAGTAAAGCAGTTAAGGTGTGTCCTAATCCAAGATGACTGGTATCCTTAAAAAAAAGAGGAAATGTGGACATGGACAGACACAAATCAGCCCAATGACCTAGTGCTTAAGGGAGCTGGATCTTACATGACTGACCATCTGGTTCAAGTCCTGGCCCTGGTGGCTTGAAAATGCACTGAATGTGGGTGCATGCATACCCAAAATCCAGACAGGATGGAGAATGTAGGAGAAGGGATTGCAGGGAGACCATGCCCCATTGTAGGCTTGCTTTTTTCCTCTGTCTTTGTGTCTTGTTCTACCATCTTGCTCTACCAAGAATATAATCCCTCTGACAAAAAAAAAAAAAGCACAAATTATGCATGGGTACAGAGGAATCACCTTGTGAAAAAGAGTAAGAAGGTAGTTATAGGCAAGACAAAAGTGCTCTGAAGAAACCAATTTTGCCAACACCTTAGTTTTAAACTTCCAGCCTCCAATAGTATGAGAAAATAAATTTTTGTTGTTCAAGCCACCAACTTGGTGGTATTTATTATGGCAGTCCTAGCAAACTAACACACTCAGTCAATCCAGCCCATCACTACTTAAAGCTTCTCAATTATTTCCCATTACATTTAGGCTGAAGACCAAAATTCTTAATCCTTAATTCTTTACCCCGTAAAACAGATTCTATATTTAACTATATGCCATTTTTTCTTTTGCATTGCACATGTTTATTAATTACAAAAACCTTTACGTTTTGGGAACCAGCAGTTAGCATAATGGCTATGTCGCTGGACTCCCACGTAGTCAACCGCGGTTCACGTCCCAGACCTGATGGCTTAAAACTCACGCTGGGCGCGTGTGCGTGCATACCCAAGATCCCGAGAGGAGAATGGAGGAAAAGGATTGCAGAGTGGCCATCCTCCTGGGAGGGGGGGTGATTTCTTGCTTTCTGTCTCTTTATCTCTCTCTGTCTTTCTGGTGAGCACATGTACTCTATAGCAAAAACCTTTCCAAAATTAAAAAAAATTTTTTTTTTTTGGAGAGGTTGTTTCCACTATAGGGCGCATGCGCTCGCCAGACAGACAGAGAGACATAGAGACAGAAAACAAAAAATCACCCTTCAGGGGGGATCGTCACGCTGCAGTCCCTTCTCCTCCATTCTCCTCTTGGGATCTTGGGCATGCACGCACACGCGCCCAGCGTGAGTTTTAACCCACCGGGTCCGGGACGCAAACCGCGGTCGACTAGTCGACTACGTGGAAGTCCAGCAACACAGCCATTACGCTAACCGCTGGTTCCCTAAAAAAAATTTTATCAAATTTCATTGAACTTTATGTCCTTTTATTGATATTGTTAATAATCTGGGCAATACAATACTAATAATTATACTTAGAGAAATGATCAAAGTGCATACATCATTGGAAGAGACACATTGCTCCTTGGGATTTTGGGTACACACACACATACATGCCTGGCATGGGTTTTAAGCCTTTGGGTCTAGGACTTGAACCACAGTTGACTATGTAGGAGCTATATAACCATTATACCATCTGCTGGTCCCTATTTTTATTTTTTTATTGCCAGAGGATACATGCTCTCAACAGAAAGCCTGAAGGGAAAAAGGGAGGGGGGAGAAATAGAGAAAAAATGCTTCTCAATGAGGCATGATCACATCACAATCTTCTATTCTCCATTTCTCCACTCCCTCAGCATCTGGGGCATGTATTCACACATGCTTTGAGTGTCTTTCAAGCCACCAGGGCCAGAACTCAAACCACAGTCACCCATGTGGTACTCAACTCCTTTAATTACCATGCTAAGGAACAAGCCAAGGGTGATGTTTATTTCAGCTACCAAGAAAAATACACACACACACACACACACACACACACATATATATATATATAAAATGCTGAGAATTTAAATTTACCGAAAAAAGAGGTGAGATCCTCATGAAAAGCGTAAACTAGAAATTGGAAAATTAGAATATAGAGGCAGCAGAATTTTATATGAAATGGCAGAAAGCTGTTAACAAAATAAGAATTTAAGGACAAAAAATTACTCGGATGTCATCAGAGGCAGGAGCTGGATATATGATGTTTCATAAAAGAAATTAGATAATAACCACTAATCTAAACAAGTATTTGGAATCAATGTTTTCCTTTTCCCCCTATAATAAGAAAGAAGATTTGTTAAAAAAAAAAAATTAGATTTGTTTAAAAATATAAGAGTGAACAATATGTATTAAGATAAAAAAAAAGTCAGCTGGTATCAAAGTGATTAAGGTAGCTGGATCCCACATGGCTGACTGCACAGTCTGAGCCCTGAACCCAGAAGCTTAAAAAACATGCTGGGCTGGAACCAGCAGTTGCGTAATGGCTATGTCGAAAAACATGCTGGGCTGGAACCAGCAGTTAGCATAATGGCTATGTCCCTGGACTCCCACGTAGTCGACCGCAGTTCGCTTCCTGGACCCGGTGGCTTAAAACTCACGCCAGGCACGTGTCTGTGCGTGCCCAAGATCCCGAGAGGAGAATGGAGGAGAAGGGATCGCAGCGTGACCATCCCTCCTCGGAGGGGGGGGGGGATTTTTTACTTTCTGTCTCTACATCTCTCTCTGTCTGTCTGGCGCGCGCATGCGTCCTGTACCGAAAATCTCTCTCAAAAAAAAAAAAAAAAAACCATGCTGGGCATGTGTGCATGCACTCCCCAAATCCCCAGAGTAAAATGGAAGAGAAAGGATTGTGGCGTGTCCATCCCCCTTTGGGTGAGGTGCTTTTTTACTTTCCTTCTCTCTGTCTCTGTCTCTCTGTCTCTTATATCTCTGACAGCATACATGGCCTATAGCAAATTTTAAAACAAAGAGAAAACAAAAAATTAAACAAAAGATCAAAGAAGTAACTTAATAGGGAATTTTAGTTAATGTAACAAAGTCTATTAATTTAATAGAATACGTGTGGTATATGTAACTCTTTTCTCTTTGTTCTCCTTATTAAAGTTGCATAAATAAAAACAAACATGTTATGAAAATATTCTTCTGAATCTGAAAGACAAAATTATAGCTATATCCATTTTAATTTTGCTGGGATTTCTTGTTTCCTGAAGGTACCTTCTGATGAGACTCAATTTTGAAACTTTGGAGGAAGTAACATTGGTGACTCAAAGGATTGAGATGATCTCTGAAGTCAATAATAATAATGTGACAATATGCATATTACTCATTGAGAACTGGTTGTTTCCAAATATGTTTTGGGAGTCAGTTGACTACCACATCCATTCATATCAAAATTGGGTGAAAGATTCTGACATTGACAAATTACAGTGGCATGAGTGATTTTGACATGACGTTGATGAATCTCAGAAAAGAGACAACTGAGAATCTCCAACTGACAAGAACCTGATTTGAATTGGAATTAATAAAAGTTGAATCTTCTCTGTGTAACTTAATCAATGCCCTGTGTAACTTAAATCTTGACTTAGAGTCTCTCATTATCAGCTCAGCGCTCATTTAAAGATGATGTTTTAGAGACTGATGGAAATGTCTGCTTGCTAATAATGCCCAGTGCTCCTCATATGAGAGTTGGAAAGTTACTTAGTGAAACAGTTAACTAATTTACTGTCACCAAACTTCTGTGAATTTCCCTTGGGCTGATTCTCATAATCTCAAAAATAATTGCCATTCTCAAGACACCTTGTTAAGTTTTTTTCCATAAGAACAAACATGATCACTATCAAGGCTGGTGTAATAGAGAGCTTGGATACAGGTTGCATTTCACTCATAATAGCTTCATCCTTGGCCCCTAAAAGTCCTAAATGAGCTTACACTAAAGGGAGCGCTCCCTCGTGCCAGAGTTTCCTCAGGTCAAGAACCAAGTGGCCTCCCTGCACCAACTACTTCTCACTCATTAATCCACATTGGATAGTAATGCGAGTATGCGTCCTCAGAATGGAGCTAATAGTCTCAAAGAATTTGTTTCAATATTCCAAGCCTTTAAAAACATGCTGGCTGAGGTTGAAAGGTGGATCATGGTATCAAGAATCTCTTGAGGATGAGGATATCTCTCACTCTTGTTCTCTCACTAATGTAAGAAAGAAAGAAAGAAACTCCAAAAGATAATTAAGACAGGGTATGTTTTCATTAATATATCTATACATAGTGTCTTCAAAAAGTTTATATTGTCATGAATATATCTATACATAGTGTCTTCAAAAAGTTCACAGAAAAAGTATACTATGAAACAACTATGTATGGAGTTGAAGTTATTTTTGCACCAAAATTAACTCATACTTTAACTGCATTTTTTATTATTTATTTATTTATTTATTTATTTATTTATTGGAGAGGCTTTTTGCTATAGGGCACGTGCGCTCGCCAGACAGACAGAGAGAGACAGAGAGACAGAAAGCGAGAAATCACCCCCCAGGGTGGATGGCCACGCCGCAATTCCTTCTCCTCCATTCTCCTCTCGGGATCTTGGGCACACACACACGCGCGCCCAGCATGAGTTAAAACCACCAGGTCCAGGACTCGAACTGCAGTTGACTACGTGGGAGTCTAGCAACATAGCCATTACTCTAACTGCTGGTCCCTATTTTTTATTTTTTTAAAGGGAGATTTTTTTGCTGTAAGGTATGTGTGCTTGCCGGAAAGACAGAGAGAGACAGAAAGTGAGAAATCATCCACCTGGGGATGGCCACACTGCAATCCCTTCTCCTCCATTCTCCTCTCAGGATCTTGGACATGCATGCATACACACCTGGCATGAGTTTTAAGCTATTGGGCCAGGAATTTGAACCATGATCAACTCTGTGGGAGTCCAGTGACTTAACTATTAAGTTCCTTCATACATAGAGAGTATGAAGTGCAGAAAGAGAACCACATTTACATAGTATGTTTAATATTTTAACTTGGCTACATTATGGTACCCAGTTTTGTTTGTTTGTCTGTTTTTAACAAACACTAGTTTAGATGTCGCTGTAAAAGCATTTTGTAGACACAATTAACATTTACAATTAGTCAATTTCAGATACAGGAAATTATTTTTAGTGATGTGGGGAGTATCAGCGAATCATTTGAAGAACTTTGGAGCAAAAATTGAAGTTTTCTTCAGGAAATAAAAATTTCACTGGTGGCCCTCACACGTGCAACAGGGTAAGAAAAAAACTATGCTTATTGTAAGAAGGAATTCCGCCTCAAGATTGTAATACAGAAATCCTGCCTGACCATAGTCCTGTCTATAGTCCAGACTGTAGTCCTTTCCTAAGGATTTGGGGTTGGCTAGCCCTGGCTAGTGCATATACCAGCTCCTTAAAACAGATTACTTTATTATTCTATCTCTCTGGAGAACACAGACTGTTACATACAGTTGGTTGATTTTTCTCAGAGTACCAGTTTAATTCAATGAGGGAAAACAATCTTTTCAACGAATAGTCCTGGAAAACTGAATAGTTACATTAAAAAAAAGAAAGAAAGAAAGGAAAGAACCACTACTCTTAACATCCTGTATCAAAAAAAAAAAGAGAAAGAAAGAAAGAACCACTCCTCTTAACATCCTGTATCAAAAAAAAAAAGTAAATTAAAATACCACTTAGGAGTAAATGTTAAAACAAAAACTTATAGAAGAAAAATCTCTGACTGTGATCTTAGAGTAGGTACAGATTTATTAGATCAGACAATCTGTCTGGCCATTTAAAAAAATGATAACGGTACTTCAATAAATCTGAAATTATTACTTTTCAAAATACAGCACAAAGAATAGTAAATCAAGAACAGAAGCTGGCATGGAGGCTAAGGACTTGGATCCTACATAGCTGACAGTAGGTTCAAGTTCTGGACCTGGCAGCCTGAAAATCACTGCAGGTGTGTTGGCATGTGTGCCAAAAATCCCAAGAAGTGAATGGAGAAGGGATTGCAGCATGGTCATCCCCCCCGGGGGTGACTTCCTTACATTCTTTCTCTCTCTGTCTCTCACAAATGCATGCACTCTATAGCAAAACCAAAAAAATTATATTTATACATATGTATCTGTATTATATAATATATAAATATCATATTTTATATTATATATTAATTTATACACACACACACACTAAATCAGGGCCAGCTCTGTGGCCTGGTAGTTAAGGCAGCCAGATTTCACATAGCTGACTGCACATTTAAAGTCACAGACCTATCGACTTGAGAAACATGCTGGCTATGTGCATGCGATACCATACCCAAAGTCCTGAAAGGAGGAAGAAATTGAGGAGAAGGAATCACAGTGTGATCATTCTCCATGGTGGGAGAGGATTTATCCTCTCCCTCTCTGTCTATCTCTGATGCATTCAGGTATCCTCTAGCAAAAATAATGGTAGTAATATTAATTTTAAAAAGAATAGGGACTGGTAGATGGCGTAATGGTTACAAAGCTGAACTCCCAAGTAGCCATTTACAATTCAAGCCCTGGACCCGGCGACTTAAAATTCATGCTTGGCATGTGTGCGTGCATGCCCAAGAAAGATCTCAAGAGGAAAATGGAGAAGAAAGGATTGTGGCATGGCTATCCCCCTGGGGGCTGATTTCTTGCTTTTTGTCTCTGTCTCTCCAGCAAGCACACTTTTTCTCTCTAAAGATGAAAAAAGAATAAAATTATTACATGGTAATAGTTGCTTCTATGTGAAATATTAAACATTATTTTGATGTCATGTCTATAATTATTCAGAAACAAAGGCTTTGTTATCCTATAGAACTAAATTAAAAGAAAATTTTCTAGAGATCAATCCTCAAGATTAAAAAAAAAATACTTTGATATATTGCCCTTAAACACCTCCTTCCCTAGTTTATGTAATATCTGTGGAAAATGTACTGATCATAAGAAGAAGTAAGTTTAGCTTTGGAAAAAGAACAGATGCAGTTGAGTGCTTCTAGTCAATATCTATAAAAATTTCAAGTAATAGTGAATAATAGGGGGAAAAGGCAGTACAGTTTCTGTTATCTGTTTTAGGTTTAGTATATATATATATTTGTTGCTCAAATATTAGAGCAGCTACTGTATTAAACTATTGGTCCAGCTTCTGTGGAGAATAGGATGGAGGTTCCTGAAAGAGCTACAAATAGAACTACCATATGATCCAGCAATTCCACTCCTGGGTATATACCCAAAGGATAGAAGAACTCAGTTGGAAAAGCGCTTGCACATCTGTTTATTGCAGCATTATTCATACTCGCTAAGACATGGAAGCAACCCAAATGTCCACAGATGAGTTGATTTAAAAATTGTGGCACATATACTCTATGGAATACTACTCAACCATAAATACCAACAGGATCCTGACATTTTATAGAAAGCAGATGAATATGGAAGATTTACTGCTGACTAAAGCAAGCCAGTCTATAAAAGAGAGACATTGTATGTCTCCACTTAATATATATAGATGGCACTCTATGGCAGAAACTGAAATATTAGAGGATATAGAAGCATAGACAAATTGTTATAGATACTTGAAACAGTGTGGGAAGAGGGTGGTAGAAGTGGAAAGTGTGATGAAAGAAATTAAGGAGAAAAATAGAGAAGTAGACATTTATGGGCCACAGAAATGGATTGTTGTCTGTTGATGATATTGTATATAGTAGCCTCAGCTGATCTGATGTGAGGTGTATTTGTGTTAGGTAAACTGACTTTACAAGCCAAGTGATGTACAGTGATTGAATATATAAAATAAAAATTTTATAAAAAATTATTTAAATATTTGTATCTCAGAATCTTACAAAAATGTGCTCACTTTTACTAAGTTTCACACAGGTGAGGAAATCATATAATCAAGCTAAACAATCCTGTTTTTAAAATTAGGCTTTCAAATTATCGATTGGAGCTCTTAATTAATCACTTTCTAAAAGGTAAGGGATGTGAGTTCATATATTAAATTCTTTGTTCAAGATATTATCTAGTTGGCCCAGTCATGGTGGCACACAGATAACACCACTACGTGGGAGGCCAGAAGTCACTAGGAAAGCCCAGTTGTATCTTGGGCCCACCCAGACATGCCAGGCTCAGTTCTCTGCACATGTAATCTTAGCTAATTGGAAGGCTGGAGCAGGAGGATCGTGATACCATGAGACAAGACCACGGCAAAAAAATCTCTCTCTATATCTATTAATCTATCTGTATCTCCCTTTCTCTTGGCCCTGTCCCCTATCTCTCTTCCCTTTTTCCTTTCTCCCTCTCTCTCATAATGAAATACTATATAGATAGATAGATAGATAGATGATAAATAAGATATAAATAGATACACGCATACATACATATATATAGACACTTTAAATATATTTATATATAAATGAACATATATGCAAAGTGTGTGTGTGTGTGTGTGTGTGTGTGTGTGTAGATAGATATAGTGAAGTAAAATGCTCATCTTAGTCCAGTGAAATGTAGACTATAGAACCAAGCTGATATTCAGCCACTGATCCAAACTCTTAAGGTTTTAGTCACAGGATACATAAGCCCAAAGTACAATACGTAACTATTATAGACAGGACCCATCTCAAGCCACCAGATAAGACTGGTAAGGGTCCCATGCACTATCCTTATTTTGCCCATTGTATGTACATACTCTTGCACTTTCCAATGAAGATTTTATGCTTGATCTGCGGGGTAAATGGCTATGGATTTTCAAAATGCTCCTTGTCCCTCAATTCTGGATCATCTATTAAGGAACCATTTAGCTTTCTTTGCTTTAGCAGGAAAAGAATCACAAGGTTCAGATCATTCACTACTAAGAACTGGCATCTCTTAGGTGTGCTATCCTCAGTTCCAGTGGAGGGGCTATAACCTGTTCACAATATACTTTTCTGATTTAATCAATGAGTTGTGTTGAAGTGTCTCATATTTCTTGGAAATATTTCTTAGCATTGTTCATCACACAGTAGTTATGTGAAGCTTTAAATGTACTTGAGATCCTCCTGTGGAGAGAGCTATTTCCATCAAGCCCTAGTAACAGACCTATTATGGATTTATCATTTAAAGAGGCTGTTTCTTGCTTCTCAATAAGTAATTGTAAAGACCAAAATCCTGATGAATGGCATTGTCTAGTAGTATTAATATTTTCCAGAGACTCAAATCTTCACACAACTTCATAGCAGACACCTTTGAAATCATTTGTGTTTTAGGATAATATGATTCCAAAGAGATTGTTAGAACTATAGATTACAAATCTCTAAAAGTTTAGATTTTTTTTCCTGAGTCCATTAAACTCATATTTCTTCCAGGTAACTCAAGACAGGGCTTAATAAAATGCCCAAGTGCAGTGAATACAACATTCCTATAGCCCTCATCCTACCCATGAGGTCTGCAAAGACAGCAATTTATACTGTAATGTCTGTAGAAAAAGTATTGTCTTTCCAGTCCAGGTTATTCAAAAAATTGTATAGATTGTGCAAGGTCCTAACTTTAACTGGATTGATTAGCCGTTTTTGACTAGTCACATGTATCACTACAGCTTTTAATTCCTAGGTATCTTCCTCCTTTGAGAACTAAGTTAGCATATTATCTAGGTAATGAATAAGTTTCCTCCTATAGATATCAAATCTAGATCTTATCTAACTGAGGTATATGATTACACCAAAGTGATTATTTCAAGCATGTATTGGAGACATTACCAAATGGAAAAAAAAATATATTGAATCTCTTCTGAAATTAGAATAAAAATTGAAATCTTTGGTCTTATCTATAATAGCATACAAGTGATCTTAAATTTACTATACTATAGGTCTTCCAAATATTTTTGAAAAATGTGTAATATAAAAAAAAATCTATCCCTGAATTTCAAACATTTTAGGCACCAAAATATACTTCAATTTTATTTTTCCACAAATTTTTTGAAGTTCCTTCATATTACTTTTTTTTTCTTTACAATAGAGAGTGGGAGGATCTGCACCTGTTGATCAGTGGTTATGGGAGCTGATCCCACATGGCTGACTGTGTTTAAATCTTTAACAAACATGCCAGGCACCTCTGCATGTGTGTTCAAAATCCTGACAGGAAGAAGAAATGGAGAAAAAAGGATAGTGGTATCATTTCTGGCAAATGTGCGTGCCCTCTGACAATTAAAAATAAAAATATTGCATGTGAGTGAGAGAGAGAGAGTGATAGAGAAAGAGAGAGAGGAGAGTAAATGGTTTTGAACACCAGATACATTGTGGGACGAGGGTGAGTGAAGGAGTAGAGCCTGTGGAAGGACATTAAGGAGAAAAATAGAGGCAAAGCATCTATGGGATAAAGAAATGGGTTATTAACTATTGAAGATTACTTTATAGTATTGTCAAACATTATAGTATTGACCACTGAACTAGTGAGAAATGTACACATGTTGAAATATTCACTTTGCAAGCTAAATAACGTGATTGAATATATAAAAGAAATTGAAATAAAATTTTAAAAAATAAATTAAAAAAATAAAGTCAGTATTCTTGCTTATTTCTGAATCATTAAGAATGATTTAGTTTTTTTAAAAAAAAAAGAGAGAGAGAGAAAGAGGAGAGAGGAAAAAATCACCCTTGATAGGATCTCATCACACCATGGTCCTTTTCCTCAGCCTCAGGATCTTGGGAGCCTGGACATGCAACCAGCATGTTTCAATCTGACTCAGGGATCCAAACCTCTAGTGAGTCATTTAGCTCCTAGAACTGAAGTACAGGATGCTAGGGACGGTGCCACTGAGGTTGCCCTGTACTTCTTGAACAGATTTTGCTATACCCAACATACAAAAAAGATTATCAGTAGAACTGTTTTATTTAGTCCTCAGTAGTTTATGGCTACTCTTCAGGACCTTTTTTTTTTTAGAGACCAAATAGGATATTAACACAATTAGTGGGTGGAGACTAATATCCCTAATTCTACCATCTTTTTAACCAAGGCAAAAATCTATTGTTTTCCTTCTAAGTTTCAGTTTTGCTTGATTCTCACTATGGTAGAATGTTTGCATGATTTTAAAGATTCTCATTTGTATGTCAGATTGGAAATGGGTGCAGACATATTCAACTAATACCTGCTTAGAAACCAGCAGGTAGTAGCAAATCTCTTTACTCTTATATCAGATCAAGGAAGACATTTAGATAGAGGTGCCATTTCTACAGGGTATTCTTTCACATTTTCCAGATTGTCATTTAATATAACTGGTATCTACTATCACAGCATCACATTGTCCTAAAGTTTTATCTTGGCCCCCTAAGATTGTCTTCTCTGCATCTTCCTGTTATCTCCATGTGTTGTGTTCTAGTTTCTGTTAACCCTAGAAGCTACACAACCCCAAGGACATTCAAATTAAATCAAGCATGCATCTTTGGATTTCCTTACTAAAATTTTGCAAGTAAATACCTTATTTCATTTTATTGCTTTGTCAGGAGTATCTTTTGCTCCTTTTTTTTTTGCCCATTTTCCCTTAATCCCCTTTGGCATATCCCAAACAGGAATTTAGAACAGATATGTCAATGGGATAAGTACAATTGCCTGAACTACCAGTTTTCTTTCTTTCTTTTTTTTTTTTTTTTTTTTTTTTTGGGTTTTTTTCCTTATAGGGCAACTCCAGACAGACAGAGAGATGCATAGAGACAGAAAGCGAGAAATCATCCCCCCAGAGGGGATGGTCACGCCGCAATCCCTTCTCCTCCATTCTCCTCTCAGGATCTTGGGCACGCACACACACGCTCCCAGCATGAGTTTTAAGCCACCGGGTCTGGGACGCGAACCGTGGTCGACTACGTGGGAGTCCAGCAACATAGCCATTATGCTAACTGCTGGTTCCCAACTACCAGTTTTCTACCTCTTAGCTAGTAATGATTCACTACCACATTTTATATAGCATCTTCACCAATTTATTTTTCAACCTGCTTTCATTACCAACCAAAATAATACCACATGAATAGATCATTTTTGATCATTCCTTTTCTTTTGAATAGCACAGGCATTTATTTTTTTTTGGGGGGGGGGTTTGCTATAGAGTGTGTGCACTCACCAGAAAGACAGAGAGACAGAGAGATAGAAAGCAAGAAATCACCCCCCAGAGGGGATGGCCATGCCACAATCCCTTCTCCTCCATTCTCCTCTTGGGATCTTGGGCACACATGCACACACACACACCTGGCATGAGTTTAAGCCACCAGGGAGTTCAGCGACATAGCCTTTATGCTAACTGCTGGTCCCAATAGCACCGGCATTTCTTCCATCTGTGAGACCCAGGAATTTGCAGCTGGCTAACAAGTTTGTTATGAGTGTCTAGGCAGCATTCTACTCTACTAAAAGGAGGACTATGTAAGGGTACCAATGATGATTTTTCTGTACAGCTGAATTTTTCATACTTTGTGTTAGAGCAATTTTCCATTAAAAGTAATTGTATAGTTTTTCTATATTCAATCAGGGGTCTATATTTAGAACATCTCTACTACATCTACAGGGATTTTTTTCTTCTACCATCAAGTAAAAACTTGGGCAGGTAGCCTATTCAGGGTAAACTTACTATGTTCCTACTTTAATGATGGTATATCATTATTCGGAATGGGAAACGTACACTGAAGCATATAGTATCAGGTCATAAAGCGTCCTTCATTCAGACTAAATGACCCCTTATTGTTACAATGTGGCTCCCCTAATCCTGTAGTCTGAGTAACCATGGTAACAAAAATTCATCAGGTTTCTAATGTCTATCTCCTTGCAAGATATCCTAATTATCTAACAGTACCGTGTAGTTTCTAGGGTCTTGTGGTCTTATCTCCCACCATTTGGACAATAGATGTGTTGACTTCTATTTGACCAGTAAATATATTCCAGGTTCTCAGCAAATTATCTCATGACTCATGCTCTGTTTTACAAAAATATTTGCCTCATCTTTCCTAGTTCAAGTCTATTTCTTTGTGTTCTCTTGACAGGATTTCTATTTTGCTATTGCATTTAAAACAATTTTAATGTTTCTAACCATTTTCCTTTTTGCCTGTTTTATTAATCCATGTTGCTTAATCCTAGAGGTTTGAAACTATATAATATAAATTTCATTGATAATATTTGTCCCTCATAATTTGCCTCAAAAAACGTCTGCTACCTCAAAACAAGTCATTCTAGCAACCATCTCAGCACTAAAATCTCCAAAGATTCTCTCTACCCACCCTCTGCACAAAGGTCATTTAATCATAAGGCCACCATAGTAGATTTCAAGTGTGCAAAGACAATTAAACTCACAAGACGTAGTAATACACTTAAATAGTGTATTACTATCCAAATTTATTATATACCTTTAAGCTAGACTCTTCAATGGATAAAGCAGCAGCATGCATAACAGCAGAATTACAGTGACTTGGGATACCCAGACACAGATTCCCGCATCTCAGTCACTGAATGTAAACTGTTGTGGGTGCAGAGCACATCAGGACAAAGAAGGGACAAGGTGTAGGGTCTCAACCTAACCAACTTGTCTGACACCTAGCACCTAGAGGAATATTTGCTTTGCCCCATTTTTTCAGTACAGCTTTTTCTATGAAATACAAGTCATATAATAAACAATCTTGGTAACTGTCTTAAGAAACATTCAGATAAGCAAATAGTTCAGACCAATCCAACCAACTTACCTTGAATTGATACATGTTTTAAAATGATATTGCAAGATTACTTAAAATCTGGAGTGTCTCAAACTGTAGACTGTGAACAGTTTGTTTACTAGGTAATATAATATAATATAATATAATATAATAAAGGGGATTTGGTTAAAATAAACCTGATAAAAATCATGTGTGGTGCAATTTTAAGGACATTAAGAAACTAAAAGAATTAACACATAGTTAGATTTACAGCTACTACAAGAAAATATGTTCTACCATGTATATGAAAACCTAGCTTATTCACATAAGTAATGAAAAAGTAGAGTCTACTTTAAAAAGAACAATAGTAAAGTATAGAAAAGGGATTTTTAGAAAAAGAAAAGAAAAATTGTTAAGGAGACAAGTAAGTAGTTACAGTGTTTACAAAATAAGTTTCCAAGACTATATGAAATTGCTGAAAATTACCTGCAAGTACAGTTTTCACAGTCAATAAATGTGTGACCAACAGGTGGCATAGTGGTTAAGGCTCTGGGCTCCAACATGAATGACCCACGGTTTAAGTATCAGACCAGATGACTTGAAAATCACGTCAGGTATATGTTCATGCACATCCATTTTGAAATGAGAATGGAGGATAAGCAGTTCCAACATGGCTAACCCTACCCTCTGTCTCTGTCCTGTGAGTGAATACATCTTCTTATGGCAAAAATTTAAAAAAAAAAATTTTTAATTTATAAAAGAAAAGAGGGAACCAGGAGTTAGCGTAATGGCTATGTCGCTGGACTCCCACGTAGTCGACCGCGGTTCGCGTCCCGGACCCGGTGGCTTAAAACTCACGCCGGGCGCATGTGCGTGCGTGCCCAAGATACCGAGAGGAGAATGGAGGAGAAGGGATTGCGGCGTGACCATCCCCCCTGGGGGGTGATTTCTCGCTTTCTATCTCTCTGTCTCTCTCTGTCTGTCTGGCGAGCGCACGCGCCCTATAGTGAAAAACCTCTCAAAAAAAAAAAAGAAAAGAAAAGAAAAATCAATAAATTTAACTGTAAGGGGTTTTTTTATTTAGAATTATTTCTAATTCCTTTTTTTTTTTTTTAAATTTTGCTGTGGGGCACACTTGTGTTCATCAGGAAGAAAGAAAGCAAGCTGCTAGGTTCGTCAGGTCTTGGAATGCAGTTGGCCACATGGGAGTCCAGCACCTAATCACCATCCTACTTGCTGGCCTTCACATGAGATATTTTTAAAAGAAATTTTGTTCATGGGGAATGTACTGAAATTAATCTTAAAACCATACAAATAAGCTGAATTTTTCCAGTAAAGTCTATATGATTCATTTACATGATAAAAGGCATTTACCAAATGCCTAAATCTTAGCATTAAACTTTAAGAATATTTGTTGAAACTATTGACTTGACTAACGCTAATGTGTTTTGTAAATAATAGAATAAGAATATTTGCATCCTTTAACAAAACTTAACTCAAATTTTGTATAATTATTTTTCCTAAGTAAAATCCTAGAGGGAAAAAAAGATCCCTCCAGGATTACAACTGTCCTACTAAAAAGGAATTGAATCAGCTATCTCTATAGAATAAATGTAAAATGCTGTCAACAAAGTTTCAACAAATAATTTACTTCTAATTCAAGAAAATGGTCACTTGAAAGTATATAAATACACATAAAAATATATTAATAGTGAGAATTTATTGGCCCAACACTTGTTTAAGGTATGTGCCAAAAACAGAGAGAAACAGAAAGAGACACTGAGAGGGAAGTAAGAAAGGGGGAAGGCCACACTGCAATCCCTTCTCCTCCATTCTACTCCTGAGATTTTGGACACATATGCACATGTGCCCCGCGTGGTTCTCAAGTGACTGGATCCAGGACTGGAACTGCAGTTGGCCATATGGAGTCCAGTGTCTTGACCAGCATGCCACCTGCTGGCCTCCATTGGTTCAACTTTTGACCCATATATGCATAAGTCTGAACTAGTTTATCCTCTCTAATTTTGTCTGTCTGGTTTGATTCTAGTAAAAGTGGTAGAAATCGTAATGTAATAATAAAGCTAATTTCTGTAGTTCCTTTTATATTACACCAAAATATTCCTAAATTTTTGAAATATTGAATATCATGCTGCATGCAACATCTCTGTATAAAAAAAACAGTGCCTGTATTTGTAAGTGTAAATTGTAATTAATCTGGGTGCTTCACTCAGCTCATGACAGCTTTCATTTCTCAGCCTAACACTCACAAATAGTTTTCAGAAGTTTTTACTTTTTCCTAATTTTTATCACTAGATAATACATTTATTCTAAGTAATATATTCTACCAAAAAGCAGAATTTTGTTTTCACTTGTCTGAGTTACTATGTATGGCAGAGAACCACTGAGGTTGATTAACTCACAGGTCCAGAAGATCAGCTGGGCCCATCAGGTAACTAATCATACATACCAGATTCCCTTAGAGCTATTTATCAGGAAATTCTTCTCACTAAAATTGTCAATTACTGTCTGTTAGTTTGGAATTCCCTAGCAAACAGGTAATTCACAAAAGTTAAATGCTGAAATAAAAAATGGACAGCAGGGATCAGCAGATGGCTTGATGGTTACATCGCTGGACTCCCACGCAGTCAACCGCAGTTTGAGTCCCAGACTCAGCAACTTAAAAATCATATGGGATAGGGACTAGCAGTTAGCATAATGGCTATGTCGCTGGACTCCCATGTAGTTGACCGCGGTTAAAGTCCGGACCTGGTGGCTTAAACTCACGCCGAGCTCATGTGCGTGTGTGCCCAAGATCCCAAGAGAAGAATGGAGGAGAAGGGATTGTGGCATGGCCATACCCCCTGGGGGAGGGCGTGACTTCTCACTTTCTGTCTCTCTTAGACAAAACATCTCTCTCAAAAAAAATGGACGGCAATATTTTGGGGGTTTTCATAATTATAATATATATATATTTTTTTTGAATGGAGTATATCTAAATAAACTAGCCATCGATAATGTTAGCAAACATTCATTGGATCCATATCAAAATCAAGAGATGACTTTCTTCATAAACAAATCTTGGACCGCTCTATTAGCTTCTGGTAAAATGGCAGTCATGGCGATCTATAGGACTTGGAGATTTTCTGCAAAAGGTAAACAAGATATAGGATGAAAATTATCTAACAACTACTTATTTCTTCATTATTCTTCTCAAGGCACTTGTAACCTCTTTGTTCCTCAGGCTGTAAATAAAAGGATTTAGCAGAGGAATTATAATTGTGTAGAACAGGGAGTACATTTTGTCCTGATCTGTGCCTGGGCCAGACCCAGGGCGCACATACATGAAGAACAGAGTGCCATAGAACAAGGAGACAGAGAGCAGATGGCCACTGCACGTGGAGAAGGCTTTGCGTCTGCCCTTCTCAGACTTCTTTTTCAGGATGGCAGAGAGGACATAAGAGTAAGAGAGGATGATGCCCATAAAAGTGAAAGATTGTATAAAGGTTGAAAAGATGAAAACCAGAAGTATATTGGGTGTAGGATCAGTGCAAGAAATTTTGAACAGTTGTAAAATTTCACAGTAGAAGTAATGCATGGTATTGGACCTGCAGAAAGTTAATCTAAATAACAAACCCACATGAATTGCTGAATGCAGAAAACCAATAATATATGAGACAGCAATAAGCTGGGTAGTGAGTCTGTTGGACATCACCACTGGATAAAGCAGAGGGCTACAGATGGCCACATAGCGGTCATAGGCCATCACCACCAGGAGGAAACACTCTGTGGTCGCACTGGAACCAAAAAAGTAAAATTGGACCAGGCACTCAAAGAGTGAGATCACGTGCTTCTTTGATAAAAAGTTCATCAGCATCTTGGGGGTCACAGAGGAGGAAGTGCACGCATCTGCAAAGGCTAAACTGCCCAGGAGTGAGTACATGGGGGTGTGAAGGTGGGCGTCCTTCCAGATGAGAGCAATCAGGCCAAGGTTGCCCGCCATGGTGATGAGGTAGATGACCGAGAACAGCAGGAACAGGGGCACCTGCAGCCCTGGACGATCTGTGAGTCCTGTGAGGACAAACTCGGTCACCAGAGTCTTGTTTGTCTCCATCATAGTCACACAGAGTGATCACTGCAATTGGCCAATCACTGAAGTGACAGAGTAAGTGAGAAAAAAAAATTTTAAATGGTTGCATTTTTGTATAACTACCATGTTTCTAAATGACACTTCTCATTTAATGAATAGTTTTAAATTGTTACCTTTATTTGCCTACCTTTATAATTCAAAACTCTCCATATTAAAAAAACTTCAAATAAAAATTTACCTAAAGTGAATATAATATTAATTATTAATATAACAAGATTTTTCAAAATTATGTGGATTTGGGGCCAGCAGATGGCATGGTGCTTAAAGTGTTGGACTGCCACATGTCCAACCATAGCTGGACTCCTGGACCCAGTGGCTTGAAAATCATTCAGGGCCCATGTGCATACACATACATAATCCTGAAAGGAGAATGAAGGACAAGGGATTGCAATGTGGCTATCCCCTCTGGGGGTGATTTCTCACTTTCCCTCTAATGTCTCTCTGTCTCTGTCTCTCTCCCTCTCTCTTTCTCCAGCAATCACACATGCCCTGCAGCAAAAAAAAAACTTTAAAAAAATAAAACAAGCAAACAAAAAAACCTGTGTAGACTCACTTTAAAATTTAAATAAAGGAAAAGCTCCTATTTTGTGCAAGGAAATATGAATAGTAAGAACAGTCAAAAGTATATTAATTGATATTAAGCAATAATATGATTCCATAATAATCCAAACACTAACTGGCATAAGCATAGAGAAGAGGATCTGTGCAATAGAACATAGAGTTCAGAAATCGGTTTAACACAAACAGTAATGTGACGTAAGACAAACATGGTATTTCCATCCTGTAGGTCCAGGGGGATAGATTTAACAGGTTGTGCTAGCACTGTTGGCGATTTGTCTTGAAGTAAGATTAGACTTCTACTTCACATCAAAGATATATTCCTAAAACCTTAAGAAGACAATAATGGGACAATTAGAGTAATCCTACCCAAAAGAAGAAAACCAGTATAAAAACATAGCTACTCTATCATTTTAATATACAGCAAAACAATATCTATCAGAGGGCATATAATAGACTATCAAATATGTTTTACCATATGAAAGATACAGATTTGTTACAATAATATAAAAATAACTGCTAAAAATAGGTAAGAAAAGGGTTAACAATCATGGCGGCCACAAGGTTTCATGGTTAGGGAAGATGTATCCCATATTGCCGACTGGTTTTAATCACGACCCTAGTGGCTTAAAGAACATGGCAGGTGCAAGTTTGTGTGCCCCAAATCTCTAAAGCAGGGAAAAATGAAGGAGAAAAGGTTGCAGCATGACCATGCCCCACTGGGTGGGGTGGGGGGAGAGGAAATGGTTGCTTTCTCCCTCTCTCCCTCTCCCTCTCTCTCTCTCTCTCTCTCTTTCTCTTTCTCTCTGTTTCTGTCTCTCTCTAGTGAGCACACACTTTCTTTGGCAAATAAAAAACTAAATTAAGAAAAAGCAGGTAAACAATGCAAAATAAGAATGAGTAAAGCACATGAATGGATAAGTTTACAGATAAACTAATCAAAATGACCAAAATATGAAGTGAAAAGGTTCTCAAATTTCTATATATTATAGATACACACACAAACTCACACACACACACGGAAATTAAAATGAATAAAAAATTCCAACTGCTAACTGAGAAAAGTGGTACTCACATATTATTCATTTAAATATTAATTGAGACTTTTTATAGATAAATTTTATATAATCCCATTAAATTAAAATATACACATTTGATCTGGGATTTTCTTTGATACATATCCTAGAAAGAAAAGCACCACAATTCAAAGTAAAGGTGCAAAGAATATACAATGCTTTACTGTTCAAAATGGCAAAGTGAAGACACATCCATGTAAAATGGTTGTGAAAAATCATAGTACATTCATATTATGAAATAAAACTCAAACATGGTGGGAAAGAGAGCTATACCAATTTAATTAAGACTTGTATGTTAACACAATACTAACAATTTTATTGGAGAAGGGTAAAACGCAGAGAAGTATAAATAATATTATCACATTACTATAAAATAAGAAACACTTTTTTTTGTTTTTCTGTTTGTTTTAGGTTTTTGCCACAGGGTGCAGGTACCCACCAGAGAGAGACAGAGAAAAAGGGAGAAATCACTCCCCAGGGGGATTGTCCTTGCCATAATCCTTTCTCCTCCACTCTCCTCCTGGGTTTTGGATATGCATGCACACATGCCCAGGGTGATTTTTCAAGCTATTGGATCTGGGATTCGAAACATGATCGGCATGTGGGAACCCAGCACTTTAATCATCATACCACCGGCTGGCCCCAAGAAACGAACTTTTAAATCTCTTTTACGTTGAGAAAAATGTGGAGAGCAGACGCTAAGTTTACAATGATGGTTTTTCTGGCACAGGGTAAAAGTAACAAACAGTAGGGGCAGTGAAGGAAAGTGTGAAGGGGATAAATCAACTTCACAAGAAAGGCGGCATATATATTGTGACCCCTTTTACATAACATATAACATGTGTGCTTATGTATTTATATTCAAATGTGAAGGTTTGTGTGAAAGAAGAGTCTTCAACATATTAATAGTGGAGGAAAAAAATAAGAACAGTGAAATCTCATTTTGGACTTTTTAAGATGCTTGTCTTAGGAAAGACATTAAGGAGAAAAATAGAGTCAAGGCATTTAAAGGACAAAGAAATGGGTTATCTGTTGAAGATAGCATGTATAGTGTTCTCAACTGGACTGGTGAGAAATGTATACATGTTGGAATATTCACTTTACAAGCTAAGTGACATATTTAAGTGAATGCATAAAAGAAATTGAAATAAATATTTTTTTAAAGATGGTTTTGCACTGAAAATTCCAACATAAAATTTAAGAGGTAAACATCTCTAAATTTTTAATCTAAATATCAGTTAAATGCAGAGATAGATACTCTTCAGGGAAATGAACCTATTGTTTTGAATATTATTAGTAGGGAAGACTTTTGAGCATTGAGAGTTGATGTGACATATTTTTAATATTCAAAAGTTATTGGTACTTGTATGAAACATGTATTCAAATAGAATAATAAAATTTTTAGTGTTCTTTTGTGATTTTACTAATTTTTTATTTACTTCTATATACTTCAAATGTTGTCACTGCTTTTGACATAGCCTTTACCATATGAATGAAGTTAAAAGATTGGTTTTTTTTCCATAACTTATAATCAACATCTGAAAAAAAAATCTCTAAAACATTTTTCTGGTGAAGTTAGTCCTTCTAGATTAACTTAGAAAAAAAATAAATGTTAAGGTATATAAATTTTAGTATTTCCATGTATGAAAAAACACTTCACAATTTTATTCCTGTACCTCTCAATATTTAAGAAACATAAAAAACTTTAGCTATAAGACAATATTGGAAATATTAGATTTGTCTAATTAAAAAATTCAAAGGGTATTTTTTCTAAGAATTGAGGATCAGCATTTGATTGTGAGATGTTATTCTTCACTGAAAATAGATGAAAAAGGAAAGACTTTTTAAATGTATTATTTTAAATATATGCCCACAGAGATGTAGTATGTAAGCAGAGTCAAAAATATTAATTATAAGCTAACAAACATAAGAGATCTTTGCCCCAAATAAACTTGGCCCAATTTTCTTTACTAGCTTAAAAAATTAAACTGTTTATGTTCATAGTTTTAGTTTCTGTAATGTATAATTGAGCCAAGAATTAGTAAGCTTTGTGAATTTTTTTCTCAAGAATTATATGATACATAAAGAGACAAAATTATATTTATTAAAATCTTTTGTTTGGAGCCAGCAGGTAGTATGGTGGTTGGAGCGTTGGATACCCACATGGCTGACCGCAGTTCGAGTTCCTGACCTGATGGCTTGTTTTCTCACTTTTCCTGTCTCTCTCTCTCTCTCTCTCTCTCTCTCTCTCTCTGTCTCTTTCTCTCTCTCTCTGGTGAGTGAGCATGCCCTATAATAAAGTTAAATAAATAATTATTTTTTTAAAAGTTACCTTCAGTGACTTTAACTCATAGTCTCATCATTTCATGAAGTTAAAGAATTTTTATTTACACACAAACCTTAAGCCAGAATTTCCCATTATAAGTAAGTCATATTTGAGCCATATAATTTATTTCTTAATTAAGAAAAATTATCACACTATATAATAAGCTCTTAATATAGTGAGTTTTTCTTAACATTACTTAAATTTTTCATTTTTCATTCTTATATTAATAAAGGTTTCCTTTAAAACTTCCTAACCACTGTACCTCAAAACTAAAAATTTTAACAGAGATATACATTTACTTGTTTGTCCAGATTTTGGTCACTGATTGAAAAAATCCCATCCAGAATTTTAATTTCTTATGCTGTTATGAACAAACTGCATATCTATAATAATGAAATCATGAAAATCTCTGTACTCTCACCCAATTTCTGGAGAACATTGGAACATTGGAAATGTGCTCATTTTCTGGAAAGAATATAAATCCTACAGGATTAAATCAGTACTATTTTTGTACCAATTTTCCTTGGAAACTCCAAACTGGAGATAGAGAGCATACATTATTCTATTTTTCCAGCCATCCTTATAAAAATGTCAAAATTCCCTTTGAGTTTCTAAGAGATTCCCAGTAGGATGAAGTCAAAGTTGTTCTACTGGGTATTTTTAACTAATCATCAAATCATATATATATACACAGCTACTTACAATAATTAAAATTACACATTGTGTCCTCAGAGCTCACTTTAGGGCAGGTTTATAAACTATCACTGAACAGAGTTTTGAATAAGCTTGTTTTCCTTTCTCTCATTTTTCTTAATAGTGCCACAACCCAACTACCTAATTAACTTGATTTCCACTTAGAAATCTCAAAGTTACCTTAAAGTTAACATGTCCAAATCTTTAATTCAAATCTTCCTGGTAACTAACTTTTACCTTTTTTCCCTTCCTTTGTACACATAAGGCATTTTCAATCTCTTCCTAAGGTAGTAAAATCAAATTCCTATCTAGTTGCCATTCCACCCCCAAACCTGATTCCTCCAGGGTTCCCTCTCAAGAAATAAAATCACCAAACAAGTATTTAGACAAAAGCCACAAACCAGGGACACAACCTTGACCTTTACCTCAACCTCAATCTTTACAAATCCAATTCAATTCTCTTTCTAGGGGGACCAGCAGTTAACATAATGGCTATGTCGCTGGACTCCCATGTAGTCAACCGTGGTTCAAGTCTCGGACCCAGTGGCTTAAACTCACACTGGGCGCGTGTGCATGTGTGCCCAAGATCTAGAGAGGAGAATGGAGGAGAAGGGATTGCTGCGTGGCCATTCCCCCTGGGGGGGAGGGTGATTTCTCACTTCCTGTCTCTCTGTCTCTCTCTGTCTTTCTGGCGAGCGCACACACCCTGTAGCAAAAACCTCCCCCCCAAAAAAAAATCTCTTTCTAGAGATACCTTGTTGCAAAACACAGTGCTAGAGGAGAAATTGGCATAGAAGTACCTCACACTAAAGTGAAGCATGCAAGCTTACAGCTGCAGAAATCAACAAATTAGCCAAACATGAATATACCACCAAATGACTAAAACTGAAAAGAGAGCAGCTGGGAGAAACATGGAGCTGCAATGAGTGCAGCTCATCTCCTCCCACATGCCTCTGAATTCTCCATTGAAACCCCACAGCTCAGCCCAGCGGCACCTGTTCTTTACAAACGGGGGGTGGGGGGTGGGGGGTGTAATATCCAGTTACATTGACAAAACTGCAGGTTGCTTGATGAGCATTAGGAAAATGGAACAGCAGAGATATGCAGGTCATCTCCTCCAGCACACCTCTAACACTCAGAATTAACTCTAAGAAAGTACGAAGAAACGTATAACCCATCAGATGACCACAGAGGCACAAGAAATATGAGAAACCAAGAAAATATCTCTCCCAAGGGGAAAAAAAAAATAGCCCTTCATCATCCACAGACAGTACAATGGAACTCATGTCAGATAAAGTATTTAGAATATTTATAGTGACAAAGCTAACAAAGATGCAAGAGAAGAGAAACAAAGTGCAAGAGATAAGAGATGAGTTCCAGGAGGTGAGGAAGTTCTTGCATGATCTTAAAGAGGAAATACATGCCATAAAAAAGAATCAAATGGAACTCTTAGAGATGAAGGCTGTAATACAGGAAATCAAAACTTCCCTTGAAAGTATTAAAAGCAGATTAGATCATGTAGAAGATCAAATCTCAGATGTAGAAGATAGAATCTCTGACCTAGAAAAATTCACCAAAAAGACTGAGAAAATAACCCCAAAATGAGAACGTACGAGTAATACTAGATACCATTAGATGCCCAAATATCCAGATAATTGGTATCCCAGAAAGTTGAAGAAACTAATCAGGGCATTGATAATCTATTGCAAGAAATCCTGGAAGAAAACTTTCCAAGCCTAGGGAGGCATTCAAATATCCAGACCTAAGAAATACAAAGTTCCCCACATAGACTCAACCCAAGAAGATCTCCAAGGCACATCATAGCCAGATTGACCAAAACCACAGACAGAGACAAGATACTAAAATTGGTGAGAAGCATCAAGTTACTTTCAAAGCATATCCCATCAGCTAACATCAGACCTCTTGTGGGAAACAATGCAAGGAAAGAATGAAAAAATATATTCAAATTGTCAAGTGAAAGACAATTTCAACCAAGAATACTATATCCTGCAAGATTATCCTTCATATGGGAAGAAAAGCCTGAAACATTTTCAGATAAACAAAACCTGAAAGAATTTACCAACACCAGACCAGATCTTTGAGAAGTTCTGAAGGGAGGGCTATACCAGGAAAACTAAAGACAGACCAACAGAAATAAGAGAACAAAAAATGACCATGAAAATAGCCAACTTAATGGTAGGGACAAGTTCAGAAATGTCAATAATAATGTTGAATGTTAACTTTCAGGATTTAAATGGAAAGAACAGACCACAGTAACCCTGCAAATTCAACAACAACAACAAAAAAGAGAGACTAAATGAGACTGAACTGGTGAAACAAAATTCTTTGACTTTTGACTCAAACATTACTGATTTTCTTCTATGCTTTGTCTTTCAGATTTAAGGATTTTGGTTTTCTTGTGAGTCGTTGATAGGTGCCAGCAGGTGGAATAGTGATTAAGGCCCTGGATTCCCACATGACTGATTGTGATTTGAATCATGGACCTGGCAACTTGAAAAAAATCACACCAGGTGTGTGTATGTGCTTGCCCAAAACCCTGAGAAGAGAGTGGAGAAGGGATTTTGGCATGGCCTTCCCACCTAGGGGGTGATTTCTCACTTTCTCTCTCTGTGCCTCTCTCCAGCAAGCACAAACACCCTATGGAAAAAAACTTCAATATCAACAACAAAGTACAGTTGTCATAGCCTTGGGGCAAGATCATTAATATACACTGTTCCTATTTCAGGCAAATGTAAAATCCTTCTGACCTTTATTCAAGATCAAAATGTAAAATAATACATTTTCTATGTCAGTAGACAAATACCTCAACACAGACATTGTATTGAAGTGTTCCAACAAGAACAGCACACCTGCCAACACAATAGGCACCACAAGGCTGTCTGTGGCTGTCATTATCAGTCATGATCTATAAGATTTTTGGGGAGACTAGAACTGTAAAATAAGTAAAACATAATGGGGATTTTCACCATTGCAGGCTTTAATTCTCTAAGAGCAACATAGCATCTAAAAGATGCTTGATATGGGGACCAGCAGATGCCATAATGGTTATGCTGATGGACTCCCACTTAGGTGACCATTTTTCGAATCCTAGACCCAGCAGCTTGAAACTCACATTGGGCACATTTGTGTGCATGCTCAAAGTACCAAGAAGAGAATGGAGGAGGAGGGATTGTGACATGGCCATACCTTATGGGAGATGATTTCTCACTTTCTGTGTGTGAGAACACACACACCTTATAACAACAACAAAACCCCTCTGAAATAAAAAAATAATAATAAAATTTAAAAAATAGATGCTTGACGGGACCAGCAGGTGGCGTGGTGGTTAAGGCGCTGGACAGTCCCATGTGGCCGACCAGGGTTCAAGTCCTGGACCTGGTGGCTTGCTTTCTCACTTTCTTCTCTCTCTCTCTGTCTCTCTCTCTGGTCAAATTAAAATGAAGGAATGTGAATGAATGAATAAATAAATAAATAAATATTTTTAAGAAATAGATGCTTGATATGTCTCTCTGAGATATAAAGCTTTCTAGTGACTGAAACCAGCAGACCCAATAGTTCTTTGGGGGAAAATTCAAAAGGACTGTTTGGACAGTGATGCTTGTTCTAAAACAGCTGATTCTAAAGGTAGACAGAGTTTTCAAGTCCTTTAAGTACCAGAGGAAACCATGATAGATCACTGCCTTTATCCATGGTGTTTTGTCTGCCAAATCTATAAAAATTGGACTACTTTTAAATGTTAAATAACACAGCTGTTTTGAGTTGCAAAGATTGCCTCTGAAAAATATTCAGGACATGAGATCTCACATGAGTTTTCCTCAGGTAGGGGGCCAATTTCATTCTCTGGGAATACATTCATGATTTGCTTATGCCTCTAGTTAAAAAATTAAAAATGAACTAAAGTTAGAAAAAAAATTCAAGTTTATTTTTATACAAAATAGGAAGTACACCTCCATACCCAGAAGACTACCAACTGAAACCTGTAGGAAGCTCAAAGGCAAGACATCAGGGGATGGCTTCTAAAGCACAAATGAGGGAATCAGTTTAATTTTAAATGATTTGTTATTACTGTATGGATTTTCTGATGGCAGGGTGTTAATTAAAAGTGGTTATGCTACACCAGTTTTGGAAGACACTTGAAGATCTACTTATAATTATCAGAGACATTTATACAAGATCATCTAAGTTTCATTTTCTTTTAAAAATCAAGGTAAGGGGCTGCATAGTAGTACAGTGGTAAACTGCAATTCTCTGTAACACTGACACACATGAGACGCTTTCATATTCACATTTTGAGATCTCCTTGAACACATTGGGCACATGAATACCCATGAGCCAGGGCTGGCTGGAGCTGGGGTGGATCATGGTATCAAGGCCCTTTTGTGGGTGATGTGTGTGTTTTTTCTCTTTTACTCTTTTTCTCTCTCTCTGCCCCTTTCTTTGCCTCTCTTAATATACCAAAAAAAAAATTATTTATTTATTTTTTTGGGGGGTTCCCATACAGAGCATGCACTTGCCAGAGAGAGATAGAGACCAGGAAAGTGAGAAATCACCCCCATACCACATTCTCTCTCCTCTATTTTGGGGGGCATTTGGGGTACACATGTACATATACCCAGTGTGATCTTCCAAGTGTCCCCTTTCACAATTCAAACCACAGCTGGCCATGAAAGAGTCCAGTGCCTTAACTATCATGCCACCTGCTGGGCCCAGACGAGGTGAATTTTTAAAAGTTAATCCGGGTTGCAATTCTTCTTTTTTTTTCTTTTTTTTTGACTCCAAAAAAATTTATATTCTATAATTTAATCATAGCAATGGTAATATGTTAGAAAACTGTAAGATAACAATATAACAGTGTAGACCACTTTGCTTTTTTAAATTTTATTTTAAATTTATTTATTTTATATTCATTCACTGTACATCATCACAGCATACAAAATGTGATTTCCCAACTGGAATACAATGTACATTGGCTCAGTCAAGGATATTACCGTACATATTATCATCAATAAGTAATTTTCATTGTTTCTTATATATTTTACTTCTTTTCTCCCCATTGATTCCATATTCTTCACCCTCTGCCATTTCCCACCCACCTCCCACACTGCCTCTGGTATATACAGTTGCTTTCCATGCATTTTTGTTCATATTTTATTGATTCACAAAAGACCTGAATTAATCTAAGTACTTATAATAGCAAGTACAGGTGATATATACATATCTGTGAACATGTGTCTAACTTTAGGCATAAAAGTCAGTGAGTAGAATGAGCATACTATAAAATAACACCTAGCTGAGACTATATAGCTTACAGTGGTCATTAAATAGGTCTTTTTTTAAATACATATTTTTTTAATGTCAAGAAAAGCAGTTTTAGGTTTAATAAATCAAAATCAAAAAGTGTACAAAGGGTCATTGAAACCTAATTTGGGTACTGCCAGAATAGGTAGTTTTGAAACAAGTGAAAGACATGGGATATCCACTCTAAATTTTCATTGACAGTTGTACCCTTAAAGTCCCTTCAGTAGGTGAGGGTCGTCAGGGAGAAGAAATAAAGAAGCTATGTTAATTTCTGGTAAGACTGAGTAATGTTTGACAATGACTGAAGAAATAAATGACTCTCGATTAGAGTGGGAAAAAAAATGTTAAGAGAAATTTGCTTAGGACTTAAAGCCAGGAATAAGGTTAGGATTTTGTTTAAATAATAGGTAGATGAACCTATGAACAGCTCAAGAGAAGACAAAAATCTTTAAATCTGGAAAACAAACCATAGAAGAAAATCAGTAATGTTTTACTCAAAAGTCATAAAATTCAACTTCACCAGTTCAGTCTCATGTAATTAATCTATCTTATGTTATGATCCGATCTTTCCATTAACATTCGATGTTATTATCAATATTTCCAGATTTGTCCCTACCATTAAGCTCTTCCATTAAGTTGGTCTTTTTTTTTTTTTAATTGGATTCTTATCACTGTGTGTCTGTCCTTAGGTTTTCTAGTATAGCACTCCCTTCAGAACTCCTTGGAGAGTTGGTCTGGTGTTGGTAAATTCTTTCAGGTTTTGTTTATCTGAGAATGTTTTTTGTCTTTAGTTCCCATATGAAGGATAATCTTACTGGGTATAGTATTCGTGGTTGCCAGGTTAAATTTCAAGCTATTTTTTTCTAGTGGGCAATTCTCAGGCCTAGTTTCCTTTTTATTGTGTTTTATTTTATCAACCTCTCATTTAGGTCATTTTCTATGCAAACTGACAATGCAACCAAATAGTATAGCATTACTCTCAGTTACCATTACTAATATAGACATAATTGACATGGTTACTGGGATGAGGGTTGAGTGGTCACTGTTATGAAGATCAGGTCATTTGAGTTCTTCCACTTGTCTAATGCTGACGGCTATCACTTGATAAGTGATTGGATGCTGAAAGGCATTTAACATCCTTGAGAAGAAATAGGGCACTAAGGAAGTTAATAGGATAACTATGAGAAGACTAATGTCCAGAGACTGAAATCTACTTCTCCAAAGTAGATTCTCAGTAACCAACATTTACAAGCTAAATAAATCAATGGAAGAAGAGTCACCTATCCAATGAAATACATATCTGCTATTTAAAATCTTTAACATTTAAATCAATGATGCCTAAATCATTAATATAAAATTTTTTCACCAATCAGAGCACATATGCTTCCTTGTTGATTAGTTCAGGTGTCCAAGATTTGTCTATTTTGTAAGACTCTGAAACAAGGCCAGAAACCTCAATTTGTATGACTTGGAGGGAATTGGCAGGGTCAATAAAACTTTTTTCTAAAATTTTAAAGAAATGTATGTGTAATTTTAAAATGTCAATATAAGGAATCAAAGGTGTAACAAATGAATGGAGTCCAGAATTACATATATTGAGAAGGTTAATGCTGCCAGATTTCTCTGATATTATTTTACAAACAAATTAACCAAGATTGGTGGCTTTATTTATGAAGATAGTGGGTTTTGTTGTTTTTCTTATTTTTCTTATTATTTATTATTATTTATACATTCAATCACTACACATTATTTATATGATAAAGAGATTTACCCAACATGGTATATGCCACACACCAGGTAAGTTGAGCATACTACACACAACATCATTAACAGGGAACAGACCATATCTGTGTCCCACAAATGTCTTACTTCTCCATTTGTCTTTTCCCCTATTATTACCTCATCATATCCTGCTTCTAACAGAGTGGCAAGTTTAAGGTACTCTAGACATAGATAAAAACACTAGAAGTTTCTAAACCTAGTGGAAGATATCTCAGAGAAGGCCAAAAGCAAATTTAAGAACTCTATGTTTTGTCTCATAAATGCCTTGCCTATCTATTTTTCTCCTTAATGTCCTTCCTCAGACTGCTCCACCCACCCTCTTCTCACACTGTATCTGGTATTCACAACCATTTACTATATACATGTTTCTATATCCTTTAATGATTCAGTTCTAGTCATAAAGTGCAGGCACTCAGTATATATTAAGTAGAGACATACAATGTCTCTCCTTCATAGCCTGGCTTGCTTCACTCTGCAGTAACTCTTCTATATTCATCCACTTTCTGTCAAAAGCCAGGGTCTTGTTGTTTTCTATGACTAAGTAGCATTATAATTTGTTGAAGATAACTTTATAGTATTGTCAACTGGACTGGTGAGAAATGTACACGTGTTGGAATATTCACTTTGCAAGCTATATTATTACATGATTGAATGTATAGAAAAAATTGAAATAAAAGAATAATAATAAAAAAAGAACTCTATGCTTAAGATTATCTTGTTAAAAAGGTAAGTCCTAGCTCTTTCCCACCTCAGAGATCATGAAAACAAACATGTTAAAACAGAAAATTCGAGAACCAGCAGTTAGCATAATGGCTATGTCACTGGACTCCCACGTAGTCAACCGCAGTTCGCGTCCCGGACCCGGTGGCTTAAAACTCACACCAGGCGCATGTGTGTGCGTGCCCAAGATCCCGAGAGGAGAATGGAGGAGAAGGGATTGCAGTGTGACCATCCCCTCTGGGGGTTGATTTCTTGCTTTCTGTCTCTAGGTCTCTCTCTGTCTGTCTGGTGAGCGCACGCACCCTGTAACAAAAACCTCTCAAAAAAATTCAATTTATATTGCTTAATATTTGCAAAATAGTGGTACTATTGACTATGGAACCATGTTGCTGTTTTCCTCCTACTGTGAAGATGGTTTATAAAAAAATCAAGGTGAGAGAAGCATATAGAATAGAATTCATTACTTTCTAGGTCACACTGTAAATTAGTAAGTTTTTTTTCTTAAAATAATAAAAGCAGAAGGGTGCCTAAGAAAGTCAATATATTCACATATAATAATCATAGAGCCAAGATAAGAGATGTAGGCAAGATGTCATCATCAACAGGTAATAAGCCATATCTGTTTCCCACTGACGTCCTGCCTCTCTATTTCCTCTCTTGCTATCTTTCTCTATCCTCTTCTCTTCACTGCCCCCCATTCTCCACTGTCTTATTCTCGTTAAGTGCTTTCACTGCTTTTATGTCCTCCAATATTTCACTCTCTACCATAGAGTGCAGATAGTCGGTATATATTAAGTGGATACATACAATATCTTTCTTTCGTAATCTGGCTTACTTCACTCAGCAATAGATCCTCCATATCTGACCACTTTCTATCAAACGCCAGGGTCTTGTTATTTTTTATGGCTGAGTAGTATTCCATAGAGTATATATACCACACTTTTCCAATCCATTCATCAGTTTGTGGACATTTAGGTTGGTTCCATGTCTTGGCAACTGTGAATAATGCTGCAATAAATATTGATGTGTAAGCACTTTCTGACTGAGTGTTTTCCTGTCCTTTGGATAGATGCCCAGAAGTGGGATTGCTGGATCAAATGGTAGTTCTATTTGTAGATCTTTGAGGAACCTCCATATTGTTCTCCACAGTGGTTGAACCAATTTATATTCCCACCGATAGTGTAAGAGGGTTCCCTTTTCACCACTTCCCCGCCAACACTTATCACTTTTTATATTCTTAATCTTTGCTATTCTGACAGGGGATAGGGTGTATCTCATTGTGGTTTTTATCTGCATCTCCCTTTCAATGAGGTATGTTGAGCATTTCCTCATATGCTTTTGGGCTGTTTGTATGTCTTCCTTAGAGAGATTTTTGTTCAGCTCATTTTCCAATCTTTTAATTGGGCTAAGCTTTTTTTTTTTTTTTTTCACATAAGGCACTTGAGCTCCCTGTGTATTCGAGTTAGCAGTCCCTTGTCTGAGGATATTTAACAAAAATATTTTCCCATTCTGAGGGTTGTCGGTTCACACTTGTTACTGTGTCCTTTGCTGTGCAGAAACTTCTTAGTCTGATATAGTCCCACTTGTCTATTTTAGGGATTATCGCCTGTGCTTTAGGAGTCTTATTTAAGAAGTCTTTGCCTACTCCTATGTCTCCCAGAGTTTCCCCAGCATTTTACTTTGAACCTTTTTGAAATCATCATTTTAAATGGTTTAAGATGGTATGCATTACCATATTTGGTCTAACAATTTTATTTTAATTTGTTTATTAGTTGAATTATATAATAATTATATATATGTACTAAAAGGTTTAAAAATTACTTAGTTCAAAAAGTATTTAGGAGGATATAAAAACATTTTAAACAAAGAATACACAAAAAAATTTAAAAATATGTGCATCTTTAGGGACCAGCAGATAGCGTAATGGCTATGTCACTGGACTCCTTTGTAGTCGACCATGGTTCGAGTCCCGGACCTGGGGGCTTAAACTCACACCGGGTACGTGTGCGTGCATGCCCAAGATCCCAAGAGAAAAAATGGAGGAGGAGGGATTTCGGCATAGCCATCCCCCTTGGGGGGTGATTTCTCACTTTCTGTATCTCTGTCTCTCTCTGCCTTTCTGCCCACCTTATAGCACAAACCTCTCCAGAAAAAAAAAAATTGTGCATCTTTAAACAGGAAGTAGTGCATTCATGTTATAAAGACTTGGTAATATGATTTGTTTTACTTTAATCTTGATATGAATTGAAGCAACAAGTAATTGGGGTCTGTTCTTAAAGTACTCCGTTATTTTGATGATTATAAAAACTTATAACAAGGACATAAGTATCTAATAAAATTTTTTATTCATTTATTTTATTGATTTAACAATATATTATGTCCCTATTATATGTAAAACACAAGATCAAATATTATGTGATGTATTTGAGCAGGAAGAAAATGAAAAGAGTATAAAGTTTCCCTTAAAAAGTTATTAATTTATCACTTTTCTCAGTGCACCTAAAACATCCTTGTTTCTTAGGCTATAAATAAAGGGGTTTAGTAGAGGGATTATAATTGTGTAGAACAGGGAGTACATTTTATCCTGATACTTATCTGGGCCAGACCCAGGGAGCACATACATGAAGAACAGAGTGCCATAAAACAAGAAGACAGAGAGTAGATGGCCACTGCACGTGGAGAAGGCTTTGCGTCTGCCCTTCTCAGACTTCTTTTGCAAGATGGCCAAGAGAACTCGGATATAAGAAATTATGATGGACATAAAAGTAAATGCTTGGATAAAGGTGGAAAAAACAAAAATCACTAATGCATTAATAGATGGATCAGTGCAAGAAATTGTATAGAATGGCAAGATTTCACAGTAGAAATGATGTATTACATTGGACCCACAGAAAGTTAATCTAAATAATAATCCTACATGAACAACAGGGTGCAGAAAACCGATGACATATGAAATACTTATCAACCAAGTGCAGAGTCTCTTGGACATCAGCACCGGATAAAGCAATGGGTTACATATGGCCACATAGCGGTCATAGGCCATCACTACCAGGAGAAAACATTCTGTGGTTGCACTGGAACCAAAAAAATAATATTGGGCCATGCACTCAAAGAGGGATATCATTTGACTATTGTCTAAGATGTTGACAAGCATTCTTGGGGTCACAGAGGAGGAAGTACACGCATCTGCAAAGGCTAAACTGCCAAGGAAAGAGTACATCGGGGTGTGAAGATGGGGATTCTTCCAGATGAGTGCAATAAGGCCAAGGTTGCCCACCATGGTGATGACATAAATCAACAGGAACACCACGAACATGGGGACTTGCAGTTCTGGCCGATCTGTTAGCCCTGTAAGAATAAACTCAGTCACCAGTGTCCTGTTTCTCTTCATCATATCCACTGAGACTGATCACTGCAATGAGAAAATACGTAAAGAAAAAGAAAGTTACATGAAATAGTACTGTATTGCAATATTATATTCCTTTGTTTCACATGCTCTTTGATCAACACATATAAAGGTATAAAGCTTCTCTTTTTAAAAATACTCCTAAAAATAAAAAGTATATAAACAATTTTGAGATACAGATTTTTTTTAAATTTGCAATAATTTGAAAGGTTGATGGGGACGCCATCGAAAATTTCCTTAGCTCAATAACTTGTCAATCAGAAATACATGGAGCTAAGTATATAACAATATTTTATACAAACTCAAGAGTATAAAATATATATATAATATAAATATGCATATCATATATTTTATAATAAAATCCCATAAAAGAAGACTAACTCAAGTTTAAAAATGTTTTCTCACTTTCTCAGGAACTTTTTTATATCTTTTACACTGAACAAAATATGGGTTCTATCTTTCCTTGTAAGATATTAATGAGTCAAGAAATAAGACAGTAAGTTAAAATCCTATCGTGATGTATTCTGTTCCTTACCAATATATTACTTGATTACACATTCATCAAAACCACCCAAAATTTCTGTTAACTGTTTTTCTCAATAAAGTCATAAGCGAACAAAGTTCACTTAGTTAACAAATGTTTTTAGTTCCTCTTAAGTTATAGCACTGCTGTTCTTAGCCCAGTCACACATAGAACCTGTAACTCAGGTGATACAGCCAGGCTGCTAACATAGCCCTTATTTTGGGACCACTAGTTAGCGTAATGGCTACGTAGCTGGACTCCCATGTAGTCAACTGCAGTTCAAGTCCCAGACCTGGTGGCTTAAACTCTCGCCCAGCGTGTGTGCGTGCATGTCCAAGATCCCGAGAGGAGAATGGAGGAGAAGGGATTGTGGTGTGGCCATCCCCCCTAGAAGGTGATTTCTCACCTTCTGTCTCTCTGTCTCTCTCTGTCGGTCTGGCAAGCACATGCGCCCTATAGCAAAAGTTTCTCAAAAAACAAAAACAAAAACAAACAAATAAATAAAAACACATAACTCTTATTTTAAGAAGAAACAAAAAGCAAAAGAGACATGAGTAGTGCCTTGTTTGCAGATTTGAGATAGCTCATTAAACTTGACAATGTAGAAAATTACCCAGTTAACCTAAGACTTTCTTCTAATATTTCAAAGACATAATATTCTAAAGAGACAGTAACAATTTTTCTTTCCCTGCTCTATGTGATATAGTGAGTGGAATTATCAAGATCAAGCTGGA
>NW_006209696.1:117718-121528 GCF_000334495.1 Tupaia belangeri chinensis
TGGTTAAAAAAAAATATATATATATATGTATGTATAAATATATATACGTATAAATATATATATGTATGTATAAATATATTTATCTGTATGTATAAATATATATATGTATAAATTTTGTTTAAATGCAAATAAAATGCATAGAAAAATTGAACCACAGTAAGGAGCAATGACTAACATAAAGACAGGCTAGTCAGAAAACAGCCCAAGCCCACAACTTAAAAATGTATCTATGTTTAAGGAGTAAGTGAAAGTAAGTGAAAAGGCTAGATCTTTTGAAAAGCCAAAGTGAAAAAAATCTAAGTCAGCATCATCACAATGCATTTATATAATGATATGATGACAAACTATATATCATTCTAGACATAATATAGTTGTTATGTATTGAATTCCCTGCCTTGCTAATCTATAGCAGGAGCTACCCACTTAGAAACAACAGATCAAAGTATCTAACCATTGAAGGGAACAAGTCTTAGATTTCCAACTCCCAGACTCAATGACAAACCAGTTAAGTAGTTGTCACATCAGCATATATTTTTACCTCTATAACTTAGTAACCAGATCAGAAGAGACTTAGCTAAAGACTTTACTCCCCAAGACTGTTCTGACCTATAACTAATTTCCCCAAATTGTCTGCTCTGTAAATCAAAAGAAAAAAAAAAAAAACAAGGAAAAATCAAAGAAAAATAGTTAAGGAGAATTGCTTTTTTGAAAAAAATAATTTTGGAACAGTTAAGTCATATAAAAGAATTATAATACTTTAGATACGGAGCATCTAGGGTTTTTGTACTTAAATAGAGAGATTATTTTCAGGAAAACAGTTCTCCATCTTCATTGGGAAAAGTTAAACAAATTACTTGGAGTTCTTATAAGACATTACAATGCATTAACAAGCTGCTGATGTCTGCAGTAATCATTGAGGAAATACACTGCTGTCAAATCATCAGAAGTAGAAGATTATCTGAAGATATAGTGAAATCTTCTTTAGTGCTTATTTCCAGAGAAGTTCCATGTAAAACAGTATCCAGAAAGAGAAAGCAGGCATAAACTTTCCTTAAAAGCACTATGTTCCTAGAATCCTCAGTTATTGGGGGAAAAAAAATTGATTTTTATGACTATTCTGAAGTAATGATCAGGATGAATTTTATTTTTTTTAAAAAAACACAAATATAACATTAATCTGAGTTCAACCACTCACTATTCTGAAAAAGAAAATATTAACCAAAATAGAAACAAAATATCTCAAACTAAAATTTCAGAAGCTTTCAGTTTTTATTCTACCTCTAAAGTACTGAGAGATTATGCCCAAGCATAATCTTGTTTTAAGGTTCTCTATTGTAATGGTTTGGATTTTCCAAGGTACATTTCCACCCACAGTCTATGAGACTGACCCCTCAACCCCTTTTAGTGTGCAGCATAACACAGTAGTTAAGCATACAGACCCTATAACCCAATTAAATGGGTTCAAATATTTATTCTATAAATTCATAACTTTGTATTTATGAAGATTAAGAAGAACTGAACAAAATGTTTATTTAGCTTTTCAGTTCAGGACTTCATTCTGTTCCATTTGGCAGCTTAATTATCTGAAATTTTCTCAGATATTTTGATGTCTCATAAGAAATTCTTGGTAAAAAATGATAACTTTTCATAGAAAAAAATGCTGACAGTAAAATAAAGAATTATATTCTCACCCAATTCCTATAAAAAGATGTAAACTCGCCATAAGGTGCAAATTTTCATGAAAAACTCTTAAGATACAAGAACAAAGACTTGAGAAAACAATTGTTTCTCCCATGTTAATTTTCTTTAGGAATACAGTTTGGAAGGAATATTTATTTCTTCCTCTTGTCAAAATTGTTTGTGAAGTTAATACTGCAACTCCCCCAATACCATTGAAAGATTCCCTGAAGGATCATCAACCTACTGGGCATTGAAGACAAATCAACTAATTACTTCTAACAAATCTATTGTAACTATTGTTTTTACCAACTTTTCTTTAGTATGAAAACAAAAGTATTATAGGTTGATCATTTTTTAAAAACAGAAAAATGGAAAAATGTGTATGGCATTGGGATTTCTGGTGCAACTGACTGGCCACTTAAATTTGACTCTGAGAAATAGAAAGTATATCTTACTATGAATGAATATTTTTGATAAATAAACAGACATATTATTCATCTTTGTGACTAATATTCCCATAGCATTTGATTACTTTACACCTAGATTCTGAGATTTTAGCTGCTAGTGATGGTGTAGTAGTTTCTTTCAAACCAATTCACCCATACCCTTTATTAAAGAGACTGTCCTTTTCCCGCAATCTATTCTTAGCATCTTTTTGGATAGCAATTGATCATAACTATGTGGATTTATTTTAGGGCTTCTAATATGTCCCACTGGTGACTATTAATTTTATATTGGCATCATGCTGTATGAAAATATGTAACTTTACTTGTGTAGGAAAATTCAATCCAGTAAGGCAGTTCAGTTTTCCTGAATTAATGTATAAAGATGATTCAATTCCAAACTGAATCATAATTTTACTAGAAAATTCTAATTAATTAGAAAGAAAAATTGGTTTAAAAATATTTAAATTTTCAGTCTATAACAGCTGGGACCCATGGCTCATTCTCCCCCTACTCATATTTGGACCTCAGGTTTGTGTCTTGGGACTTTAAGACAAACTTGCTCCCCTCCCCACTCAATCTGGGGAACAGTTCAAGTGGCCTTGCTGGACACCAGGCTGCCTGTGGCTTTAAGCCCTAACAGCCAGGACCCGTGGTTCATCCCCCACCTCCACTTGCCTTTGGACTCTCAGAACTCCTGTCGCATGCTGCAGGAAGTTTTATTTGCTGCTGAGGTGAATCTCATTAGTTCTGTTGGAGGTTTATCACTCTTTAGAAACAGGGAGAACTTTTGGTCACCCAGGACCTGTGACAACAGTGTAGGATATTGCTGAGCAACAGGGAGGTAGACCAGAAGAGAGATCGCCAATTTTCTACTCCTGCACACCTTTGAACACTTGAAGTTACCTTGAATAAGTTAGGAAGAATAGCCCACCAGGCAACTAGGAACGATTGTAAAGGCACAAGAAACAAGAGCAACTGACAAAATGTCTCTCTGCCAAGGAAAAACGTCAATCCCACATCACCCACAGAAAACACAATGGATGTCATGGACATGTCGGATAAGTGATTCAGAATATTTGCAGTGACCAAACTAACTGAGATGCAAAGGAAAAAAAGACAATGAGCTCCAGGAGATGAGGAAATCCTTTCAGGATTTGAAAAAAGAAATAGACGCCTTATAAAAGAATAAGATGGAACTGTTAGGGATAAAGAATGTGATAGAGGAAATTAAACCTTCCTCAAAAGTATTAAAAGTTGATTAGATCATCATGCAGAAGACTGAATCTTGAATGTAGAAGACAAAAACTCAGAACTAGAAAAAATATCAAGAAGACTGAGAAAACAACCAAGAAAAATGAGGATAATATACGAGGAATAGTGGATACCATCAAGTGCCCCAACATCTGGTATGCCAGACGAGGAAGAAAATAATAAGGGTATCGATAATTTACTTCATGAAATCCTGGAAGAAAACTTTACAAACCTAGAAAGGCATTCAAATATCCAGACCCAAGAAATACATAGGACCCCAAATATAAACAACCCAAGAAAATCCTCTCCAAGGCACATCATAGCCAGCTTGACAAAAACAGAGACAAGACACTAAAATTGGCAAGAGAGTAACATCAAGATACTTACAAAGGTCACCCCATCAGGCTAACATCTGACTTCTCATCAGAAAAAA
>NW_006209696.1:121568-134505 GCF_000334495.1 Tupaia belangeri chinensis
AAACAATTTCAACCAAGAATACTATACCTGGCAAAATTATCTTTCATATGGAAAAAAAATAATAAAAACATTCTTGGATAAACAAAACATGAAAGAATTTACCAACTCCAAACCAGCTCTTTAAGAGGTTCTGAAGGGAGAACTATACCAGGAAAACTAAAAAGTCAGACAGACTGTTGCAAGACTACAAAAAACAATAAAGAAAATGGCTCACTTAATGATAGGAATATGTCCATAAATAGGAATAATAACATTGAATGTTAATGGATTAAATTCTCCAATTAAGAGACACAGACTGGCTGAATGAATTAAAAAAAAAAAAACAGAAACCCTCTATCACCTACAAGAAATACACCTTATGAATAAATACATACATAGGCAAGACTACAAAAAACAATAAAGAAAATGGCTCACTTAATGATAGGAATATGTCCATAAATAGGAATAATAACATTGAATGTTAATGGATTAAATTCTCCAATTAAGAGACACAGACTGGCTGAATGAATTAAAAAAAAAAAAACAGAAACCCTCTATCACCTACAAGAAATACACCTTATGAATAAATACATACATAGACTAAAAGTGAAGGGCTGGAAAAAGATATTCCATGCAAATGGAAATAAAAAAGGACTGGAGTTGTGATATTGATTTCAGACAAAATAGACTTCAAGACAAAGACTATAAGAAGAGACAAAGAAGGGCATTACAGAATAGTAAATGGGTTAATTCAGCAAGAAGACATAACACTTATTAACATCTATGCACCCAACACAGGAGCACCTAACTATGTGAAGGAAAGATTGCTGGAGCTAAAAGGAGAGATAGGGAGCAACACTATAATTGTTGGGGATCTCAACACCCCATTGTCTCCTTTAGACAGATCTTCTAGACAAATAATAAATAGACAGATATAGGACCTAGATAATACTATAAATTGAATGGACTTGATAGTTATCTATAGAACTTTCCATCGTAAGACCACAAAATATACATTTTTATTACCCTAGCATGGGACTTTTATAAAGATTTACCCTATGATATTAACAAATCAAGCCTTTACATATTCAAAGGCATAGAAACTATATCCAGCATCTTCTCTGAACATGATGGAATTAAACTCAAGATTAATTTCAAAAAACACCTTTGAAAATATGCAAACACATGGAAACTGAACAACCTTATGAATGACTTCTTAACTATGGAAAAAATTAAGTCTGAAATCAAAAAAAGCTTATGGAAACAAATTATAATGAGTACACAAGTTTCCATAATCTATAGGACACAGCAAAAGCAGTCATAAGAGGGAAATTTATAGCAATTAATGCACATACAGAAAAGATGGAAATAAGATGTTAGCTAACCTAACATCCTGCCTGAGGGAATTGGAAAAAAAAAAAGCCAAAAACTTTGAGGCAAAAAGAAATAATAAAGATTTGAGCAGAAATAAATTAAATAGAAAATAAACGAACCATACAGAAAATAAATGAAAGCAAAAGGTGGTTCTTTGAAAAGAGTAACAAGATTGACACACCATTGGCTAGACTGAAAAGGAAGAAGGAAAAAAAAAAAAACAGATAAATCAAATACGTGATGAAACATGCAATATTACCACAGACATAGTAGAAATACAAAATATCATTAGAGGATACTATGAGCGACTATATGCCAACAAACAAGAGAACATGGAGGAGATGGACAAATTCCCGCATGCATATAATCTATCAATATTGAATCAGGACATAGAAAACCTGAATATACTAAAAAGCCATGAGATTGAATCACTAGTAAGTAACCTCCTGACAAAGAAAAGCTGAGGTCCAGATGGCTTCGCTTCTGAATTCTGCAAAACCTTTAAGGAAAAGTTAAGCCCTATCCTACTCAAATTATTTCTAAAGATTCAAAAAGAGGGACCAGAAGTTAGTGTAATGGCTATGTCACTGAACTCCCATGTAGCCGACCGCGGTTCAAGTCCCTGATCCGGTGGCTTAAAATTCATGCCAGGCGCATGTGCATGCATGCCCAAGATCCCGAGAGGAGAATGGAGAAGAAGGGATTGTGGCGTGGCCATCTCCCCTGGAGGGTGATTTCACTCTCTGTCTCTCTCTGTCTTTCTGGTGAGCGCACGTGCCCTATAGCAAAAACCTCTCCAAAAAAAGATTCAAAAAGAAGGAAACCTTCCAAGTTCATTCTATGATGTGCCATCATTCTCATTCCTAAAACGCATAAGGACATAACAAGAAAGGAAAACCACAGACTAATATTGCTAATAAATATAGCTGCAAAAATTTTCAACAAGATACTTGCAAATAGTACCCAACAACATATAACAAATATTATTTATCACAACCAGGTAGACTTTATTCCAGGGATGCAAGGGTGGTTCAACATACACCATATTAACAGAAAGAAAGATAAAAACCATATGATCATTTTAATTGATGCAGAGAAAGCATTTAATAAAATAAAACATCCTTTCATGATAAAGACTCTCAGTAAGATTCCCATAGAAGAGTCATTTCTCAACGCAATAAAAGCCACATATGAAAAACCTATAACTAACATTATACTAATGGGGAAAAGCTAAAACCTTTTCCACTAAAAACTGGTACTAGTCAAGGCTGCCCTCTTTCTCCACTGCTTTTCAAAATAGTGCTGGAGTCTTAGTCAATACATTCAGAAAAGAGAGCAATCTAAAAATAATACAAATACACACAGCAGAGTTGAAAATATCTTTATTCGCAGAAGACATGACGGTATACTTATAAGACCCAAAGGTTTCCCTGAAAAAGCTCCTCGTAGTAATAAGTGAATACATTAAAATGACAGGATACAAAATCAACATCAAAAATCTATAGCATGTCTATATATGAACAAGTTGAATGAAACAGAGCTGAAGAAAGGAATCCCTTTTACCATGCCCTCAAAATGTATAAGATACCTAGGGATAAACCTAACTAAGGAAGCCAAAGATCTTTACAAAGAAAACTATGAAAATCTTAAAAAAGATATAGAAGAGGACATAAAAAAGTGGAAGGACATCCCATGGTCCTGGATTGGAAGTGTTAATATAATCAAAATGACAATTCTACCCCAATTAATTTACTTATTTAATGCAATTCCAATAAAAAGTATCAAAGATATTCTTCACAGATCTAGAAAAGACAATCGTAGAATTTGTCTGGAATCATAAAAAACCTCGTATTGCCAAAGCAATCCTGCAAAAGAAGAGTGGAGTAGGTGGCATATCACTCCCTGACCCCAAGATATACTATAAATCTGTGATAATCAAAACAGTGTGGTATTGGCAAAAAAACAGACATGTGGACCAATAGAATAAAATAGAGACCCCAGAAATAAACCCCAAGGCTTACAGCCAACTGATTTTTGACAAAGGATACCCGTCAATTCACTGAGAAAAGGAAAACCTCTTTAGTAAATGGTGCTGGAAAAACTGGGTATCCATCTGCAGAAACATAAAACTAAATCCCCATCTTTCACCATTAACAAAAATCAACTCAAAATGGATCAAAGATCTGAACCTAAAACCTCAAACTATAAAACTACTGGTGGAAAATACTGTGGAAACTCTGGGAGATATTGGGGTAGGCAGACTTCTTAAATAAAACTCACAAAGCACAGGCAATAATCCCTAAAATAGACAGGTGGGACTATATCAGACTAAGACGTTTATGCACAGCAAAGGACACAGTAACAAGTGTGAAAAGACAACCCTCAGAATGGGAGAACATTTTTGTAAAATAATATGCCTCAGACAAGGGTCTGATAACCAGAATACACAGGGAACTAAAGTGACTTACTCAGTAAAAAACGATTAACCCAATTCAAATATGGGGAAAAGAGCTGAACAAAGGTATTTTTTATTAATTTTTAAAATTATTATTCACACATTAAAATGCTATACATTATTTAGATTGTGAAGAGACTTTACCCAGCATGATATACACCTCAGCCCAGCCCAGTTGAGACTATTATACACATCCTCATAAACAGATAAAACACCCTACAAAAATATTTCTAAGGAAGACATATGAACAGCCAAAAAGCATATGAGGAAATGCTCTACATCCCTCATCATAAGGGGGATGCAGATTAAAACCACAATGAAATACCACCTAACCCCTGTCAGAATGGCAAAGATTAAAAATATATAAAACACTTAAAAATTTTAAGTGTTGGCAGGGATGTGGTGAAGGGGAGCTCTCCTACACTGTTGGTGGATGGGAATATAAACTAGTTCAGCCACTGTGGAGAACAATATGGAGGTTCCTCAAAGATCTCCTAAGAGAACTACCATTTGATCCAGCATTCCCACTTCTGGGTATCTACCCAAAGAACAGGAGAATTCTCAGTCGGAAAAGAGCTTGCACATCAATGTTTATTGCAGCATTATTCACAATCGCTAAGACATGGAACCAACCCAAATGTCCACAAACAGAAGAATGAATTGAAAAAATGTGGCACTTATACTTTACAGAATACTACTCAACCATAAAAAGCAAGACCCTGGCATTTAATAGAATGTGGTCACATACGGAGGATCTATTGCTGAGTGAAGCAAGCCAGGATATGAAAGAAAGATATTGTATGTATCTACTTAATAACCACTGTCCACACTTTATGGTAGAGATTGAAATATTGGAGGGCATAAAAGCAGTGAAAATAGTTAGGGATGCTAGAAACAGTGCGGAATCAGGTGGGAGAAAGGAATAGTAAAGAGAAGGATAGTAAGATAATAATATATAGAGAGGCATGACATTAGTGGGACACAGAAATGGTTTATTACCTGTTGATGATAACTGCATAGTATTCTCAACTGGACTCACCTGAGAAATATTTCATATTGGATAAATTCTTTCTAAAATCAAAATGATAGTGATTGTTTAAAAAAATGAGAATAAAAATAATAATAATAATATGGAAAAAAATTATGAAAAGCTATTTGATGATGATAATGTGTATAGTAATGTCTTTGTCTTGGCTGATATGCATGGTATTCCTTCTGAGAAAACAAATGTACTACACTCTAAAGATATGTGTGATTCAATGTAATATAAGCAAGATTATTATAATAATAAATAAAATTTTAAAAAAGAAAAGTGGACAAGGAGGGACCATTACAAGTCTTGCCACCTTCTTTCATATTGGGAGGACTAAGTGTGACAATATATAAATATATTTATAAGCTACTTTGTATTCTTTGCAGATTTTTATTATTAAAATATCATTAGTACTAAAAAAATACATAAATTTCAGAAAGAAAAAGATGTTCTTTATCAGATATTATAGTATATCATAAAGTTAGCTACAACATTGAAACTGTGCTTCATGTCACCAAGAATCACTGCAAGCATAAATTCATTAAATATTTAATATGAGGTGTAGCAAAATTGATTAAGAGCATAGACTTTATAAAAGACAGACTCTAAGACTGGTCAAAGTTAATTTAAATTCTCTAAACTTTGGTTTCTTCATTTGTGAAATAAACTTTAAAATCTGAGCCATATACTAGTTCTACTTTTAGTTTTTTTGTTTTGTTTTGCTTGTTTTATTGTCAGAGGGCTTAAGCACTATCCAGAGAGAGAAAACACCTCCAATTGGGACTACAATCCTTTTTCCTTCACCCTTCCACCTCATCAGGATTTGGGACATGCCTACACACATATCCTGTGCGTTTCCATGCTGCCAAGTTCAAGAATTAAACTGTAGTAAATTTTGTAGGATCTAGATCCCAATGCAAACCACTGAACTGCTGCACATGAGTTTAGGTCTATTTCTAGTTTGGGGGAAAACTTTGTATTACTTTCCATAATGGCTCTCTTAATTTATATTCCTACCAACAGTATAAAAGATTTCCCCTTTCTCGAGAAGAAGCCACGGGCCTTCAGGACAAGGTTCCACATGGCTACTGTGAACTAGATTTTTAAGGGAATGAAGATTTTCTACTAATAATTCAGCCTCCAACAAATGAGCTAGCGGCAGAAGAAGCAGAGGCCCAGTTTTTCTCTGGCCCTTAGCTCCTCCTTCTTTCTTGTTAATTTTCGCTCTGTTCCTCCCATCCAGGCAGAAGAAGCCACGGGCCTTCAGGACAAGGTTCCACATGGCTACTGTGAACTAGCTCGCCGCGCGGTTTTGTATTTTGTGATTTTTTTTAAAAAAAGAACAGTAATTACAAATTTTTAATTTTTTAATTTTTTTTGTCTTTTTTTCTCTTTTTGTTGTTTTTCTCTGTCTCGTTTTCTTTTTTCTTGTCTCTCCACCCTCCAATATCCTTTCAATGTGCTTTTAGACAGATCTAAAACATTCAAATACTAATAGGGTTGAAATATTCCCCACTATCTACTGAATCTGCTGCACCAGCAAGCACAATAGAACAGCAAAGAGATTCTGGATCACCTCTGTCTGCTTGCTCCTAAACATTAAGGCTGAACCTCAAGAATTTGAAAGAAACACAACATTCATCAGATGACAAGAAATCACCGCCGGATCACGAGAAACATGGGAAAACAAGAAAATACCTCTCCTCCTAGGGAAAAGAGTAACTCTTCATCCACAAGCAGTTCGGTGAAAATCATGGAAATGTCTGATAAGGAATTCAGATCATTCATAATGTCTAAGCTAACAGAGATGGAAGAGAAGAGAGATAATGAACTGCTAAAGAGAAAGGAGAAAGAAATTGACGAGTTCCAAGAGATGAGGAAATTCCTGCAAGATCTAAAAGTGGAATTACACACTTTACAAAAGACTCAAACGGAACTGCTAGAGATGAAGTCTATAATACAAGAAGTCAAAATCTCCCTGGAAAGCATTAAAAGCAGACTAGATCATTCAGAAAATAGAATCTCAGATGTAGAGGAGAAAATGGCTGGCCTAGAAAAATCCACCATGAAGGCTGAGAAAATGGCACAAAAATTTGAGAATAATATGCGAGAAGTACTGGATACCATCAAACGTCCAAATATCCGGATAATTGGCATTCCAGAAGGTGAGGAAACCCATAAGGGCATTGATAATCTATTCCAGGAAATCCTGCAAGAAAACTTTCCAAACCTAGAGAGGCATTCAAAGATCCAGTCCCAGGAAATACAACGGACCCCAAATAGAATCAACCCTAGAAGATCTTCTCCAAGACACATTATAGCCAGGTTGACCAAAACTGCAGACAAAGACAAGATACTAAGATTAGCAAGAGAAAAACATCAAGTTACCTACAAAGGACATCCCATCAGGCTAACAGCAGATCTCTCATCAGAAACAATAAAAGCGAGGAGAGAATGGGAAAATATATTCCAAGTGTTAAGAGAGAAGCAGTTTCAGCCAAGAATACTGTATCCGGCAAGATTATCTTTCAGGTGGGAAGAAAAGACAAGAACATTCTCAGATAAACAAAACCTGAAAGAATTTACCAGCACCAGACCAGACCTCCAAGAAGTTCTCAAGGATGTGCTGTATCAGGAAAACTAAACGCAGATACATGGAAATAAGAGTCCAAAAACTGAGAAAGTAGCTAACTTAATCATAGGGACAAGTCTGGAGTTGAATACTATATCCCAGAATTTAATCAGGAAAATTGAACCAGAACAGAAGATAAAAGTATATGAGACTGATAGGTTCATGCACCTACCATTTGAACAGAATCCTAACCTGTTTCCGGGCTTTAAGCAAAGTTCCTTGGCGGTTCTTTGATTTAAGTTAAAACTGGTTTTCTTAGTAGTAACGAGGGAACTCACCTTTGAAAGTAGTCAGGTTATGTAGGAAATTGTGTGATCAATGCAATGTGGGTGGGAAGGGAATGGAGGACAATTTTGGACACTAGAGGTGGTGTGAGAGGAGGGTGGGAAGGGACAGAGGGTCAGAAAGAGGGGTGGAATTAATTCTAGCAACTAGAAGTGGAAATTTATATTTTTTGTAATGTGCATGATTGAGTCACTATGCAGTGTGTACTGGATGGGAGATCGCATTTTGTGTGCTGTGATGATGCCTAGAGAAGGAATGTAAATTGAGTTACAAAAAAGAGTTTCAGGAAAACAAAATATATCTATTCAATGACTGCAGTAGGATATGTAGCCCCAGTTAGGTGCTACTTGATAGGATGCGTAAAGTTAGACTTGTGCTCATGGAAATGTGTCACATGTGTTTGCTAGGAGGGTATTTGGATTGATGAGGGTCTTTGGTGATTCAATAAAATGTGGGGGGAAAATGGTATAGAAAGCAAACATAGATAACAGAGAAAGTGTGGGAGGAGAACAGGAGGTGGCAGAGGGTAAGAGAGAGGGAACCAAGGATAGGGGGAAAAAAGCAAAACATACAGAAAACAAGAAATGGAAGATCACTTGCTAATAATAACATGTTTGTTGATATGCTTGATAGAGACAATATACAGTGTACTCTGGATGGAAAAAAAAAAAGAAATGGAAAAATTGTTTGTTGATAACACATATGTTGATGTACTTGATTGAGCCAACAGACAATGTATTTTGGATGAAAACTTCATTTTGATCATTTGCTAATAATAACATGTTTGTTGATGTGCTTAATTGAGACAATATACAGTGTACTCTCGATGGAAAATCTCATTTTGTATGCTATAATGATGTACAGTGAATGAATGCAAATAAATAAATTGGAAAAAAAAAGAAATTAAAAAAATGCATTAAAAATATCTATATGATTACTGCAGTAAGATATATAGCCCCAGCTAGGTACTACTTTATAGGATGTTCATTCTACTCACTGAGGCTTATGCCTAAAGTTGGACTTATGTCCATGGAAATGTATATATCAGCTGTGCTTGCTATCAAAATATTTAGATTAATTAAGATCTTTAGTGACTCAATAAAATGTGGGTGAAAAAAAGTATAGAAAGCAAACAGATACCAGAGACAGTGTGAGAGGAGAGTGGGAGATGGCAGAGGGCAAGAGATAGGGAATCAAGGATGGAAAAAAGAAGCAAAACATACAGGAAATAAATGAAAAATTATTTGTTGATGATAACATGTATGTTGATGTGCTTGATTGAGCCAATATACAGTGTACTCTGGATGGAAAATCTCATTTTGTATGTTGTAATGATGTACAGTGAATGAATGTAAATAAATAAATTTAAATTAAAAAAAAAAAGATTTCCCCTTTCTCCAAATCCTCACCAATATTTACTATTTCCTTTTTAATAATAGCCATTTTAATTGGGGTAAAAGGATAGCTCATTGTGGATTTATTTGCATTTTCCTAAAGATTAGTATTGTTGAGCAGTTTTCACATGTACATTGGCCATTTGTATGTCTCCTTTTGAGAACTGTTTATTCAGTTCATTTGCCAATTTTCCAAAGTGGCTTTCTTTCTCTCTGAATGGTTTAAGTTCCTTGCTTATTCAAGTTATTAATCCCTTGTAAGATGTGTAATTTGAAAATATTTTCTCCCATTCTATGGGTTGGCTTCACTTTGTTGATTGACTATGAAAATATCAAAAAACAAGCAAATCAGTATGTCATAAAGACATATGCACCCCAATGTTTGTTGCAACACTATTCACGATAGTCAAGGTACAGAATCAACCTAAGTGTCTGTCAACAAATGAACTGATAAGGCAAACAAACAAACATTGAAATACTATTTGGCCTTTAGAAAGATTTGAAAAAAAAAAAACTAACATCAATTTATAGAATTTTTTGGAACATTGTATTAAAAGAATACTCAGAATTATTTTTATAAGAATGTATATTCACCAGTGTTCTAAAGTCAAAATGTTATTGAATGAATAAAAGTATTTAAGGAATTATAAAAAGAAGAAAGAAAGAAAGAAAGAAAGAAAGAAAGAAAGAAAGAAAGAAAGAAAGAAAGAAAGAAAGAAAGAAAGAAAGAGAAAGAATGAAGTCTTGTCTTTTGAAGTAAAATGGTCAAGCATTTAGAGGACATTATTTTAACTAACATAAGCCAGGCACAGAAACAAATACTCATGTTCTCATTCATGTGTGGAAATTGGAAACAAACACTCATAGAAGCAGAGAGTTGGTGGGGGGAAGAAATAGGGAGTTGGAAGATGGCTGCTATATTCTTGGAAAGGGGAGGAGGATGAGAGGGAGATAGATGTTGATCAATGAATATAAAATTAAAAACAGATAAGATTAACAATTTCTAGTATTAAAAATACTGTAGAGTGAATAAAGTTAATAAATTACTGTATATCTTAGAATAGCCAAAATAGAGGAGTTTAAATATTTCTAACATAAAACAATTTTTTAAAAGTCTGATGATGGATAAACTAACTACAGTGAATTAGTCAATACACATTGTATTCTTTGACTAAAAAAAATCACAATCCATAAATAGGAACAATTATTACATTAACTTAAAAATAATATGCACTTACAAGGATGTACACCACCTGCTGACTGTGCAACTTACTTTTTAAAGGATCATATAGAAACCAGCAGATGGTTACATAACTGGACTCACACATGGCCAACCACGGTTTGAGTCCAGACTTAAAACTCATGCCGGGCAAGCATGTATGCATGCCAAAAATCCCAAGAGGAGAAGGGAAGAGAAGAAATTGCAGTGTGGCCATCCACTCTGGGGGTGGAGAGTGATTTCTTGCCTTCTGTCTCTCTGATGTTCTCTGTTTCTCCAGCAAACACACACACCCTATAGCAAAACTCTCTCTCTCAAAAAATAAATAAAGGAAAGAACCGTATGACCATTCACCTAAGCAGAATTATTGGGAATCATATTCAATCCTTGACTTTTTCTTTAGAAATATTTTGGGGATAAAATATTATGAGCTTAATATATTAGGAAAAGGCAATGTTGACCAAGAGCAAAAGCAAGCTATTTTAGAGAAAACGATTTGTTAATGCATATTTTTTCATAGTGTAGTTGCCTGCTTTTATGAATAAAACCATATATTCTTTGAGTCTGACTTACTTTACTCTGAATAATTGTTAATTATTTATTTAATTTTATTTATTGTAATTATGTTTTAATTTTCTAAAGGGCATATGCACTCACCAGAGAGAAATAGAGAAAGTGATAAGCAAACCACCATGTCCAGGTCTCAAACTGCTTTTGTCCATGTGGAGGTCCAGAGCCTTACCCAACGTGCCACCTGCTGGGCTCTGCATGATGTTTTTGATATTTTTATGTCATTTTGTACCACTATTTTAATCAATCTACTATTGTAAAGTAGTTCATTTTTTGAAAACGCCACAGATTATTCACTCTCCTATTGAGGGACATGTAGGTTGTTTCCACTATTTGGTTACTATGAGTAATGCAGTTATGTATTTGTCTTTCAGTAAACATATACATTTATCTTTTCCAAGAAGTAGAATGCTATTGCCCTTTCATAGGCTACTCAGGGACAATAGCATAACCAGCCTATTTGACATATGGAGTTGATTTCTTTATATCTGTATATGATTTTAAAAGTCTTCAATTAAGAAAATCACAAAATAAAACAAAAATCATGATTAGAAAATAATGCAAAATTTAAATGTCCTTTTATTAGTCTTTATATTATGCCAGTAAAAAACAAAAAGTAAAATAGATATTATAGTATAAAACTTTAAAAAGCAACAGCTTAATACCTTTAATTATATTTCTATACTCTTTTAAAAGAAAAATGCAGTTTAGTCTATCAGAGTAATTAATAATATTAGCTTCTATTTTGCTCTTCAACTTTTGTAAATTGTCAATAATTTTTTTTAAAAATGAATCTTCTCTGTATAGAGAAGTTCAATAGATACTATAACCAGGTTCATCCACCATTTTGCTGAGAGTTGATTGAAGAACTAAAATGCACCCTTTCCAAACAAAACTCTTATGCCTTCCAATTTGCATTTGTATATTTTAAATGCAAATAAAAATGACAAGTGATTTATATAATGACAGAATTAAAGTAACTCAAATTCTGTTTGCCTTTTTTTTATGCTAAAGAGTACATGTGCATACCAGAGAGAGAGAAAGAGAAAAAGAGAAGAAACCATCATCCACCAGGGGATGTGATTATGTCGCTATACTTTCTATTCCATTTCACTACTCTGTCAGGATTTGGGAAACATATGCACACACACCTGGCATGTTTTTCAAGCAACTGGGAATGGGATTTGATCCATACCATCAGCCATGAGGAATCCAGCTCTCATACCTACTAGGCCACAATGTTGACCTTGGTTTGTGTTCAAACATTTAAGTATGGGAATATATAATACCAGAGGTAAAGAGACACAAAGTGCAAACTCCATAATTCTAAACTGTTATAAACTTCCTTTTTTTAAGAGAGAGATTTTTGTCAAAGAGTGTGTGCACTTTCCAGAGAGAGAAACACAGAAAGCAAGAAATCACCCCCAGGGGAGATGACCATAGTGCAATCCTTTCTCCTCTATTCTCCTCTCGGAATCTTGGGCACACACGTACACATGCCTGGCGTGAGTTTCAAAGCATTAGGTCCAGGACTCAAACCGCAGTTGACTATGTGGGAATGCAGCAACATAGTCATTACATCATCTGCTGGTCCCTATGAATTTATTCTTAAAAGGAGTTCTTACAGCTGACTTCCCCTAGTTCTAGAGCAATGGTAAAAGTAGATGTACTCTGAATAAACTAAATAGAATGCAATGTTTATTATTGTTTATGGATTGACAAATACTTTGTAATATGAAATACTAATCCTGACTAGGAATGGAAGCAACTATTTCAAACTTAGACTAACAAAAATTTTTTTCAGGGAAAAGTATTTTACCATTAACATTGTTTATAGTTATTGGTATTTGTAGATAATAAAATGCATAACTGCTTTTTATCCATTTGTCATTGTTTTTAAATTCTCCAAAAGTAATGCATTCTCCCTATGGCTTACATGCAGAAAGAGCATTCCCACTATCCAGCCCTTAGTTTGCCACTGGATAAAGTTTAGTTG
>NW_006209696.1:142688-153099 GCF_000334495.1 Tupaia belangeri chinensis
AAAATAGATATTATAGTATAAAACTTTAAAAAGCAACAGCTTAATACCTTTAATTATATTTCTATACTCTTTTAAAAGAAAAATGCAGTTTAGTCTATCAGAGTAATTAATAATATTAGCTTCTATTTTGCTCTTCAACTTTTGTAAATTGTCAATAATTTTTTTTAAAAATGAATCTTCTCTGTATAGAGAAGTTCAATAGATACTATAACCAGGTTCATCCACCATTTTGCTGAGAGTTGATTGAAGAACTAAAATGCACCCTTTCCAAACAAAACTCTTATGCCTTCCAATTTGCATTTGTATATTTTAAATGCAAATAAAAATGACAAGTGATTTATATAATCACAGAATTAAAGTAACTCAAATTCTGTTTGCCTTTTTTTTATGCTAAAGAGTACATGTGCATACCAGAGAGAGAGAAAGAGAAAAAGAGAAGAAACCATCATCCACCAGGGGATGTGATTATGTCGCTATACTTTCTATTCCATTTCACTACTCTGTCAGGATTTGGGAAACATATGCACACACACCTGGCATGTTTTTCAAGCAACTGGGAATGGGATTTGATCCATACCATCAGCCATGAGGAATCCAGCTCTCATACCTACTAGGCCACAATGTTGACCTTGGTTTGTGTTCAGACATTTAAGTATGGGAATATATAATACCAGTGGTAAAGAGACACAAAGTGCAAACTCCATAATTCTAAACTGTTATAAACTTCCTTTTTTTAAGAGAGAGATTTTTGTCAAAGAGTGTGTGCACTTTCCAGAGAGAGAAACACAGAAAGCAAGAAATCACCCCCAGGGGAGATGACCATAGTGCAATCCTTTCTCCTCTATTCTCCTCTCGGAATCTTGGGCACACACGTACACATGCCCGGCGTGAGTTTCAAAGCATTAGGTCCAGGACTCAAACCGCAGTTGACTATGTGGGAATCCAGCAACATAGTCATTACATCATCTGCTGGTCCCTATGAATTTATTCTTAAAAGGAGTTCTTACAGCTGACTTCCCCTAGTTCTAGAGCAATGGTAAAAGTAGATGTACTCTGAATAAACTAAATAGAATGCAATGTTTATTATTGTTTATGGATTGACAAATACTTTGCAATATGAAATACTAATCCTGACTAGGAATGGAAGCAACTATTTCAAACTTAGACTAACAAAAATTTTTTTCAGGGAAAAGTATTTTACCATTAACATTGTTTATAGTTATTGGTATTTGTAGATAATAAAATGCATAACTGCTTTTTATCCATTTGTCATTGTTTTTAAATTCTCCAAAAGTAATGCATTCTCCCTATGGCTTACATGCAGAAAGAGCATTCCCACTATCCAGCCCTTAGTTTGCCACTGGATAAAGTTTAGTTGCAGTAAATACCAAGAGAGTATAATTTTCTGTCATGCAAGATACTAACACCCATCGCCTACCACCTGGCCTCAAATGCAGAAGCGGTCACAGATTTGCACAAGAGAAAAGTAATTGAAGACCCAGTTTTCTGACTATAGGACAGAATAATGGACCTGCAGAAAATGAGGAAATACAGAAAGATTTCAGAGACGAAGGAGACTGGGGCAGAGAGTCCACATTAAGTTGTTCATGAACTCCTGTCTCACCCTCAATCTTTACATGCGTGGATCTGACCTTAAACAGTACACTGAAGAACTTCTGAACTGAATTAACAAATAGACTATCATCCCAGTACTTTAATGGTTGCTGAGTAACACAGAAGTAAGATAGCTATGTGTGGAACTATGAAATCTATGAAAATTGAACTGCTATTGAACCACAGTCCTAAAAAAAAAAAAAAAAAACAACAAAACAAAACAAAAAACCATCAAATGTGTGACCTGAATTCAACCAGATACATTACTTGCTGAAACAAAAATAACATTCTTCATAGAATGTGTAAAAGACCCAGAATGCCATAACATAATAAATTAAAGTGACTACAATAAAGTATAAGTTATTTGTAGAATTATTTAAAGAATAGGAGTTTTCAATTCATGAAAGATAAGACAATGAACAGATGGTGTATGAGTCTGCTCAGAATGCCATAACAAGACACCACAGACCAAGTGGTCAATTCCACAGACATTTATATTCGGAGAGTTCTGAGGCCAGAAGTTGTCAGGCTATTTTAAGTTGAGGGAGAAGGAGGGTGGTGGAGAATGCGCTAAGACTAGTGAATTCCATGGGCGTGGTCTCTATTGCTCCAATTCATATAAATAGCACAGTATTTTTCGCTTTTTCTCCTATTTTGTCACATTGAGCAAGCAGGGAACCTCCTTCCCTACAACCACTGTCCTTTTGTTCATGAGGCCATTTGGTGTTTACAATAGTAGGTAAAGAATGAATCCAACTGGTGTCCCAAAACAGCTCGTTTGCCCCTTTCTCTGCTGAGATTACCCATTGAGGAAAATTCATATGGGCTACTATTATTTATATTATTTTTGCACAATTGTGGACATCTATCCAAATATTTTAACCTTCCTCATCACTAATCTTATAGTCATGCTTATTCTATGTCTTGGAACATCCAGTTAAACAATAAGCCACAGCTCATTTTAATCAAATGAAATAGTTTTATGCTTGGCCATACATTCTTTCAAGAAAAACGTACAACCGAATGCACTACTCAGTTTTCCTAAATCAGTTGACAATAGATGAGAAAACTTGCACCTAGGCCTATATGGCTCTGTGCCATATTTATGCACCACCCAAGTAGACTGATACAGTACTATGGTCCCTTCTGTGACATCCCTAAAGGACAGTAGGAATTCACGAAGGAAAAAACAATGAACAGATGCTGTATTAGCAAACAGATGCATTCACAGAATTGCACAAGAGAACAGATGCAATCACAGAATTGCACAAGAGACAAATCATTAAAGTGAATCATACCATCACTGAAAACATAAACTCTGTATAAAATTGCTATTAAATAAATATTTTAATTTTTATATAAAGCATAATGAATACTATGGAATTTGCTTCTCTCTTACCCATTTCTTGAAAGAATGGGAGATTCTTACATTGTTGAATATCCATGAAAATTATTATGTGGTCTGAACAAGAAAATGAAGCATGGAGATAACAACATGAATAAAAATATTTAGCCCATAGATTCACTTGGGAGGCTTAATTCCCAAGGAAATTGTTGTTTACATAATTTTCACTTAAAACACAAACAGAGCAATTATTCACTTGTACCGCTATGTGCGTGTTCCAGAAGAAATGGAGAACTGAAATTCCCCTAAATGTGCCAATGACACTTTTTAGCAAAACTCTACAATGAGAAATAAAGATTTATATGTGCATGACAGGTTTCCTAAATCCTGTATATTAGTCTTATCAGTTCTATGATTTATAAATCTTTTTCATATGCCTTAATTACTTTTTCTTACCCAACTATTCCATTACACTAATGATTTTATGCTGATTGAAACCAGTGAGAAGAGATAGCAACACTCTAGAATTATTGGAAACATGTCTATGTCTATGTACCAAAGACTGAAAAACAAATCTGGGGAAAAATTTAAAGGGACTCTTTTATCTCAAAGAAATCTCTAGGGCGGAGAAAAATTTCAGGGGACTCTTTTATCTCAAAGAAATCTCTAGGGGTCTACTATTGTGAGGAATATTGGTTTATCCTTTAAAAAAGAGTAAGTATAGTCCCTCCTATTATCAATAAGAAGACACAGCGTCAGAGGGGCTCTTTTGAGAATGAGGGCAATATGTTCCTCATTTGATGTGTTACTCCTTACCATTTACAGAGATGTTGTTATATAGAGTGGGACTCAGAAAGGGAGAAGGCTCTGCAGCAGGTCTAGGCTGCTGTGAAAGCTGCTCAGCCAATGGGGCCGTATGACTTAGCAGACCCAATGGATCCTGAAGTAGCAGAGACATGTAAAAATGTTATTTGGAGTCTTTGGAAGCACTCAATCAGTAAATTGCAGAGCCATCTCAGAATTTTACAGCACTGTCCTGTCATCCTCCATGGAAACTACTCTCTGTGAGAAACAGCACTTTGTCTTGGAGCCTTAGTAGCAATTTGATGCTTAACTATGGGTCATCAATGTTCCAAGCAACCTGAGCTTACCATCGTGATCTGGTATTAGTCGACCCACCAATCCATAAAGTAGGACATGTACAGTAGAACTTTTTTTTTTTGAGAGAGATTTTCACTGTAGGGCGCGTGCGCTCGCCAGACAGACAGAGAGAGACATAGAGACAGAAAGCGAGAAATCACCCCCCAGGGGGGATGGTCACGCCGCAATCCCTTCTCCTCCATTCTCCTCTCGGGATCTTGGGCACGCATGCACACGCGGCCGGCGTGAGTTTTAAGCCACCGGGTCCGGGACACGAACCGCGGTCGACTACGTGGGAGTCCAGCAACATAGCCATTACGCTAACTGCTGGTTCCCATGTACTGTAGAACTTAATCATCAAAGAGAAATGGTAGATGTGAGCTGGTCTAAGCAGGATTTCACAGCACAAGAAAATTACATGGAGAAGTAGCTTAAATTTTCATGATTCCTACTCTGCTATACTTCCTTCTGTATCCCAGATTTCACTTAAAACTTCACAGGGAATTTCTTTTAATTAGTTGACATTTGGAGAAAAAGCTTGAGCCTGAATACATATGGCTTTCAACCATATTCAAGCACTAGCTAGAAGTGGACAGTTACAGCACTGAAAGTCTATTCTGGGACATCTCTAAAAGGATCCTGGTAAAGGAAAATCCACCAAGCAGGCCAAATTTTGAGTCATCCACATGGTTCTGGATTTTTCTCAGAGGGAGAAATGGCCAGACATCTGACAATATTCTGATTGAAAGGGTAGGGTCAATGTTTGTCTAAATGGTCAAAGAATTGAAAGGAACATGATTATAAAAATGGTGAAAAATAAATTTAGGAGACAGCTATTTTCATATACATCTCTGAAAAGGCAAAAATTATAAAGACAATTGTAGCCCATGGTGAATGCTTACCAATTGCTGATCTCAGGAAAAGATTTTTTTGTGGAATTATTATTTTTTTATTTTTTATGTTTTTTAATTAATTTATTTATTTTACATTCATTCACTGAACATTATCACAGCATACAAAATGCAGTTTCCCATCCTGAATACACTGTATAGTCATATATGTTATCATCAACAAATAATTTCCCACCCTCCTCTTACTTCTTACTCTCCTCTGGTCTCTGTAGTTGCTTTCCATTCCTTTTTTCCCCTTCATAATTTATTGGTCAACAAAATATCTTAATTGATCTAACTACTTTCAATAGCAAGTTCACTTGAAATATAAATATCTGTGAACAAATTATTTACTTTAGGCATGAAACTGAGTAGAATGAATATACTATAAAATAACACCTAGCTATCTAGCTTAATATGGTCATTAAATAGGTATTTTTAATTTATTTTTTAATTTCAAGAAAGGCAACTTTAGCTTTAATAAATCAAACTAAAAATTTTAAGAGAACTTTAAGACTTAAAGCCAGGAAACAGGTTAGGATTCTGTTCACATAGTAGGTACATGGATCTGTCAACGATTCAGGAGAAGACAAAAATCCTTATCTCTGGAGTAGAAAGCATAGAAAAATATCAGTATTGTTTTAATCAAAAGTCATAAAAGTTCTATTGCATCAGTTCAGTCTCACGTAAACAATCTAACTTCTGTTGAGGTCTGAGCTTCTCGTTTAAATTCTGGAAGATAATATTCAACCCCAGACTTGTCCCTCCCATTAAACTGACCCTTTTCTTAGATGCTTTTTAACTCTTATTTCTGTGTGTCTGACTTCAGTTTTCTTGATATAGCACTCCCTTCAGAACTTCTTGGAGAACTGGTGTTGGTAAACTCAGATTTTATTTATCTGAGAATGTTTTTGGCTTTTATTCCCATATGAAGGATAATCTTGCTGGATATAGTATTATTAGTTGAAATTGTTTTTCTCTCAACACTTTGAATATATTTTCCCATTCTTTCCTTGCTTGCATTGTTTCCAATGAGAGTTCTACTGTTAGCCTGATGGGATATCCTTTGTAGGTAACTTGCCGTTTCTTTCTTGCCAGTCTGAGTATTTTGCCTTTGTCTGTGATTTTGGTCAATATGGCTATCATGTGTCTTGGAGATCTTCTTGGGTTGATTCTATTGGGTCCTTTGTATTTCTTGGGTCTGGATCTTTGAATGCCTCTCTAGGTTTGGAAAGTTTTCTTCCAGGATTTCATGGAATAGATTATCAATGCCCTTATTAGTCTCTTCACATTCTGGGACAGCGATTATCCAATGTTTGGATATTTAATGGTATCTAGTATTTCTCGTGTATTATTCTCATTTTGGGTGCTATTTTCTCAGTCTTCATGGTGGATTTTATTAGTCCAATGATTCTGTCTTCTACATCTGAGATTTGATTTTCTATATGATATAGACTGCTTTTAATACTTTCAAGGGAGGTTTTTGACTTCTTGTATTATAGCCTTCATCTCCGACAGTTCCATTTGATTCTTTGTTATGGTGTGTATTTCCTCTTTCAGAACTTCCTCATTTCCTGGAATTCATCAGCTCTTTCCTTCTGGAGTTCATTGTCTCTCTTCTCTTTCACTTCCGTTAGCTTTGTCACTACAGGAAGGGATTATTACCAAGATAAGGGAGGATTTCAGAGCCAAGAAAATACTTTACCTTAAAATTTAAAAAAAAGAAAAATGAGAAGACAATCATGCAGTTATGGAAGGTGAGAAGATCCCCACCATGTTGTGTGCAAGCTGGAGGGTGCAGGATGCCAGTGTCAAAGCTCAGCCCAAATATGAAGTCTGAGAACTAAGGGAGCCAATGGTGTAACTCTCTAAGTCTGAAGGACTAAAAACCTGGGTGTCCATTGGTTCACATTCCAGAGTTCAAAAGTCAGAGAACCTAGGATACACATGTCCCAAAACCAGAAGAGAAAGAAATTCATCTCTTCTCTGCATTTTGTTCTTTGTAGACCTTTTTTAAGGTCTATGAATAATAAGAATTATCTTATTTAATTTTATTTGTTTATTTATTTTAATTTATCTGGATAAGAGGAGACAGAGAAAGAAAGTGAGAAGACAAGCCACCAACCCATGGACTCAAACCATGGTCAGCTATGTGGGAGCCTAGTGCCCTTAACTACCAAACCACCTGCCAGCCCCCATTGTTGACCTTTAATTTACTGAATGTTGGTTGCCCACATTGGGTGAGGGTAGAACTGCCTTGTTCCAATTATTTTTTTTAATTAACCACTGATTCAAGCACCAATGTCTTCCAGATATACCCAGAAATGATTTATCAACTCTCTTGGCATCCTAAATTTGCCTTAAGATTAACCCCCATAAGTCCAATCTTTGCCAGCTTGACACCATATATTTCTTCTTAAGACATAGTTCATCTTCAGGTAAAGATAATAACAAACTGGGTCCAGTAAATGGCATGGTGATTAAGGCCTTGCACTCCCATATGAATGACCACAGTTCAAGTCCCAAACCCAGTGGCTTAAAAATCAGACTGAGCATGTGTGCATGTATGGCCAAAATCCCAAAAGGAAAATGGATGACAAGAGATTGTGATGTGGCCATCCTCCCTGTGGGGTGATTTCTTACTTTCCCTTTCACTGTTTCTTTTTATCTTGGGCAAGTACACATGTCCTATAGCAAATAATAATAATAATAATAATAATAATAAATGAGATATTTCCTCCCTTAAGTAAGGAATATACACAAAGAAATTCTTAAAATACAGAAGAAATACTTAGGACAATTATCACCTTTGTTTCTATAACTGGTCACATGCTTGTAGCTGATATCTGTAACTATCTTCTTCTGTCCATTCTGTATTATCTTTCCTTCACCAAACACTTTAACTATTTACGATTTTTTACCTGGTAGAGTGACCTAAGCCTTCATTCCTGTGATGTAGGGCCATTTATAGTTCTGCCTGGGTGGAGTATTGGTAGTTTTCCATTGATTTTAATCATAGCACCTGGTAATACTAAGAAATACCTTAAGGGATCTCCTATATCCCATACATACTCTTCTTTATCCCCATTGAGGAGTAGTAGTCCACTTTCCTCTTGGTAATTCAGACCCACCACTCCAGCAAATTGTATATGCAATTATATATATAGATAGATACAGATATAGTAATTTTGAGCAGAAAAGAAAAAGAAAGTGCTCTCAAGTAAAACAAGCACAAGTTCCAATGAAAAGCAATTCCAATCACTGTCAGGATAAAAGCAAAGAAACTCATACATATAGAATGAACTTTTCAACAGTGCCGGTATACCTATGAACAGTGAAACATTTAGGAAGCAAAATTTAAAATAAAATCTTTCATATAAAAGTGCATATAGAAAACAAAATTTAAATATTGAAGTTTTTATAAAGGAAATATTCTAAGATTGACCACTCTTAATGAACCCAAGGTTTAAAACAAGCATTTACCCTAAGACTAAAAGCCTCTCCCATTATCAAATTTTGGCTGTCTCTGATAGTTCCTGCCCCCCCTTTGATTTGTCTTTCCTATACTTACCCATTAATTTTTATTTTCTCTGCCTCTTTCTTTTTCTCTCTTTTATTTCCTCTCACTCAATTTCCTTTTGCTCTTTCTTCTCCCTTTTCTCCTTTAATCCATTCATTTCCACTACTTTTTTGGAAACTGTATTAAAATGTTCTATAAAAATATTTATACATTGCCTGTAGTAGGAGACAAACTAAATGGAGAACTAAATGTTCTCCACATGTCTTAGAGGGTTAATTCATTCCATTAATTAATGTGCCTCTTGTTTCATCTACTTAGGTTCTCTTCTGTCACAACTCTATTACAAAATGGAAACTGCTTTTAGTAAAGTCACTGATGTCACTAATTTCCACATGCTCAAAATCTCTGTTGACTACTTGGGACCAGCAGGTGGCATGGTGGTTAAGGTGCTCACTGGACACTCCCACATGGCTGACATGGTTCGAGTCCTGGACCTGATGTGTTCTTTCTCACTTTCTCTCTTTCTCTCTCTCTTTTTCTCTGTGTCTCTCTCTTGTCAAATTAAAATGAATGAATAATTTTTTTAGAATTAAATTATTCTAGGGGCCAGCAGATGGAGTGGTTGTTAAGGTGCTGGAATTCCCACATGGGCTACTTCAGTTCGAGTCCTAGACCTGGTGGCTTGCTTTGTAACTCTCCCTCTCTCACTCTCTCTTTCTCTGGCAAAACTCATATGAAATCAATAAATCAGTAAATAAAATAATTCTTTTAAAAAATTAAATAATTCTAAATAAATAAATTTTTTTGGAAAATAATCTGTTTACTCCTTGCTCTGCTGGAGCCTTAACTCCTGCATTTAAACATCACTTTGTCCTTGAGAATCCTTCTCTTTATAAACACAACACATAGCTTTCTAGTTTTCTTCTTCCTTCACTGATCACTCTGCTTAGTATCTTTTATCTAGTATCTCACTATCTCCACTTGATGTCAATGGGGTTCTTGGTTGCATAAGAAAATGAGTTTATTAAATAGATTAAACCATAGCTCTGAGTAAAAAAAAAAAAAAAGACTAGGGAGGTTGAAGTTATTAATTAGCTATAAAAATGGCCAGAAATAGAGGGAAGTAAAATAGTCAGTAATTAGTCAAATTTATACCTCAAAAATAGTTTAACAGGAGCTGCTGTTACTGCTGCCGAATTTGGAATGACACAGTTCACACTGCAGATGCCCTTGATGTGGATGTAGGAGGCAGCAGTGAAGTCCTGAAATTGCTGCCTTGGCTGCCTTTTCAACTGAAATCCACTTTTGTTCCTACATCTTTTTCTCCCTCTCTCCATGTGCCAAATTGAGCTAGTGTTTTTCACAGGCCAGTTTAGATCATTGTCCTTCACTCTAGGTACAAAAGGGGTTAGAAGTCATTTTCTAGTTGTTTTGTCCTCTAAAGTAGTAGAAAAATGGCCAGTCACCAAGACTCCAGTTGTAAAAAAATAGAATCAAATCGGTGAAATGACATGTACTGGAGGAGTCCAACCCGGCAGGGCTCCAAGATCTGTCTGAGCCCCCCGACCTTTGAGCATAGTTTTGGTTGGTTCAACAAGTTGGCAAGTCTGCTGCTGTACGCCCCCCAACCTATGAGCAAAAGCTTGGGTCAATATGCTCCAGAAACTGCGATACCCTTGCTGGGAAGTGACCCCCCTCTGACTCCCAGATTTACTACTATAAAAGAATTACATAGCTCCCTCATACATCTTGAGTGTGTGGTAATATTTCCCGAGAAGTCCCCGGACCGCTCCCCTTTACCCTGACCACCTACTGTTAATTACAATGCTTCATCCTGAGATCATAATGGAGGGTGTGCTGAAGTTCTTCTTGACCTTTGGAAGGCCTTTCAAGACACATTTA
>NW_006209696.1:154896-159313 GCF_000334495.1 Tupaia belangeri chinensis
CACTATAGGGCGCATGCGCTCGCCAGACAGACAGAAAGAGACAGAGAGACAGAAAGCGAGAAATCACCCCCCCAGGGGGGGATGGCCATGCCACAATCCCTTCTCCTCCATTCTCCCCTTGGGATCTTGGGCACGCACGCACACACACCTGGCGTGAGTTTTAAGCCACCGGGTCCGGGATGCGAACCGTGGTCAACTACGTGGGAGTCCAGCGACATAGCCATTACACTAACTGCTGGTCCCCATGTATTCCTGGCATTCTTGACAATAGATCTCATCACCATCAAGGGGAATCTTGATTTGTCTCATCTGGAATGACACCCAATGTCACCTCCAGTGTACTTAATTAGCCTTTGTTGATATTTGAGTGTCATCCACAGTGATGCTGGTCAACTTCCTAGCCAATAGTAAGATCATCTCTCTCTCTGAATGCATGACACAATTTTTTCCCTTTGTTGTCAGTGCAACCACAGAATGTTTTCTCTTGGCAGAAGTGGCATGTGATCGCTATGTGGCCATATGCAAACCTTTACTTTATCTGGTGATGATGACCAACAGATTCTGCACCTGGCTATTAGTCTTCTCACTTGTGGGAGGTCTTTCATGCTTTATTTCATGAAGTTAAAATTCTGTGATTCCAGCTTAATCCATCATTTGTATTGTGATATTGTGCCATTGTTACAGATTTCCTGTACTGACTCCTCTATCAACTTTCTAACACTTTTTTTTTTTTGGTCTGGTTCAATTCAGATATTCATCATTTTGATAGTTCTTTTCCTCATGTTTGTTCTCTTTATAGTCTTTAAAAAGAAATCTGTTAAAGGCATAAGAAAAGCCTTCTCTGCCTATGGAGGCCATCTCCTACCTATGTCTTAGTACTTTTGTCCCCTTCTGTTTATGTATGTGCCCTAGATCACCACAAGTGGGTAGTCAAGTTATGATGGACTCTCTATTTTACATGCTATAGTTCCTTTGTTAAACCCAATTATTCTAAGTAATACATTCTAAAAAAAAAAATCTAATAAAAAAATCCCTCATGTTAAATTTATTGATTTTTTTTTTTTTAGATTTTTGCCACAGTATGCATGTACTCACAAGGCAGAGACAGAGAGAGTGAAAGTGAGAAATGAACCCTCAGAGGGTAAGTTTGGCCATGTCAAAACTCCTCCTCTGTTCTCATCTCAAGATCTTGGACATGCATGCACATGCACCTGATGTAATTTTCAAGCCACCCAGTCTGGTACTCTAACTACAGGTCATCCATGTTGAAGTCTAACACCTTAACCACTATGCCACCTATCAGCTCTAAATTTATTGACTTTTAAAACTGTACTTGCAGGTAATTTTCAGAAATTTCACATAGTCTTTGAAACTAATTTTGTAAGCACCGTAACTACATACTCATTTCCTTAACATTTTTTCTTTTCCTTTTCTAAAAAATCCCTTTTCTATAATTTACTAACATTCTTTTTAAAGTAGTATCTGAAATACATTTTTATTACTTATATAAATAAGCTAATTTTTCATATACTTTGAACATATTTTGTTTGGAATAGCTGGAAAACCAACTACATGTTAATTTTTTTACATTCTTCTTATCTTTGAAATTGCACCATACTTTTTTAATTTTTTTTTGGAGAGGTTTTTGCTATAGGGCGCATGTGCTCGACAGACAAAGAGAGACAGAGAGACAGAAAGCGAGAAATTACCCCCCAGGGGGGATGGCCACACCACAATCCCTTCTCCTCCATTCTCTTCTCAGGATCTTGGGCACGCACGCACAAGCACCCAGCTTGAGTTTTAAGCCACCGGGTCTGGGACACAAACCGTGGTCGACTATGTGGCAGTCCGTTGACATAGCCATTATGCTAACTGCTGGTCCCGCACCATACATTATTTTATTGGGTAGTTTAACAAAAGAATCTAATGGAACTGTTGAAATGAAGGCTATAATACAGGAATTCAAAAACTCAAAGTATTAAAAGCAGACTAGATCATACAGAAAATTGAATCTCAGATGTTGAAGATGGAATCACTGGACTAGTAAAATCCACCACAGAGACTGAGAAAATAGCCCAAAAATTGAGAATAATATACAAGAAGTAATAGATACCATTAAATATCCAAACATCCGGATAATTGGTATCCAGAAAGGTGAAGAGACCATTAAAGGCACTGACAATCTATTCCATAAAATCCTGCAAGAAAACTTCCCAAACCTAAAGAGGCATCCAAAGATCCAAATCCAAGAAATACAAAGGATCCCAAATAGGAACAACCCAAGAAAATCTTCTCCAAGACACATTATAGCCAGAATGGCCAAAACCACAGACAAAGACAAGATATTCAGACTGGCTAACAGCAGACCTCTCATTGGAAATAATACGAGCAAGGAAAGAATGGGAAAATACATTCAAAGTGTTGAGTGAAAAACAATTTCAACCAAGAGTGTACTATATCAGGAAGATTATCCTTCATATGGGAAGAGAAGACAAAAACATTCTCAGATAAACAAAACCTGAAAGAATTTACCAACACCAGACCAGCTCTCCAAGAGGTTCTGAAAGGAGTGCTATCCCAGGAAAACTGAAGTCAGACACACAGCAATAAGAGATCTAAAACACATTTTTTACTTGTATGTGACCAACTGTGGTTCAAGACCTGGTAGACCAGGCAGCTTGCTTTCTCTCTCTGATGAACATGTATGCCCAATAGCAAAATTAAAATAATAATAATACATTCTACAAAAAAGAACAGAGTTTTTATTTTCATCTAACTGAGTTACTGTGTATGGCAGAGAACCATGAAGGCTGTTTAGCTTGCAGGTCCAGAGGATTAGCTAGACTCATTTAGGTAACTAACCATACATGCCAGACCAGATTCCCTTAGAGCTATTTTTCAGGAAATTCTTCTCACTAAAATTGCCAATTACTACCTGTAAGTTTGGAATTACCTAGCAAACAGATAATTCACAAAAATCAAATGCTGAGATATTGGACAGTAATATTTGTGGGTTTTTTAAATAATCATATATATATATATGAATGTGTGTGTGTATATATATATATAGGCAGTATTTTTAAATAAACAAGCAATAGACAATGTTAGCAAACATTCACTGGGTTCATATTGGATCCAAAGCTGGTTTTCTTCACGTACAACTCTTGGATCACTCTAATCACTAACTTCTGGTAAAATGGCAGTCATGGCGACCTATAGGACTTGGAGATTTTCAGCAGAAGGTAAACAAGAAATAGGTTGAAAATTTTCTGTCAACTATATATTTCTTCATTTTTTTTCCTTTTTATTTACTTTTTTAATACATTCAATCACTCTTTATTATTCTTCTCAAGGCACTTGTAACCTCTTTGTTCCTCAGGCTGTAAATAAAAGGATTTAGCAGGGGAATTATAATTGTGTAGAACAGGGAGTACATTTTGTCCTGATCTGTGCCTGGGCCAGACCCAGGGCGCACATACATGAAGAACAGAGTGCCATAGAACAAGGAGACAGAGAGCAGATGGCCACTGCACGTGGAGAAGGCTTTGCATCTGCCCTTCTCAAACTTCTTTTTCAGGATGGCAGAGAGGACATAAAAGTAAGAGATGATGATGCCCATGAAAGTTAAAGATTGTATGAAGGCTGAAAATACAAAAATCAGGAGCATATTAAGTCTAGGGTCAGTGCAGGAAATCTTAAACAACTGTAAAATTTCACAGTAGAAGTAATGCATGGTATTGGACCTGCAGAAAGTTAATCTAAATAACAAACCCACATGAATTGCTGAATGCAGAAAACCAATAATATATGAGACAGCAATAAGCTGGGTAGTGAGTCTGTTGGACATCACCACTGGATAAAGCAGAGGGCTACAGATGGCCACATAGCGGTCATAGGCCATCACCACCAGGAGGAAACACTCTGTGGTCGCACTGGAACCAAAAAAGTAAAATTGGACCAGGCACTCAAAGAGTGAGATCACGTGCTTCTTTGATAAAAAGTTCATCAGCATCTTGGGGGTCACAGAGGAGGAAGTGCATGCATCTGCAAAGGCTAAACTGCCCAGGAGTGAGTACATGGGGGTGTGAAGGTGGGCGTCCTTCCAGATGAGAGCAATCAGGCCAAGGTTGCCCGCCATGGTGATGAGGTAGATGACCGAGAACAGCAGGAACAGGGGCACCTGCAGCCCTGGACGATCTGTGAGTCCTGTGAGGACAAACTCGGTCACCAGAGTCTTGTTTGTCTCCATCATAGTCACACAGAGTGATCACTGCAATGAGAAGGCAAGTGAAGAGCACAGCATGAATTATCTTGAAGATGATCGCATTTTATTTTTTTAAATTATCTCCAATTTTTATGTCTCCCCTTTACTCAGATTTACTTTTATCCTTGAATAAACATTCCTTCTCGTGTAAAA
>NW_006209696.1:159774-203603 GCF_000334495.1 Tupaia belangeri chinensis
TGTGTGTGTGTGTGTGTGTGTGTGTGTGTGGAGAGAGAGAGAGGGAGAGAGGGGAGGGGGAGAGAGAGAGAGATTAATTCTAAGGAATAGGCTCATACAATCTGGAGACTTGACAAGTCAAAATTAGTAAATCAGCAGGGAGGAGAGGCTGCTGTGGACCCCCCAGGAGTGTTGTAGTTTGGGCCAAATCCCCTCTGGCTCGGAGGACGTCAGTCTTTAATTAAGGCCTTCAGCTGGTTGGAAGAGATCATACACATTATGAATGATAATCTTTACTCAGTATATCAATTTAAATATCCACCTCATTCGAAAAACAGCTTCACAGAAACATCCAGAATCATGTGTGGCCAAAGTCCTGGGCGCGGTGGCCTGGTCACAGTGATGCCAACCTAAAACGTCCATCATGCCAAGCATCATCTCAGTCTTGTCCTACCTGAGCCAGGCTGTGTGCCGTGACCCGCGTGAGACCAATGGCAGCTGTGACGTTCCAAAGGTTAATGAGATTCAGTTTCTAAGAAGCTCCAAGCACAGTGATCACACCAGCTAGACTTCAGCTGTAACACTGTGGCCTGGGGTTGGGTGGCATGGCCTGGGATTCTGCCCTCATCCAGTCCAAGAGCCCTGACCTGGGAGTCCTGAACCCTGCTTCAACCTCATGAGCAGTTAGCTGTGGGACCCAGAAAATGTCACTTCTCATCTCCAGCCAGGTTCCCCTAATTGCTTTGCATAAGAAGGTAAGTCTTCTCCATGCCCTGAACACTAGCCCTGACAGCAGCCTGTCATCCATGATTAAGGAAATCTTCCTTATGTGGAAAACAGGAAATATGTGATACCTTAATGACTGATAATCATAACTGATTTCACTAAAGCATGTATTGCCTTGCATTCTTCTAGTTTTACATACAGGTTTATTTAATCATAGTTCCTTCAAACAAATCACAGATACTCTGAACAGCACTGGCTTTGATTTCACAGAGCAAATCAGTTAGACAAAGGATTAAAAAAATTAAGTCGTGCCAGCAGGTGGCGTGATGGTTGAGGCTCTGAACTCTCACATGGCAGACCATTAGACCACGCTTCCAGTTCTGGACCTGGTGACTTGCTTTCTCACTTTATCTCTCTCTCTCTCTGTTTCTGTCTCTGGTGAGCACTCACTTCCTTTGTCAAATAAAAAATAATTTAAGGAAAAAGGGATAAATAATACAAAATAAGAATGAGTAAAGCATATGAATAGGTAAGTTTACAGATAAACAAATCAAAATAACCAAAATATAAAGTTAAAAGGTGCTCAAATTTCTATATATTATAGATAAAAACACACACACAGAAATTAAAATGAATAAAAATACCCACTGAGAGAAGGAAATGGTACTCTTATATATTACTCCTTTAAATATTAATTGAAGCAGTCTTTTGGAAAGCAATTTTATATAATCCCATTAAATTTTAAAAATAAACTTTTGATCTATTATTTTCTTTTATGTATACTTTAGGGGTAAAAAAAACATCACTACACAAAGATGCAAAGAATATTCAATGCTTTATATTCAGAGGCAAGGGACAGACACATCCATGTGAGACGATTGTAAAAGATCACAGTACATTCATATTATGAAGTAAAACTCAATCTATACCAGTTTAATTGGGAATTACCACAATGTATGGTTATTTGAGAAGAATAAGATACAGAGACGTGTAAATAATATTTCATTATTGTAAAATAATAAACTGTTGGTGGTGGTGGTGGTCATAGAGTACATGCACTCACCGGAGAAAGACAGAGAGAGAGAAAGAAGTGAGAAATTGCCCCTAAGGAGGATTGGCTATGCCACAATCCCTTCTCCTCCATTCTTCTCCTGTGATTTTGGCATGCACACACACATGCCCAGCATGAGTTTTCAGACTGAGGGATCTGGGACTCCATGGTCGACCGTATGGGAGTCTGGCACTTTAATCACCACTCCATCTCCTTTCCTCTAGAAATTAATTTTTAAAACTCTATTTTACATTGAAAAAGTGTGGCTAGCAGATGCTAAATTTATAATGCTGGGTTTTCTGGTACAGGGTAAAGGTAACAGTAGGGGCAGTGGAGAAGAGTGTAAAAAGGAAAAATCAGACTTTCACAAGAAAAGTAGCATATATACTATGATTCCTTTTACATAAAATCATGTGAAATACATGTATATGTATTTATATTCACATACTTAGGGTTGTGTGAAAGAACACTCTCTAACATGTTAATAATAAAGAAACAAGAACAGTGAAATCCTGTTTTTTACTGTAAGTTTTCACACTGAAAATTCCAGCATAGAATTAAGAGATACTCATCTCTAAATTTTGAACCTAATGTCAGTTAAATGTAGAGATATTCTTCAGGAAAATTACCCTATTCTTTTGGATATTATCAACAGGGAAGACTCTGGAGCACTGGAAGTTGATGTGACTTTTTTAATATTCAAAAGTTATTTGTGATTATATAAGATGTATATTCAAACAGGACAATAGATTTTTTTAGAGTTCTTTTGTGGTTCTGCTAATCTTTTTATTAAACATTCCTATATATGTCAAATTTTGTCACTGCTTTTGAAATAACCTTTCACAGATTAATGAAATAACAAGATTGTTTTTTTTCATTACTTATAAGTAACGTCTGGAAAAACCTCCAAAAAGTTTTTCTGAAAGATACAGATCCTTCTAGATTAGCTTGGAACAAAATAAATATGTTAAGGTATATAGATTATGGTATTTTCATCTATGAAAAAAAAATTCATAATTTTATACCTATACTTCATAATAATTAAGAAACATAAAAAATAATAAAATATTAGAAAGATTAAATTTGTCTAATCTAAAGTTCTAAAGGGTATTTTTCTAAGAATCAAAGATCAGCATGATGAATGATTGTGAGATGTTATTCTGTCTTCATTGAAAATAAATGAAAAATGAATTTTAAAATATTTACTTTTAAGCATATGTCCACGGAATATGTACAACAGAGCCAAAACTTTTCATTACAAATTAACAAACATAAGAAATCTTTTCCTTAAATAAAATATCTTTGCCCCAATTTTATAAGCTCAAAAAACTAAACTGTTCATAGTTCTAGTTTCTGCAATGTATATCTGAGCCAAGAATTGTAAGCTTTGTGAATTTTTTCTCAAGAGTTATATGACTCACAAAGAGACAAAATGAATCTATTAAGGTCTTCAGCTGGGGGCCAGCAGGTGGTATTGGTGGTTGGAGCTTTAGATTCGCACATGGCTGACTGCAGTTTGAGTCCCAGACCTGATGGCTTGCTTTCTCACTCTCTCTCCTCTCTCTGGTGCATGTACATTATGTATAATAAAATAAGTGAATAATAATTTTTTAAAAGTTACTTTCAGTGACTTTATCCCATATTCTCATCATTTCATGAAGTTAAATAATTTTTTATTTACACACAAACCCTAGCCAGCATTTCCCATCACCAGTTAGTAATATTTGAGCTGTATAGCTTATGTCTTAATTGAGAAAAAATTTTAAACTCTCAATATGATGAATTTTTCATATTATTACTTAAATTTTTCCTTTTTTATTCTTATATTAATAAATATTTATTTTAAAACTTCACAACAATTATACCTCCAAAATAAAAATCTTAACTAAGATATTCATTTTCAGAAAGGCATTTACTTCTGTTTGTCCAAACTTATTAAATAATTTAAAAAATTCCACCTAGAATTTTAATTTCTTACTTAGATATGCTGTTATCTTATGAACAAACCGTGGATCTATAACAATGAAATCATAAAAATCTCTGTACTCTCACCCACTTCCTGGAGAACATTGATAAATTGGAAAAGTGCTCATTTTCTGGAAGGAACATAAAAGTTACAGAAATAAACTAATACTATTTGTGTACCAGTTTTCCTTAAAAACTCCAAACTGAAGAGCGATGGCATTCATTTTTCTATTTTCCAGCCATCCTTATAAAAATGTTGAAATTCCTGTTGAGTTTCTAAGAGATTCCCAGTAGAATTAAGTCTAAGTTTTTCTACTGGGCATTGTGAACTAAGCATCAAATCATCTATACACAGCTAGTTAAAACAATTAAAATTATACATTGTGTCCTCAGAGTTCACTTTATGTCAGGTTTATAAACTATCCCTAAACAGTTTTGAATAAGCTTGTTTTCCTTCCTCTTGTTTCTCTTAATAGTGCCACAATCCAACTACCTAATTAACTTGATTTCCACTGAGAAATCCCAAAGTTACCTTAGCATTAATATGTCTAAATCTGTGACTTAAATCTTCCTGGTAACTAACCTTTACCAGTTTTCCCTCCTTTCTACACATGAGGCATTCTCAGTCTCTCCCCAAGGGAATAAAATTGAATTCCCATCTAATTGCCATTCCATCTACAAACCTGATAATCCTCTACCCTTCTTACCTCAAGGAATACAATTACCAAACAAGTATTTGGACAAAAGCCACAAACCAGGGACACAACTTTGACTATAACCTCACTCTCAATTCTATTTTTTCAGTCATTGCTAACTCTTCTTGATTTTATCTTCCAAAGCAGTACTAAATCCAGTTAACTTTTTCCATCTCTGCAGTTCACCTCCAATCCAAGATTCATTCATCTGTTGGCTGGAACTATTAAATAACCTCTACCTACATTATCTGCATCTGTTACCATAGTTGTCAAATCCATTTTCCACACCACTAGACTACATACCATTTTACCACCACCACATAAACACACTCCCTCCACTTAAAATGTATAAATAACACATGATTGTACATAGGATAATAGCTAAAATTCTTTAACCTGAATTACCCATGTTACTGAACAACAGACCCAATAATTAACTGTACACAGTTGAGGGATTTAGGGCATTTTGTATGTGTATATTTACTATAACATGAACTTCAGTCACTGACAATCCCCTAGATTTGAGTGGCTTGACAGAGCAGAAGTTTACTTCTTCATGTAGAGCATAAAGCATATATTCCTAGTTGAAAGACAGTTCTTCTCCACTGGTGATTATATTCCTTCTGCCATGTCACTCAATAATTTTCTACATCTCTTCCTTCAATGTCTGTGTCCTTAACTGGATCACGCCTGAAGGAGAAGCTTCAAAGAGATGCTTATGAGTCAGAAATGTAAATGATGTATATATCACTCTCTACAGTTAAGCTCAATCAAATGACCACAGTTAACTGCAGAAGGAGGCTGTGTGTCTAGGAAGAAAATACACTGGAGTTGACGATCAGCTAACAGTTTCTTCTAGTGTATTTCCTCTGATTGTCCTTTATCTGGTTTACCCTCCTTTCTAGACATGAGACTTTCTCAATCTCTCCACTAAGGAGTCATATCTAATTCCTATCTAGTTGCCATTTCAACAAAAACCTAAGATCTTTAGGTTTTACTCATTGTCTTTAACAAATTTCATTGTGACTATTCCTTGTCCAGACACTGAGAATGTTTTGAAGCAAATTATTTTTTTCTCAAAGGGTAATTATAGCCAATATACAATTTTCTAGGTGTTAACTATTACCTTGTGAAGCATATATATTTTACAAACTTGTCCAGTCTATCTATCAGATTCAGTTCACATATATCATTGATATAATGAACCAATCTGCTATTCTCCAAAATTTACAGAAAATTAAGATTTCTTCAGATAGAAAGAGTCATTATAGCATGAGGCCAGCAGGTGACAGATGGTTAAGGTACTAGATTCCCACATGACTGACCATAGTTCAAGTCACAAACTTGGTGGCTTGAAAATCCATATCTTATTTTATTTTATTTTATTTTATTTTATTTTATTTAAGGTTTTGCCATATGGAGCATGCATTTGCCAGAGAGAGACAGAGACAAAGACAGAAAGTAAGAAATCATACACCCCATGCCACATTCCTTATTCCTTCATTCTCCTCTTGAGATTTTGGGCACACATGTATATACCCCTAGTGTGATCTTCAGGCCTCTAGTTCCAGGATTCAAACCATAACTGGCCATGTAGGAGCCCAGTGCCATAACCACCATGTAAACTGCTGGCCCCAGATGAGATAAATTTTTAAAAGTTAAGCCAAGTTAAATTTCAAACCAACTAATTTTTTTCTGGTGGCCAATTCTCAAGCCCAGTTTCCATTTTATTGTATTTTATTTTATCAATCTCCCCTTTATGTCATTCTCTTTGCAAACAGAATGCAACCAAACAGTATAGCACTACTCTCCATCGCTATTATAACAGTCATGATTAACATAGTTACTGGGATGAGAGATGAGTGGTCACTGTTATTGATAGTGGTCTTAAGAGATCAAGTCATTTGAGTTCTTCCAGTTGTCTAATGCTGATGGCTACCACTTGATGAGTGATTAGATGCTGAAAGACTCTTAAAATCTTTGAGAGAATATAAGGTACTAAAGAAGTTAGTGACTAAAAAATTCTCCAAAGTATGGTCTCAGGAGCCAAGATTCACCAACTAAATAAATCAATGGAAGAAGAATCACCAATCTAATGAAAGACATATCTGTTATTTTAAATCTTTAACATTTGAAACAGTGATGATTGATTCATTAACATAAAAAGTCACCAATCAGAGCACATGTGCTTCCTTGTTGGTTAGTTCAAGAGTCTAAGATTTGTCTATTTTGTGAAAGTATGAAACAAGCCTAGAAACCTCATTTTGTAAAGCTTAGAGGGCATTGGCAGGGTCCATAAAGCTTTTCTCTAAAATTTTAAAGAAATGTGTAAGTTTTTCTAATTTAAAGATGCCAATATAAGTAATCAAAGCTATAACAAATGAATGGAGTCCAGAGTTACATACATTGAGGGGGTTAATGCTGTCTAGATTTTTCTGATATTATTTTATAAGCAAATGAATCATTCTAATTATACAATTATAGTAAATATCAAATGATTTTTTTTCAGTTCTAAATGAGCAAAGAAGCAAATCATCTACATATTGAATTAGTTTAGACTTCTTGGGAAACAACAATTTTTAAATCTTCATGCAAAACTTGTGAAAAGTAGGAAGGAACCTCAGTAAATCATGAAGTACTGCCATCCAAGTATATTATAATTTTCAAAGTAAAGGGAAATAAATATTGGCTCTCTCTCTGCAGTAATGTTAAAGATTACTTTAACCTTACTTTAATAATTCCACTTCTGTGAATTGTATGGATTCACCAACAGGGTGTTTAGGTTAGGCACAACAAGAAATTTTGGACTACAGTTTTACTTATGGCTCTAAAATCTTGCACAAATCCTAATCCTCGCCCACAAGAATGGTTTTTGTTTGTTTGATTTAAAGAGAGATTTTTCCTATAGGGTGCACGTCCTTGCTGGAGAGACAAAAAGACAGAAAGCAGGAAATCACCCTTGGGGGGATGGCCATGCTGCAATCCCTTCTCCTCCATTCTCCTCTTGGGATTTTGGGCATACACGCACACACACCCAGCATGATTTTAAGATGCTGAGTCTGGGATTTGAACTACAGTTGACTATATGGCATTCCAGCAATATAACCATTACTCCATCTGCTGGTCTTCATGGAAGTTTTTATTTATTTATTTATTTATTTATTTATTTTCATGATAAGTATAGGAGTACTGTATGGTCTAGTAAAAAGAATAATAAATCTCTGTTTAATTAAATCTTCTGTCATAGAAGTGGGACCCTGTGTGACTTCAGGTTTCCAAAGATGCTTAGGTAACACAGGAAGTAATTTTGAAAAATACCTGAATTTTGGTAGATTCTGTACTTTCAATGTTTCCGATATCTATAGAAGAGGTCCACAGACTATCGGAAGTTGCATTGAGAACTATAATATTTATATTTGTATGGAATTAAGTAGTCTTTTCAAGAAAATTAGTTTGAGCCTGGAAAACATATAACAATTCAATGTGAGGAATCTGATTTATTTTTCATTTGCCAGAGGATGTATACATTCACTGGAAAGAGACAGACAGAGAGAGAAAGAGAAACGGTAAGAAAACACTCCTCAGGGAGAATGGCCATGCTGCAACCATTTCTCCCCTCTTTTGGGATTTTGGACACATACACACACACACACACACACACACACACACACACACACACAGAGTCCCAGCATCTTTCTCAAGCTGCTGGATACAGGACTCAAACTACATGGTTTGCCGCATGAGATCCAGCTTCCTTAACCACCATATCATGGACTGGCCCAGAGAAATGTGAGGTTTCTGAGGTTATATCTAAGGTTTTCCCGAGGAAAATGTAATGTGACCTCCCAGTTTAGTTCGGAAAGCAGGACTGTCCCTAGGAAACCTGTACAACAAAATAGAGAAGAATGATTTTCAGAGAAAAATCCGCAGGTGATGGTTATGAGTTTCAATAAAGAAACTCTGAATTTGATTAGAAACTCTCACCATCGATACATATTTATTACTCTGAGGGAGTTTTTGATGCATAATGGAAGGATTTAAAGTAGACAGAGTAGCCCTGTTATCTAACACAGTATAAATTCTTTATTTATCCTTTTTTTTTTAGTTTGTCTTTGTTAATCTAAAATATATTGGAAGTCTTTGGAATATCAATAATACTGACAGTTATCACAGGAGTCTAGTGGTTGACGGTAACTCTTTCAGGTCAGTTAGTTGACTTTGACGCTAATTTAAGGGGTCTAAGTGGCAATTCTTTTCCATTGTTTTTCCATTTACAATAATGACAAATGTCTTTCCAATGACTTCTGAGAAAAAGCTCTTAAAATTAGAGGAGGGCCCCTATAATTTTTGTAATGGTAAATCTATCAATTTATTTGTTTAGCAGTGTCTTTTCTGATCTGTTGTTCTATCACAACTGCTAAATGTCATAATTCCATATAAGGAGCCATTATTTAATAAATAACTTATACCTGTGCACAGTTCATTAACATGGACTGGCAAAGCTACCTTATCACTCTGACTTTTTAAATCAAGATGTCGCTTACATAATTCTTCTAAGTGAATAGTTACAGCAAATTCTTGTTTTGTTTGTTTGTTTGGAAGATCTATTCTCATAGTTAAAAAATTAGGTATGACCTCAAGGAGTAATTGTTCTATTTTTCTATGTCTTTTTATTCCTTCCTTAGAGGCATAGTTGGTAAGATTTTTGTTTTTATTAGATTATTCCAACCTATTTCTTAAACATCCCCAGGACTATTACGTGGCTCCAGTGATATAAATCAAAACGTCTGGAGTTGTAAGAATTAAGAAAAATTTAATTTTTATTTAAATTCAATTTCTTCCTCTTCAGAGTCTAGAAAATCTTTTACAGTGACTTGGTATTTGGCTTGTGACTAAAGTTTAAATGCAGCTGAAGCTGCTGCTATAAGTTGATTAGAAGGTTTTATCTTAAAGGGTATTTGATTCTGAGAGTGTTTGGGAGGGAAAGGGCAAGGGATCAAGAGGGTTAGTGGATTCAGAGCAATCAAGCAATGGAGTGTAGAGAGTTAAGGTGTTAATCAGCATTTCTGTCATATCAGTCAAATTGGTCTGAATTTTATCCATTAGCCTCTCATTAGTGTACTGCGAGGAATCTTTTAAAGAGACTTATTTTAGTCATCCTTTTAGAAGCATGTTGGTATCAGTCAAAAAGTGAATTCCATTGTTTTTGAGAACTTTTATATATTTTATTCTCTAGAGCACCTCTAACATGAACTAATTCACTCAAGTAGGCCCTGCAAAGGGATCACTGCAATTTTAACCTATCTTTAGTGAAGTTCACCCATTTTCACAAAAGTCACAAGATCCCTGTCTGTAGTTCCTAAACATAAAGGCTGCTGGAGTTTACATTCACTGGAAAGAGACAGACAGAGAGAGAAAGAGAAACGGTAAGAAAACACTCCTCAGGGAGAATGGCCATGCTGCAACCATTTCTCCCCTCTTTTGGGATTTTGGACACATACACACACACACACACACACACACACACACACACACACACACAGAGTCCCAGCATCTTTCTCAAGCTGCTGGATACAGGACTCAAACTACATGGTTTGCCGCATGAGATCCAGCTTCCTTAACCACCATATCATGGACTGGCCCAGAGAAATGTGAGGTTTCTGAGGTTATATCTAAGGTTTTCCCGAGGAAAATGTAATGTGACCTCCCAGTTTAGTTCGGAAAGCAGGACTGTCCCTAGGAAACCTGTACAACAAAATAGAGAAGAATGATTTTCAGAGAAAAATCCGCAGGTGATGGTTATGAGTTTCAATAAAGAAACTCTGAATTTGATTAGAAACTCTCACCATCGATACATATTTATTACTCTGAGGGAGTTTTTGATGCATAATGGAAGGATTTAAAGTAGACAGAGTAGCCCTGTTATCTAACACAGTATAAATTCTTTATTTATCCTTTTTTTTTTAGTTTGTCTTTGTTAATCTAAAATATATTGGAAGTCTTTGGAATATCAATAATACTGACAGTTATCACAGGAGTCTAGTGGTTGACGGTAACTCTTTCAGGTCAGTTAGTTGACTTTGACGCTAATTTAAGGGGTCTAAGTGGCAATTCTTTTCCATTGTTTTTCCATTTACAATAATGACAAATGTCTTTCCAATGACTTCTGAGAAAAAGCTCTTAAAATTAGAGGAGGGCCCCTATAATTTTTGTAATGGTAAATCTATCAATTTATTTGTTTAGCAGTGTCTTTTCTGATCTGTTGTTCTATCACAACTGCTAAATGTCATAATTCCATATAAGGAGCCATTATTTAATAAATAACTTATACCTGTGCACAGTTCATTAACATGGACTGGCAAAGCTACCTTATCACTCTGACTTTTTAAATCAAGATGTCGCTTACATAATTCTTCTAAGTGAATAGTTACAGCAAATTCTTGTTTTGTTTGTTTGTTTGGAAGATCTATTCTCATAGTTAAAAAATTAGGTATGACCTCAAGGAGTAATTGTTCTATTTTTCTATGTCTTTTTATTCCTTCCTTAGAGGCATAGTTGGTAAGATTTTTGTTTTTATTAGATTATTCCAACCTATTTCTTAAACATCCCCAGGACTATTACGTGGCTCCAGTGATATAAATCAAAACGTCTGGAGTTGTAAGAATTAAGAAAAATTTAATTTTTATTTAAATTCAATTTCTTCCTCTTCAGAGTCTAGAAAATCTTTTACAGTGACTTGGTATTTGGCTTGTGACTAAAGTTTAAATGCAGCTGAAGCTGCTGCTATAAGTTGATTAGAAGGTTTTATCTTAAAGGGTATTTGATTCTGAGAGTGTTTGGGAGGGAAAGGGCAAGGGATCAAGAGGGTTAGTGGATTCAGAGCAATCAAGCAATGGAGTGTAGAGAGTTAAGGTGTTAATCAGCATTTCTGTCATATCAGTCAAATTGGTCTGAATTTTATCCATTAGCCTCTCATTAGTGTACTGCGAGGAATCTTTTAAAGAGACTTATTTTAGTCATCCTTTTAGAAGCATGTTGGTATCAGTCAAAAAGTGAATTCCATTGTTTTTGAGAACTTTTATATATTTTATTCTCTAGAGCACCTCTAACATGAACTAATTCACTCAAGTAGGCCCTGCAAAGGGATCACTGCAATTTTAACCTATCTTTAGTGAAGTTCACCCATTTTCACAAAAGTCACAAGATCCCTGTCTGTAGTTCCTAAACATAAAGGCTGCTGGAGTTTTAGGTGGAGGACTTGGGGGTTTCATTAGCCTAAAGGGAACCTATCTGGCCATTGTTTTCCCTAACATTTCCAGTAAACTACAGACAGTATAACCAAAGGGGATACTGTTCCAGAACCCAGGGAAATGACTTTCCCAATGATCTAATAATAACAAAACACAACATGTTCCTAGACAACACGTTCCTAATTTTTAGGAACATGCTATTTACAGAGACAGCTCTATCATAAGAGAAGCAATGGAGAAAAGAAAAATAGTACTTTTATCACCTTAGCCACATCTCACTCTCCCATAAAAGATTCTTATTCTTTCTTGGGTTCCTCTAACTTCCAAATGATAATTCTGTCCTGAATCTAATTTTTGCCTACCTCACAGGCCATTCAAGTTTGGCTAAGCAAAACTAGATGTTGAGTAAAAGCTTTTACATCTACCAGGAAGTCATTTTTACCCACTATGGTCCATCCCTGTCACAGAGAACACAGCTGCGTGGCATATAAGGCTCCCTTGAGCAGGTATAAACATAACGTGGGTCTTGATTGCAGGTTAAGCAGATATCTTTGTAAAAGTATCAGAAAGTGCTTGCTTTACTTGGGCTGTTCTCACTAAAACTTAACTAAAAATCTGGAGTTCCAAAATAGGAGTTAATTGATTATTCTCTATCTTGTACTTCTCAACTGTATTGGACTATTTTCTGTTGCTATAACACAATACCTGAGATGGTTCATGATTCCAAAGGCTGGGAAGTTCAGGATGGGGAGATGCATGTGGTGATTGCAGGTGAGGCTTTGTGCTGCATCAAAACATGGAAGGAAAGAGAAAGAAGTTCCAGGTGTACATGAAAAAGAGAACATGAAGCATAACCTCACTTTACTAAAAGCTGTTCTCCTGAGAACTAATCCATTCCCATGAGAATTAATCTTTTCTCAGAAAAAGAGAAATCACTTGGTGTAAGAATTTGCCCCCAAGACTGGATTTTCCAGGACCCAAGCACCTCTCATTAGGCCCCTATTGGTAAAGGTTCCATCTTCTATTGTTTCACTGGATCCAAACCTCAACATAGGTTTGGGTGGGAACAAACCATAACAGACTGCATAATCCTTTCTCCCATGGGATAACAGCCTAGCTTGGAGATAACCTGGGTCCGTAATTCTAGTCACTGATTTTGTTGAGCAATTCATATAAGAGATATAGCAGGATTCACCACATCCTAAAAGGTGGGAAAGAAATTAATTTTAACCTTTTATATATCTTTACCCCTGAGGTGGTCGATGAAAATACCGGAGGAGAGTGTAGATGTAATCTGTTGGGGATGAAGTATAAGTTTCTGAGACCACTTTCTATTCCACTGACATCTCCTGACTCTTTTGAATTGGCATGTTGTCAGCTTTTAAAGCCAAAGTCAATTCCTGTTGGAACTGGAGATCTAATCTCTCTTGAATAAAAAGGGCCTGAACGCTCTCCACAGCTATTCTTCCTCTCTCAGTTCCCATCTCTCAGGGTCTTTATTATGTCCACTGCTAACATGTCCCCCGCACTCTGTGCTATGCAGTCACCTTATCCCTTGCAGGAACAGGTATTCTGGTTGGTCTTAAAGATTGCAAAATTTCCAATTTCTGGCCATATCATGCAGGAATGGGGGCAACTTTCAAAGATAAAATTCAGTGCTTCCAGGCCTGCACACTCTGCAGGACCAAGTTTCTTTTTATGTAGCCAGGAAGTGAAGAAGCAGAGTCACAAGTGATTTTTTTTTTTTCAGTACTGGAAATGGGAATCCCTCTTTTCTAAGGTTACCTATGATGGTCAATATAACTCCCCCTCCCCAAGTGCTCATATCCTAATCCCCAGAACCTGAAATACCTTAGGTTACCTGACAAAGGAGAATTAATATCCCAGATGCAATTAAGATTGCTAATAAACTGAGTTTGAAATAGAGTTACCATGGATTATCTGGGTGGGTCTGATAAAGACAAAAGGGACCTGGGACCAGCAGTTAGCGTAATAACTATGTCCCTGGACTTCCCTGTAGTCAACCGCGGTTTGAGTCCCGGACCTGGTGGCTTAAACTCACGCCAGGCGCGTGTGCGTGTGTGCCCGAGATCCTGAGAGGAGAATGGAGGAGAAGGGATTGTGGCATGGCCATCCCCCCCGGGGGGGGGGGTGATTTCTTGCTTTCTGTCTCTCTGTCTCTCTCTGTCTGTCTGGCAAGCGCATGCGCCCTATAGCAAAATCCTCTCTAAAAAAAGAAAAAAAAAAAAAAAGACAAAAAGGACCATAAATTGCAAAGGGTGGCAGAAGAGTCAAGGCCAAAAAGAAGATGCAATGACAAAAGACAGAGATGCAGAAATGCTGACTTTGAAGATGGAGGAAAGGTTCTACTAGCCAAAGAATGTAGGCAGCCTCTAACAGCTGGAAAAGAAAAGGAGTCCTCTCCAAAAGTCATAAAATCCTGTTTTCAGCTCAGTCTTGACTTAAACTCTGTTAAAACTCATGTCATATCTCTGCATCCCAGAACTGTGATATGACAAATCTACAATTTAATTCAATAATTTGTGGAAATTTGTTGCAACAGCAATAGAAAACACTACCTCATACTTAACCTAATTTGTCTCTCCTCTTTCTAAATCCTCATTCTCTCCAGGGAGGAATTAAAATCTGCATGTCTGATTTTTCCTCATAACTTCCACTTTTTTCTTTTTACCTAATATTCTCAGCAAGAGAAGAGGTGGACCTTTTACCTCCCTTACTACATCACCATATTTTGCTTCTAAGAGAGTGGCAATTTTAAGGTACTCTAAACATAAACGAAAACACTAGATGTCAGTCTCCCAAACCTAGATGAAAGTATCTCAGAAAAGGTCGCAAATAAATTTAATAACTCTGTGTTTAAGACAATCTAGTTAATTGGGGCCGACAGGTGGCATGATGGTTAAAGGTGCTGGATTCCCACATGGCTGCCTGTGGTTCCAATAAATATTTATTTATTATTTATTTATTTATTTATTTTAAAAAGACTACGTTGTTAAAAAGTCAAATACTAACTCTTTCCCATCTCAAAGATAATACAAACAAAATGTTAAAGCAGAAAATTCAATTTTTATTGCTTGATATTTCCAAAAATATTGTCTCTGTGGACTAAGGAACCATGTTGGCTATTTTCCTCCTGAGGTACTGTGAAGATGACAGCCCTGTTTTATAAAACTCAAAGTGAGCAAAGCATATAGAATGGAATTCTTTACTTTCTTGGTCACACTGCAAATTAGAAAGGATTTTTCCCTTAAAGTAATAAAGGTAGAAGGGTGACAGAGAACGTCAATATGTTGACATATAATAATCATAGAGCCGAGATAAATGTGTCTACCACTCGTCTGGTCTTGGGAAAGATGCAGACAAGAAGTTCTACAGAGACTACAGTCACAGGGCATGGCCTGCGTACAGTGAAGCACACACAGCAGAAAGCGCAGCTCAGACGGAGTGAGAGAACCAGGTTCTGAGGAAACTGAGCTTTGAACCATGCCTGAAGCCATTCTGCCTTACTTTGGACTTGGGGTGACAGAGCTCAACCTACTGCCATTACTTCCAAAGTTAAATGAAAGTCTAGGGGAGGGAGGAAGGTGGCACACATATGAGGAAAAATCATCCTTTACATAGCTGCAAAATCATGTGGAATGAAGTCAGGAGCGTAAAGGAAATATATTTTTTAAATGGCCAAAAACACATATCATTTAGATAAGAACAAAATCTGCTTATTTAATTATGAGTTGATCAAACATACCTATTTTGGGTACTTCTCAATTCCACACACACACACAAAAAAAAATCAGTTGGTATATGTGTTTCAGGAACAAGGTGCTCAGTAATATCAAAATAAAAAGTAAAACTTTTTAAAGAACTCAGGGTTTATTTAACTATATTGTAGAAAAATTACTTTATTTTTATTTTTAATTAAAACTTTATTTTAAATATTTCAATTTTTAGATTTCACATCTTTCAATGACTGCAAAAATGATATGTTACTCTTCAAAATTACTTTTAAATCTCTTTGATATCATCATTTTAGTTTAAGAAGATGTGCATTGTCACATTTTGTCTAGCAATATTATTTTAATTTACATATTAGTTGGATAATTGTATATATGTACTAAAAAGGTTTGAAAATTACCTAGTTCAAAAACTATTTAGGAGGGTATGAATACATTTTAAACAAAGAATTCACATACATCAAGTAAGTCTTTAAAACAATATAAATTCAAAATAATTTTAAAATATGTATGTATTTAAATAGGAAGTAGTTCATTCATGTTACAAAGACTTGGTAATGTGATTTGTTTCACTTTAACCTTGAATATGAATTGAAGCAACAAGTAATTGGGATCAGTTCTTAAAGTACTAAGTTATTTCAATGATCATAAAAACTTAAAACTAAGATAGGACTATGTAATCAAAATTTTTATCCATTTATTTCATTTATTTAACAACAACATATTATGTTGCTATTGAATGCGAAACACAAGGCCAAATATTATGTGATATATTTGAACAGAAAGAAAATGGAAGAGGGTGGGAGAAGGAGGAGAATTTGAAGAAAGACATTAAGAAGAAAAATAGAGAGGCAAGATATTTATGGGACACAAAAATTGATTATTACCTGTTGATGATTATGTGTACAGTATCCCCAAAAGAATTAGTGTGAAATGTATTTGTGTTGGAAAATTTATTTTACAAGCTAAGCATTGTATAGTGATTAAGTGTACAAAAGAACATAAAATATATTTTAAAATAAAAACAGGCTTTAAAAAGAGAAAAAAGAATGCAAAATTTTCCTTAAAAAGTTATTAATTTATCACTTTTCTCAGTGCACCTAAAACATCCTTGTTTCTTAGGCTATAAATAAAGGGGTTTAGTAGAGGGATTATAATTGTGTAGAACAGGGAGTACATTTTATCCTGATACTTATCTGGGCCAGACCCAGGGAGCACATACATGAAGAACAGAGTGCCATAGAACAAGAAGACAGAGAGTAGATGGCCACTGCACGTGGAGAAGGCTTTGTGTCTGCCCTTCTCAGACTTCTTTTGCAAGATGGCCAAGAGAACCCGGATATAAGAAATTATGATGGACATAAAAGTAAATGCTTGGATAAATGCGGCAAAAACAAAAACCACTAATGCATTAATAGATGGATCAGTGCAAGAAACTGTAAATAATGGCAAAATTTCACAGTAGAAATGATGTATTACATTGGACCCACAGAAAGTTAATCTAAATAATAATCCTACATGAACAACAGGGTGCAGAAAACCGATGACATATGAAATACTTATCAACCAAGTGCAGAGTCTCTTGGACATCAGCACCGGATAAAGCAATGGGTTACATATGGCCACATAGCGGTCATAGGCCATCACTACCAGGAGAAAACATTCTGTGGTTGCACTGGAACCAAAAAAATAATATTGGGCCATGCACTCAAAGAGGGATATCATTTGACTATTGTCTAAGATGTTGACAAGCATTCTTGGGGTCACAGAGGAGGAAGTACACGCATCTGCAAAGGCTAAACTGCCAAGGAAAGAGTACATCGGGGTGTGAAGATGGGGATTCTTCCAGATGAGTGCAATAAGGCCAAGGTTGCCCACCATGGTGATGACATAAATCAACAGGAACACCACGAACATGGGGACTTGCAGTTCTGGCCGATCTGTTAGCCCTGTAAGAATAAACTCAGTCACCAGTGTCCTGTTTCTCTTCATCATATACCGATCACTGCAATGAGAAAATAAGTAAAAACAAAACAAAACCAAAAAAATCATATGAAGTAGTATGGATTGCAATGTGACATTCTTGCTTCACATGCTCTTAAAACAACACATATGAAGGTGTAGTGTTTCTCTTTTCAAAAATACTCCTAAAAATATAAAGTATACAAACAATTTTTAGATATGGATTTCTTTTAGATTTGTAATAATTTGGAAGGTTGATAGGGAGGTTGTAGACCATTTTCTTAGCCCAATACCTTGTCAATGAGAAACACATGAAGTTAAATATATAAAAAAGTTATTTTTTACATACTGAAGAGTACAAAATATATAAATATATATGTAATATATTTTGTACTAAAATCTCATAAAAGAAGGTTAGTTCAAGTTTAAAAATGTTTTCTCACTTTCTCAAAAACTCTTTCATATCTTTTACACTGAACAAAAACTGGACTCTTTCTTCATAAGATAATGAGTCAAAAAATAAGATAGTAAGTTAAGATCCTGTTTGTGCTGTTTTCAGTTCCTTATCAATATATTACACCCATCAAAACCACCCCAAATTTCTTGTTAATGTTTTCCTCAGTAAAGTCATAAGCGAACAAAGTCATTAACTCATTTAGTTGACAAATATTTTTAGTACCTTTTGTAATTCTTAGCCCAGTCACACATAGAACCTATAACTCAGGTTAGCAGCCTGGCTAGGCTGCTAACATAACCCATATTTTAAGAACAGACAAAGCCAAAAGAGACATGAGCAGCAGCTTATTTGAAGATATGCAACAGCTCATTAAACATGCCAATGTAGAAAATTGCCCAGTTAACCTAAGACTGTCTTTTAATATTTCAAAGACATAATATTCTAGAGAGACAGTAACATTTTTTCTTTCCCTGCTCTATGGGATACAGTGAGTGGAATTATCAAGGCCAAGGTGGAAGAAACATTATAAAAGGCTCTACAACAGAAAAAACATCCAATATTTTGAATATCTAAGTTAAATCTAATTGTCAAAAATATATATAAATTTTGTTTAAATAGCAAGTAAAATGAGTAGCAAAACTTAACCACAGAAATAGGTAATGACTAACATAAAGAAAGACTAGTAAGAAAAAATTCCCAACCTCAAAATATACTTATGTCTGGGGAATAAGTGAAAGTAAGTGAAAAGGATAGATTCTGAGGAAAGCCAAGGTGAAAAAAATCTAAGTCAGCAGCATCACAACTCATTTCTATAATGATATAATGATAAATCATATATAATTCTAAACAAAGTATAGCTGTTATGTATTTAAATCCCTGCCTTGCTAATCTATAGCAGGAGCTACCCACTTAGAAACAACAGACCAAAGTATATACCCATTCAAGGGAACAAGTCTTAGATTTCCAGCTCCCAGAATTAATGACGAAACAGCTAAGTGGGTACACACCAACACATATTTTTACCTCTATAACTTAGTCACCAAATCTGCATAGACTTAGCTAAAGATTTCACTGCCCAAGACTGTTCTGACCTATAACTAATTTTCTCAAATTGTACTCTCTGTAAACTAGGAAAATTTTAAAAAGAACATGGAAAATGAAAGAAAAATGTAGTTAAGGAAAACTGCTTTTTTGAAAAGAATTTTGCAATAGTAAAATCATATTAAAAAACTTATAATATTTTAGATAGAATGGCATCTAGGGGATTTGTCCTTAAATGAAGAGGTGATTTTTGAGGAAAACAGTTCTCCTCCATCTTTATTGGGAAAAGATTAAGAGCAAATTACTTGGGGTTCTTACAAGACATTAAAATGCACTAACAAGCTGCTGATGTCTGCAGTAATCATTGAGTAATTACACTGCTGTCAAATCACCAAAAGTAGTGGATTATCCTTGTTTAACACGCTGCCGAGGACACGATGATGAAGCTAAGTTCACTGCAGATGTAGTGAAATCTTCTTTAGTGTGTATTTCAGAAGTTCCATGTAAAAGAAGAAACAGATAGAGGAAGCAGACATAAACTTTTCTTAGAAGCACTATGCTCCTAGAATCCTGTTATTGCAAAAACCTTGATGATATTTTCTTTTTTTTCTTTTTCTTTTTTTTTTTATTTTTTTTTTTTGAGGTTTTTGCTATAGGGCGCGTGCGCTCGCCAGACAGACAGAGAGAGACAGAGAGACAGAAAGCGAGAAATCACCCCCCCAGGGGGGATGGCCACGCCGCAATCCCTTCTCCTCCATTCTCCTCTTGGGATCTTGGGCATGCACGCACACGCGTCCAGGGTGAGTTTTAAGTCACCAGGTCCAGGACGCGAACCACGCTCGACTATGTGGGAGTCCAGCGACATAGCCATTACACTAACTGCTGGTCCCCCCTTGATGATCTTTATGAGGTTTACAAAGTAAAAGACCAGGATGAATTTTGCTTTTTAAAAAATACTAATTGTATATTCATCTGATTGCTTCTGCAATTTATTATTCTGAAATGGAAAATGTTAACCAAAATATAACCCATGTTTTCCAAAACTAAAATTTCAAAAGCTTTCAGTTTCTATTCCACCTCTTAAGTACAGAGAGTTTATGCCCAAGCATAATCTCATTTTAAGGTTCTCAATTGCAATGCTTTGGATTTTCCAAGGTTCATTTCTACCCACAGTCAATGAGACTATGACCCCTTATCCCCCTTTAGTGGGCAGCACAACACAGTGATTAAGCATATAGACCCTATAACCCAATCACATGGGTTCAAATTTTCATTCTGTAAATTTATAACTTTGTTTTCATAAAGAGGAATTGAACAAAGTATTTAGCTTTTTAGTTCAGGACTTTATTCTGGAATAAAGAAGCAGCTTAATCTTCTGGGGAAAAAAATCAGATAATTTGATCACTCATAAGAAATTCTTGATATTGAAATGATAAATTTTCATAGAAAAAATACTGACAGCAAAATAATTATATTCTCACCTAATTCCTTTAAAAAGATGTGAACATGCCATACAATACAAATTTTCTTGAGAAACTCTTAAGACACAAGAAGAAAGATTTCAAAGAACAATCGTTTCTCCCATACTAATTTTCTCTAGAAACACAGTTTGGACAGAATGATATTTATTTCTTCCTCTCTTGAAAAATGTGAAGTTAATACTGCAACTCCCTCAATGTCATTGAAAAATTCCCTGGTGGATCATCAATCTACTGGGCATTGAAGACCAATCACCTAATTACTTCTAACAAATCTGTCATAACTATTGTTTTTATCAACTTTTCTTTATTGATTATGAAAACAACAGTATTACAGGTAAATTATTTTTTAAAAAAATGGATATTACATTGAGATATTGAGATTTCTGGTGCAACTGGCTTATCACCTAAATTTTACCCTGAGAAATAAGAAGAATATCTTATTACACAGCAATATTTTTGATAAATACATACATATATGTATTAGTCATCTTTTTTACTAATATTCCCATAGTATTTAATTACTTTACACCTAGATTCTGAGAATTCAGCTGCTAGTGATGATGTAGTTTCTTTCAAACCACTTCTCCCACACCCTTTATTGAAGAGACTTTTCCCATAATGTATTCTCAGCATCTTTTTGAAAACAATTGATCATAGCTGTGTGAGTTCCTTTCTGGGCTTCTAATCTGTCCCATTGATGAGTATATCCATTTTATGTTAGCATCATATTATATGAAAATCCATAACTTTAACCTATGTAAAAAAGCTTAATCCAATAAAGCAGTTTAATTTTCCCAAATTAATGTATAAATTTGATCCAATTTCAAACAAAATCATAGGGAGGTAATTAGATTGGAAAATTCTAATTACTCAGGAAGATAAATTGGATTAAAAAATATAAATTTCAAACAGAAGATGTCCCATATCAGATATTGTAGTATACCATAAAATTAGCTATAACTATTGAACTATTGAAACTGTGCTTCATGTCACCAAGAATCACTATAAGAATAAATTCATTAAATATTAAACAGCAGGCATAGGGGGAAAGGTGTAGCAAAATTGATTATCATAGACTTTTGGAAAAGAAAGGCTCTAAGACTTTGGTCAACTTTTATTTAAATTCTCTAAATTTTGGTTTCTTCATTTGGGAAATAAATTTTAAATTTTGAGCCATACACTAGTACTGCTTTTAGATTTTTGTTTGTTTGTTTTTGTTTTTAATTATCGGAGGGCTTAAGCACTCTCTAGAAAGAGAGAGAAAACACCTTCTAGTGGGGCCTGTCATTCTGCAATCCTTTTTCCTTCGTTCTTCCAACTGATAAGGATTTAGAACATGCATATACATATATCCTTTGTGTTTCTCATGCTGCCAAGGCTGAGAATTAAAAGGTAGTAAATTTTGTAGGACTTAGCTCTCAATGCAAAGTACTTAACTGCTGCACTATGGGGCTGGCCCTATTTCTAGTTTTTAAGGAAACTTCACACAGCTTTCAATTAATGACTGTCCTAATATATATTCTTACCGACAATGTAAAAGAGCCCCCCTTTCTCCAAATTCTCACCAGCATTTGCTATTTCCTCTTCAATAATAGCTATTATAATTGGGGTGAGTTGATAGCTCATTTTGATTTGATTTGCCTGTCCCTAATAATTAGTATTGTGAAGCAGTTATCACATGTATGTTGGACATGTGTATGTCTTCTTTAGAGAACTGTTTATTCAGTTCACTTGTCCATTTCTTAAACTGATTTTCTTTCTCTCTGACTCGCTTAAGTTCTTAGTTTATTCTAGGTATTAATCCCTTGTAAAATGTATAATTTGAAAATATTTTTTCCCATTCTATGGGTTGGCTTCACTCCGCTGATTGACTAGGAAACTAAAAATAAATAAATAAATAAAATAAAGCAAATCAGTATGTTGCAGCACCATTCACAATAGTCAAGGTACAGAATCAACCTAAGTGTCTGTCAACAAATGAATGGATACAGAAAACATATACACATTGGCATACTATTTGACTTTTAGAAAGAATGAAATCCTGTCATTTGAGGTAAAATGGCCAAGCTTAGAGGGCATTATGTTAACTAAAATAAGCCAAGCATAAAAACAGAAATACTCATGTTCTAACTCACGTGTGGAAGTTGAAAACAAACACTTGTAGAAGTAGAGTTGGGGAGAAAAAATGAAGTAGAGAGTTAAAAGTTGACAGCTATAGTCTGTGAATGGGGAGAGAGATTAGAGGGAGATAGATGGTGAAAATAAATACAACATTAAATATAGGTAAGAGTAACAATTTCTAGTGTTAAAAAACTATAGGGTGAATGAAGTTAACAATAATTTACTGTATATCTCAGACTAACTAAAAAAGAGGATTTTAAATATTTTCAACCCAAAGTAATAGAAAAATGGCTAATGATGGACATACTAATTACTGTGAATTAGTCAATACACATTGTATTCTTTTACTGAAAAACCACATCACGATCCACAAATATGTACAATAATTATGTTAATTAAAAATAATATGTATTTATGAGGAAATGGAGATGAAAAGTTTATGCAAATGCAAACTATTATGAACTCATTAATAAATTAAGAGAGTAAAATTTATATACAATTGTCATAAGGCTGTTTTGAGTGGTATGAGGAGTCAGGTGGGTAGATGCCAATGTGTTTTTGGTTTTTTATTTGTTTTATTTTGTTTTGTTTTGTTTCTGTCAGGAACATGCACTTGCTGGAGAGAAACAGAAAGAGGGAAAGTGAGAAATTATTCCCTAGGGAGGTTGGCCATGCCACAATCCCTTCTACTCCATTGTCCTCTCAGGATTTGGGGCATACACACTCACATGCCTGGTGTGATTTTTCAAGTCACCAGGTCTGGGACTCGAACTGTGGTCCCATGTGGGAATCCAGTGGTTAAGACCACTACATCACCTGGCTCTGCAACTTACTTTGTAAAGGAACCCTATAGCCATTCACCTAAGCAGAACTATTGGAAATTATACTTAGTCCTTGACTGTTTTAAGAAATATTTTGGGAAAAAATATTATGAGTTGAATATATTCAGGAAAAGACAGTGTTGACTGTCTTTTTCAATAGAAAAATCAAGCTATTTTAAAGAAAATGATTTGTTAAAATGTACTTTTTATCATAGTATAGTTGCCTGTTTTATGAATAAATCATATAAATTATTTTGTGTCTGACTTATTTTACTCTGCATAATTTTCTTTAAAAATTATTTACTAAATTTTATTTATTGTTATTATTACTTTTTAATTTGCTATAGGGCATATACACTCACCAGAGAGAGAAAGTGAGAAGCAGCTGCCAGGTCCTGGACTCAAACTGCCTTTGTTCATATGGGAGTCCAGAGCCTTAACCAACACACCACCTACTGTACTCTGAAAAATGTTTTTGAGATTTCCATAGCATTAGTCTACTCGATCTACTATTGTATAGTAGCTCATTAAAAAAAAACAAAAAACAAAAAACACAGCTTCTTCACTCTCCTATTGATAGACGTTTAGGTTGTTTCCACTGTTTGGTTACTATGAGTAATGCAAATATTTGTCTTTCTGTACACATGTACATTCATTTTTGTAGGTTTTTACCAAGAAGTAGAGTGCTATGGTTCTTTCATAGGGTAGTCAGGGACAATGGCATAACCAGCCTATTTGATATATGAAGTTGAATTCTCAATATCTGTATATGATAAAAAATATGTTTGGCTAAAAAAAATCACAAAATAAAACAAAAATCATGATCAGAAAAATGATACAAATAATTATAATGTTTTTATTAATCTTTGTATTATGCCAGTAAAATATAAGAAGTAAAATAGATTATATAGCATAAAACTTTTAAAAATAACCTGGTCTATCACAGTAATTAATGATCAATATTAGCTTCTATTTTTGCTCTTCAGCTTTTGTAAATTTGTCAATGATTTTTCTCAAAATATATCTGCTTTGTATAGTGATGTTCAATAAATACTATGACCAGATTCATATATCATTTTTCTGACAGTTGATTGAAGAATTAAAATGCACACTTTCCAAACAAAAATATTCTGACTTGTAATCTGCATTGTACTTTACAGTTGTAAATTTTAAAAAGAAATAAAAAGAACAATTGATTTATACAATGACAGAATTAAAGTGACTCAAATCCTGTTTGCCTTTTTTTTTTTTTTTTTTTTTTGCCAAAATCACATGTGTTTACCAAAAAGGGAGAGAGAGACAAAGAGAGGGAAAATGGAAGAAAGCACCCATCATGGATGGGATTATGACATAATCCTTTCAACTTCATTTCTCAACCCTGTCAGGATTTGAGGAACATATGCACACAAACCTGGAATGTTTTCAAGCAGCGGGGGCTAGGATTCAAACCATACCATCAGTCATGGCAGATCTAGCTCCCTTAACTACTAGGCCACAATGCTGGCCTTTTGTTGGCATTCAATCTACATTTAAATATAGAAATATAAAATACCAGTGGTAAAGAGACATAAAGTCCAACCTCTGTAACTCTAAACTGTTATAAACTTACTGTTTTTTGTTTTGTTTTTGTTTTTGTTTTAAGAGAGACAGATTGTTGCTAAAGGGTATGTGTGCTCACTAGAGAGACAGAAAAACACAAAGTGTCAGAAAGCAAGAAATCACCCCCAGGGGAAATGACCATGCTGCAATCCCTTCTCTTTCATTCTCTTCTCAGGATGTTGGGAATACAAGCACACAGGTCCTGCATGAGTTTCAAATCATCGGGTCCAGGACTTGAATCATGATTGACTGTATGAGAGTCCAGCAATGTAGGGACATGTTTGGAGAGAGGCCCTAAGGATGTGGGACATGCTTTGAGCAAATATCACCTGTCCCTTTTGGCTATGACAGAACCTTGCAGCTTGTCCTTTCCTTGACCCTTACTGCAAGCAGTGCAAAGGGTGGAATTATCTAGAGGCCTTCCAACAGATAAATCTGATGGAATTCGGGAAATATCCTGACCCCAATTAGCAAAGTTCAACCCCTGCTCTGCCTCTGTAAGGTTCTTGAGCTTGGGAACGAGCAGTTGGCGTGATGGCTATGTCGCAGGACTCCCATGTAGTCAACTGCGGTTCGAGTCCCAGACTCAGTGGCCTAGAACTCATGCCAAGTACATGTGTGTGCATGCCAAGATCTCTAGAGGAGAGTGGAAGAGAAGGGATTGTGGCATGGTCATCCCCCCTGGGGAGTGATTTCTCACTGTCTCTCTATCTCTCTCTTTCTGGCCAGTGCATACACGCTATAGCAAAAACCTCTCCAAAAAAAAAAAAAAGGAAAAAAAAAGATTCTATTATTTTATCAACACCCCTTTGATGTTTGCAAGAAAGTATCCTCCCCATGGGACCAGCAGTTAGCGTAATGGCTATGTTGCTGGACTCCCATTGTAGTCAACTGTGGTTTGAGTCCTGGACCCAGTGGCTTGAACTCTCGCTGGGTGCGTGTGCATGAGTGCCCAAGATCCCAAGAGGAGAGGCAGGCCCGACCCTCCCCCCTAAACCTTTGCGCATCCCCACCGTTCCTCCTCCTTGGACCCCAGGTTGGTTGTCTTGGATTTTAAGACAAACTCCCACCCCACCCACAAACCGGATCGAGCCGGCCAGTAGTTCCGGACACCAGGTGAACTGAGCCTGAAGGCCCGATCAAGCTGGTCCTGTCACTCATCCTCTGGTCCTTTCCTACTAGCCTTTGGACTCTCTGAATTTTGGTGATTTGAATAGCACGCATGCTGGGCAATTTTCTTTTTTTGATTTTCTTTGCTCTTGAGGTGTTGCTTATTAGGTCACTTGGAGGCTCACCACTCCTTAGAAACAGTGAGGACTTTGGGCCATCCAGGACTAGTTGCAGCAGTTAATGGTAATTGTGAGCAACAGATAGGCCAACCATAATAGAAATCATCAAATTTCTAATCCTATACAAGTTTTAACACTCAAGAGTTACCTTAAATAAGTTAGGAAGCAACATATAGATTATGTGATGACTAGGAACAATCACAGAGGCTCAAGAAATATGAGCAACCAGCAAAAGGCCTCTCCCTCAAGGGAAATCATCAAGCCTACATCACCCACAGTCAATACAATGGACGTCGTGGACATGTCTGATAAGGAATTCAGAATATTTGTAGTGACCAAACTAACTGAGATGGAAGAGGAAAGAGACAAGGAGCTCCAGGAGATGAGGAAGTTCTTTAATGACTTGAAAGAAAAAATGGATACCTTAAACTAGAACTAGATGGAACTTTTAGGATTGAAGAATGTGATACAGGAAATCAAAACCTCCCTTGAAAGTATTAAAAGTAGGTTAGACCAGGCAGAAGATCAAATTTCTAACGTAGAAGACAAAACATCTGACCTAGAAAAAAGTATGAAGAAGATTGAGAAAACAACCATGAAAAATGAGGATAATATACGAGGAATACTGGACACCATCGAGCGCCCCAACATCCGGATAATTGGTATTCCAGAAGAGGAAGAAAATAATAAGGGCCTAGATAATATTCCATGAAATCCTGGAAGAAAACTTTCCAAACCTAGAAAGGCATTCAAATATCCAGACCCAAGAAATACATAGGACCCCGAGTAGAAACAACCCAAGAAGATCCTCTCCAAGGCACATCATAGCCAGACTGGCAAAAACAACAGACAAAGACAAGATACTAAAGTTGGCAAGAGGGGACGGTCAAGTTACTTACAAAGGTCACCCCATCAGGCTAACATAGGATCTCTCGGCAGAAACAATGCAGGCAAGGAAAGAATGGGGAAGCATAGTCAAAATGTTGAGTGAAAAACAATTTCAACCAAGGATACTATACCCGGCAAAATTATCCTTCATATGGGAAAAAAAGATAAAAACATTATCAAACAAACAAAATTTGAAGGAATTTACCATCTCCAGACCAGCTCTTCAAGAGATTCTGAAGGGAGTACTATACCAGGAAAACTAAAGAGTCAGACAGACAGTTATACGAGAACAAAAAGCAATGAAGAAAATGGCTCACTTAATGATAGGATCAGATACGGAAATATCGATAATTACATTGAATGTCAATGGATTAAATTCTCCAGGGAGGTGATTTCTCGTTTTCTATCTCTCTGTCGCTTTCTGTCCTTTTGGGGAGCACACACACCCTATAGCAAAAAACCTCTCAAAAAAAAGAAAAATCCTTCCCACACCTGCAGGCTTCTCACCACTAGATAAGAAGTTTATTGGGATTTCTCTGTTATGGAGGTAGCCAAGAGATACACTTAGCCCAGTATGTCTAAGCCCTTGTAGATTTGTTACCTGCTTCTTATTGTCTGTAACACATCAACTTATCTACAGAATGTCATGAAGTGCATGTAGGTAGTGTTGCTTTGCCCTATAAATAAAGGTGCCCAGTTTGTCTGGGTAGTGCAAGTTGCTTGGGCTGCTTAGGCTCAAGTTACCTGTGTCTACTGCTGCTCTGTCTCTTTGTCTCTTTCTTTCTGCTTTTCCTTAGATCCTGCTAAGTGTGGGGCAGATGCCGACACAGCAAAACAGCCATACACTATCTGCTGGTTCCTATAAATTTACTCTTAAAAGGAGTTCTTATAGCTGACTTCCTATAGTTCTAGAGCAACGGTAAATGTAGATGTACTCTGAATAAACTTCTAAATAGAGTGCAATGTTTATTATTGCTTATGTATTAACAAATACTTTGCAATATGAAATACTAATCCTGACTAGAAATGGAAGCAACTATTTCAAACTTAGACTAACAAAATTTTCTTTCAGGGAGAAGTATTTTACTTACCATTGACATTGTTTATAATTACTGGTATTTGGAGATAATAAAAAGGATAATTGCTTTTTATTCATTTGCCATTGCTTTTAAATTCTCCACAAGTAATGCATTCTCCCTACAGCTTACTCACAGAAGGAGCATTCCCACAATCCAGCCCTTAGTATGCCACTGGATAAAGTTTAGTTGCAGTAAATACTAAGAGAGTATAACTTTCTGCCATGCAACATACTAACACACATCTCCTACCACCTGGCCTCAAATGCAGAAGCGGTCACAGATTTGCACAAGAGAAAAGTAATTAAAGGCCCAGTTTTCTGACTACAGGACAGAATAATGGACTGCAGAAAATGAGGAAATACAGGAAGATTTCAGAGAGGAAGGAAACTGGGACAGAGAGTCCACATTAAGTTGTTCATGAACTCCTGTCTCACCTTCAATCTTTACATGCGTGGATCTGATCTTAAACAGCATACTGAAGAACTTCTGAACTGAATGAAAAAATAGAATATTATCCCGGTACTTTAATGGCCACCAGGTGGCACAAAAGTAAGATAGCTATGACTGGAACTATGACATCTATGAAAATCAAACTGGTATTGAACCACAGTCCTTAAAAAAAAAAAAAAAATAGATCAATTGTGTCACTTGAATCCAAGCAGATTAATTGCTTGCTGAAACAAAAATAACATTCTTCATAGAATGTGTAAAAGACCCAGAATGCCATAATAAAGTGACCACAATAAAGTATAAGTTATTGGCAGAATTACTTGAAGAACAGGATTTTTCAATTCATGAAAGAAAAGACAATGAACAGATAGTGTATTAGTCTGCTCAGGATGCGATAACAAGACACCACAGACTGAGTGGTCGATGCCACAGACATTTATTTTCTGAGAGTTCTGAGGCCAGAAGTTGTCAGGCTGTTTCAAGATGGGGGAGAAGGGAGGTGGTGGAGAATGTGCCAAGACTAGTGAATTCCATGGGTGTGGTCTCCATTGCTCCAATTAATATAAATAGCACAGTATTTCCCCCTTTTTCTCCTAATTATTTTGTCACGTTGAGCAAGCAGGGAACCTCCTTCTCTACAACCACTATCCTTTTGTTCATGATGCCACTTGGTGATTACAATAGTAGGTACAGAATGAATCCAACTGGTGTCCACAAAACAACTCCTTTGCCCCCTTCTCTGCTGAGATTACCCATTGAGGAATATTCATGTGGGCTACTATTATTTATGTTGTTTTTACACAATTATGGACATCTATCCAAATATTTTAACCTTCCTCATCACTAATCTTATAGTCATGCTCATTCTATGTCTTGGACCATTAGTTAAACCATAGGTCACAGCTCAAATGAAATAGTTTCAAGATGGGGGAGAGGGGAGGTGGTGGAGAATGTGCCAAGACTAGTGAATTCCATGGGCATGGAAATAGTTTTAATCAAATGAAATAGTTTTATGCTTGGCCATTGATTCTTCCAAGAAAAACGTACAACCAAATGCACTACTCAATTTTCCTAAGTCACTTGACAATAGATGAGAAAACTTGGACCTAGGCCTATATGGCTCTGTGCCATATTTAGGCACCACCCAAGTAGACTGATATAGTACTACGGTCCCTTCTGTGACATCGCTAAAGGACAGTAGGAATTCATGAAGGAAAAAACAATGAACAGATGCTGTATTAGTCAGCATACAGATGCAATCACAGAATTGCACAAGAGACAAATCATTAAAGTGAATCACACCATCACTGAAAACATAAACTCTGTATAAAATTGCTATTAATTAAATATTTTAATTTTATATAAAGCATAATGAACACTATAGAATTTGTTTCTCTCTTACCCATTTCTTGAAAGAATGGGAGATTCATATATTGTAAATATCCTTGAAAATTGTTATGTGATCTGAACAAGAAAATGAAGCACAGAAATGACAGCATGGATACAAATTTTTAGCACATAGGTTCATTTGGGAGGCTTCATTTCCCAAGGAAATTGTTATTTATGTAATTTTTGCTTTAAACAGAAACACAGCAATTATTCAGTTATACCACTGTGCTTGTTCCAGAAGAAATGGAGAACAGAAATTCCCTTAAAAGTGTCAATGACTCTTTTCGGCAAAACTCTGCCATTTCCCACCCTCCTCTTACTCTCCTCTGGTCTCTGCAGTCTGCAGTTGCTTTCCATTCCTTCTGCCCTGCAACATCCTATTGGTTAACAAAATATCTTAATTGATCTAACTACTTTCTTTTTTTTTTTGAGAGAGATTTTTCACTATAGGGCCTGTGCGCTCGCCAGACAGAGAGAGACATAGAGACCGAAAGTGAGAAATCACCCCCCAGAGGGGATGGTCATGCCGCAATCCCTTCTCCTCCATTCTCCTCTCAGGATCTTGGGCACGCACGCACACGCGCCCTGCGTGAGTTTTAAGCCACCGGGTCCGGGATGCAGCAACATAGTCATTACGCTAACTGCTGGTTCCCAATCTAACTACTTTCAATAGCAAATTCAGCTGACATATAAATATCTGTGAACAAATTTTTGAGTTTAGGCATGAAACTGTGAGTAGAGTGAATATATATAAAATAGCACATAGCTGAAGCTATATAGCTTAACATGGTCATTAAATAGATATTTTTAATATTTTTTTAATTTCAAGAAAGGCAGTCTTAGCTTTAATAAATCAAAATTTTAAAATATTAAGAGAACTTTGCTTAAGACTCAAAGCCAGGAAACAGGTTAGGAAACAGGTTCAAATAGTAGGTACATGGATCTGTCAACAATTGAGGGGAAGACAAAAATCCTTATCACTAAAGAACAAAGCATAGAGAAAGATTAGTATTGTTTCAGTCAAAAGTCATAAAAGTACTATTCTATCAGTTCAGTTTCACATACTTAATCTAATTTCTGTTGTGGTCTGAGCTTTTTGTTTAAATTCTGGAAGATAAGATTCAACTCCAGACTTGTCCCTGCCATTAAACTGACCCTTTTCTTAGATGTTTTTAACTTTTATTTCTGTGTGTCTGACTTTAGTTTTCCTAGTATAGCACTCCTTTCAGAACTTCTTGGAGAGCTGATCTGGTGATGGTAAATTCTTTTGGGTTTTGGTTATCGGAGAATGTTCTTGTCTTCTCTTCCCATATGAAGGATCTCTGGAGTACGAAGCATAGAAAAAGATCAGTATTGTTTTAGTCAAAAGTCATAAAAGCTTTATTCCATCAGTTCAGTCTCACATAAACAATCTAACTTCTATTGAGGTCTGAGCTTCTTGTTTAAATTCTGGAAGATAATATTCAACCCCAGACTTGTCCCTGCCATTAAACTGACCCTTTTCTTAGATGTTTTTAACTTTTATTTCTGTGTGTCTGACTTTAGTTTTCCTAGTATAGCACTCCTTTCAGAACTTCTTGGAGAACTGATTTGATGTCAGTAAATTCTTTCACGTTTTGTTTATCTGAGAATGTTCTTGTCTTCTCTTCCCATATGAAGGATAATCTTCCCAGTATAGTATTCTTGGTTGAAATTGTTTTTCACTCAACATTTTGAATATGTTTTCCCATTCTTTCCTTGCTCGCATTGTTTCCGATTAGAGGTCTGCTGTTAGCCTGATGGACTATCCTTTATAGACAACTTGATTTTTCTCTATTACCAGTCTGAGTACCTTGTCTTTGTCTGTGGTTTTTGTCAGTCTGGCTATAATGTGTCTTGGAGAAGATCTGCTTGAGTTGATCCTACTCAAGGTCCTTTGTATTTCTTGGATCTGGATCTTTGAATGCCTCTCTAGGTTTGGAATTTTTTCATTCAGAATTTCATAAAATAGATTATCAATGCCCTTATTGGTCTCTTCACACCTTCTGGAATACTTATTATCCAGAAGTTTGGATGTCTAATGGTATATATATATATATATATTTCTCAATATTATTCTCATTTTTAGGCTATTTTCTCAGTCTTTGAGGTGGATTTTTCTAGGCCAGCGATCTGTCTCAGGAAAGGATTTTTTTTTTGAGAGATTTTTGCTATAGGGTACATGTGCTCACCAGAAAGACAGAGAGAGACAGAGAGATAGAAAATGAGAAATCACACCCAAGTGGGGATGGCCATGCCACAATCCCTTCTCCTCCATTCTCCTCTTGGGGTCTTGGGCACGTATACACATGCACCCAGCATGAGTTTAAGCCACGGGGTCCAGGACTCAAACCGTGGTCAACTACATGAGAATTCAGCAACATAGCCACTATCCTAACTGCTCGTCCCTCAGGAAAGGATTTTTAACTACCAAGGATATAGAAGGATCTATTCAATTAACAGTAAGATTTCTCCAGAAAATTACAATAAATAAATACATAATAAGTAAATAAACAAAATATAGCACCATTAGAATATACAGACATAATAATTAGGGATAATTTATTTAATTATTTATTTTGCTATAGGCGTGTGTGCTCCCCAGGGAGAGACAGACAAAAAACAAGAAATCACCCTGCCAGGGGGATAGCCATGCCACAATTCCTTCTCTTCCTTTCTCCTCTCATGATTTTGGGCACATACACAGACACACACACACCTGGCATGAGTTTCAACCCACTGGGTCCAGGACTTGAACCACTGCCTACTACATGGGAGTCTAGCGACATAACCATTACATTATCTGCTGGTCTCAAGAGAAGATTTCTTATGGGAATTGATTCACACAATTATGGAAGGTGAGAAGCCCCCCCCCCACCATGTTGTCTGCAAGCTTGAGGGTGCAGGGTGCCAGTGTCAAAGCTCAGCCCAAATATGAAGTCTGAGAACTAAGGGAGCCAATGATGTAACTCCCTAAGTCTAAAGGACTGAAATCTGGGTGTTCGTTGGTTCACATATCAGAACCCAATAGTCAGAGAACCTAGAATATGCATGTGCCAAAACTAGAAGAGAAAGAAACTCATCTATTCTCTGCAGTTTGTTCTTTGTTGACCTTTTTTTAAAGAATTATTTTATTTGTTTATTTATTTTAATTTGACTGGAGAGAAGGAGACAGAAAGTGAGAAGACAAGCCACAAGGCCCAGGACTCAAACCATGGTGGGCTATGTGGGAGTCCAGTGCCCTTAACCTCCACGCCACCTGCCGGCCCCCTTTGTTGACCTTTAATTTACTGAATGGTGGTTGCCCACATTGGGTAAGGGTAGAACTTCCTTGATACAATTATTTTTTTAATTATCCAATGATTCAAGTGCCAATATCTTCAAGATGTACCAGAAGTGTTTTACCAACTCTCTTTGCATCCTTTAATATTGTTCAGGAACCTAAAATTAACCCCCATAAGTCCAATCTTTGCCAGCTTGGCACCGTATATATCTTCTTAAGACATAGTTAATCTTCAGGCAAAGATAATAACAAATTGGGTCCAGTAAATGGCATGGTGATTAAGACTCTGGACTCCCATATGAATGATTACAGTTCAAGTCCCAGATCCAGTGGCTTAAAAATCACACTGGGCATGTGTGCATGCGCAACCAAAATCTCGAAAGGAAAATGGATGACAAGTGATTGTGGTGTGGCCATCCTCCCTGTGGGGTAATTTCTCACTTTCCCTTTCTCTGTTTCTTTTTATCTTGGGCAAGTACACATGTCCTACGACAAATAAATAAATAATTAAAAAATAACAAATTCATAGTTCTGCCTAACATGACATAACTGAACAGTATACAACTGAAAATGAGACATTACTTTCCTTAAGAAAGAAATATACACAAAGATATTCTTAAAATACAGAAGAAATAGGACAATTATCACCTTTGTTTCTATAACTGGTCACATGCTTGTAGCTGGTATCTGTAACTATCTTCTTCTACCCATTCTGTATTCTCTTTCCTTCACCAAACACTTTAGCTAGTTATTTTTTACCTGGTAGAGTGACCTAAGCCTTCATTCCTGTGATGTAGGGCCATTTATAGTTCTGCCTGGGTTGAGTATTGATAGTTTTCCATTGATTTTAATCATAGCACCTGGTAATACCAAGAAATACCTTAAGAGATCTCCTATATCCCATACATACTCTTCTTTATCCCCATTGAGGAGTAGTAGTCCAGTTTCCTCTTGGTAATTCGGACCCACCACCCCAGCAAACACCACAATAATCTTGCTGACCTATGGATTAGGAAGACCCAGGGGCCAAAAGTGGCTAAGTTGAGGTTTTAACATCCATTTCAGCGGAATTATTGTGTTTACTGGAGAAAACATTTCTCCCTCCAGAATGAATACCTTTAGGACAGTAGAGCAGAAAGTCATGGAAACAGAAAACAAAATTTTGCTAGTGAATTACCAGCAGTAAAAGCAACCATTTGATTGTCCCTTGTGTTCAAAGCAAATTTATATGAAAAGTTTTTGTAAGTTTTTGAAATGAAGCCTCCAGAACAAATCAGTATGTAAAAAACAGCTACCTGAGTTTTGGGCATTCTTATGATACTGCATTTTATTCTGCTTAAGAAAATCTAGCACTTTGTGAAGAGTCTACACAATTTATCTTAAGATATAGATTTCTCTAGTGATCATTATGCTTAGCTGAAAGATTTAAAATCTATAAATAAGGGAAGTAGACCAATTTAATAGCTATTTCAAAAAATGCTAGTAAAACTATTAGCAAATGAGCACAACATAATGTTTAATGGGGAAAAAAATGACTATGTATATACCCTCAATTTTTATATTATACACTATATGCAAGCTTTTAAAAAACATACTAGGGGCCACCTGATGACGTAGTGGTGACTCCCACGTGCCCCATCACTTTTCATGTACTAGACCTGATGGCTTGAAAATCACACTGGGCTCATGTACATGTATGCCCAAGATCCCAGGAGGAGAATGGAGGAGAAGGAATTGTGGCATAACCATCCTTCTTCCTGGGGGTTGATTTCTCACTTTTCCTCTCACTGTCTCTCTCTCTCTCTCTCTCTCTCTCTCTCTCTCTCTCTCTCTTCTTTCTCTCTCTCCATGGTGAGTACACATGCCCTAAGGCAGAAACCTCTAAACCAAAAAAGAAAAGAAAGAAAAAAAGAGAAAAAAGAAAAGAAAAGAAAAAAGGAAAAAATTCAATTAAAAGTAAAAAGAAAGCATACTATTGGGCCAGCAAGCAGCATGGTGTTTAAGGGACTCGACTCCCACATGGTGGACCATAGTTTGAATCCTAGATCCAATGACTCGAAAATCGTGCTGGGCATGTATGCATGTTTACCCATTCTCCTTGAGGAGAATGTAAAAGAAAGGATCGTGGCATGACCATCCCTGCCAGGGGATGTTTTCTTACTTTTTCTCTCTCTCTCCAGCAAGTGCATATGTTGTATAACAAGAAAAAAAAAATACGTGTGTGTGTGTGTGTGTATACTGTACCCCACAAAGATATATGTCAAATATGTACAAACTGGAAATCATAATTTTTTAAAAAAATATTGTTTCATTATTTTAAGTTAGGCTTACAAACCCAGACTATGGATGGATGAGTAAAATACTGGTAAGACTGATATTTTCCTTTAATTTTTTTGTTATTTTGTTTAATTTTACTCTAATGATTTTTATTAGATAACTTGCGGTAAAAATTAAACAATTTAAACCTATTTTAATGACTTGAGTTAAAATAAGTATCATGATAGAAGGTTATAAGTGTGTAAGAATATATACCTATATATGAATATATATTAAGATATGTATTATATGAGTCTGATATAAAGACCCATTCTTTTCTTTTCTTCTCTTTCTTTCTTTCTTTCTTTTTTTTTTTAAGTAATGCCAGTTACAGTTCACATGCACCAGAGAGGAAGAATAAGAGAGAGAGAGTCAAAAAGTACCCTACATTGGGGCCTCATTATACCTTGAGCTTTTTTCCTCTTTTTCTCTACCATCGGGGCCTTAGGCACACAGTCCCACACACTTGGCATGTTTTCTCAAACCACTGGGAACCAGAATTTGAACCATGTTTGTCAACGGGGCATTTAGATCCTTCCACATAGTATTTAACCAATGCCCTATTAGGGCTGGCTTTAAAGACTCATTCTTCTTAATTAATCACAGTCTTTTATTAAAACTTTTAAAATTAGGTACTTAAATATTAACTCTTGTATGCTTCAGCTGACTTCTGACAATTTCATCTGTGGATATGTAAATCAGAAGATACAAAAAAGATGTTACTCCACTGTTCTTCCCAGTATTTGCAATCTAATAACTACCCATATACAAATTTAGTTTTAAAGATTTCAGTTATTGGGACCAGCAATTGGTGTAATGGCTATGTCACTGGACTCCCATGTAGTCGACCACGATTCAAATCCTAGACCTGGTGACTTAAACTCATGCCAGGTGTGTGTGCGTGCATGCCCAAGATCCCGAAAGGAGAATGGAGGAGAAGGGATTGAGGTGTGGCCATCCCCCTTGGGGAGTGATTTCTCACCTTCTGTCTCTCTGTCTTTCTGGCTGGTGCAAGGGCCCTATAGCAAAAAATCTCTCTAAAAAAAAATTCAATTATGATGATTTAGAATTATGAGTATAGCCATTTCAAATAAATATGCATTTAACAGCTGCAATTATATTCATATAGTGCCTGCTACCAGGTTCTAGTTGTCAGTTCATTTGTATTCTGCTAAGAAAGAATTTGAACAGAAAAATAAGTGCTCTCAAGTAAAACAAGCACAAATTCCAATGAAAAGCAATTCCAATCACTATCAGAATAAAAGCGAAGAAACTCATACACATAGAAAGAACTTTTCAACAGTGCTGGTATACCTATGAACAATGAAACATTTAGGAAAGCAAAATTTAAATTAAAAATCTTTCATATAAAAGTGTATACAAAAACAAAATTTAAACACTGAACTTTTTAAAAAGAAAGATTCTAAGATTGACCACTCTTAATGAACCCAAGGTTTAAGATAAGCATTTACCCCCAAGATTAAAAGCTTCTCCCATTATCAGATTTCAGCTTTCTCTGATAGTTCTTGGCCCCCCTTTGATTTATCTTTCCTATACTTACCCATTAATGTCTTTTTTTATTCTCTGCCTCTTCCTTTTTCTCTCTCTTTTTTTTCTCTCAATTTCCTTTTTTCTCTTTCTTCTCCCCTTTCTCCTTTAATCCATTCATTTTCTCTACTACTTTGAAAACGTATTAAAATGTTCTACAAAAATATTTATACATTGCCTATAGCAGAAGATGAACTAAATAGAGAACTAAATGTTCTCCACATGTCTTAGAGGGTTGGTTCATTCCGTTAATTATTGTGCCTCTTGTTTCATCCACTTAAGGAGCTCTCCTCTGCCACAACTCTATTACAAAACGGAAACTGCGTTTAGTAAAGTCACTGATGTCACTAATTTCCACATGCACAAAGTCTCTGTTGACTCCTTGGGACCAGCAGATGGCATGGTGGTTAAGGCGCTGGACACTCCCACATGGCTGACCATGGCTCAAGTCAGGTTTAAAAAAAAAAATTTTTTTTTCAGTAAATATCTGTTACCTGAGGAATATGGTGTAAGATTTTTCACATGGCTTTCTACCCTTTTTATAATCATTGGTCCTTCAAACAACTTTTCTCTTGAAACTGAATCATGTTCCAAACACAAGGTTGTTTTCTTTACCACATTCAATAGTGTCAATATAAATTTAGCACATGCTTAGAATAAAACCCATTTTCCATATGTCTGTTAATTCCATGTTTCAAGTAGAATAGCGCATTTTTAGTTTTTTAATTCTTTAAATATAGCATCTATATATCATAGTAATAATAAATAAAACTAAGAGGTCTATGACAAGGTTATAGTTATTTTAAATAAGCCTCTTCCATTTCAGCTCCTAAGAACATGGTTAATGTTCTTCTTACATTTATGGTATTTCATTTCAGTACATACCCAGTAGAACATAGAAATGGAAAATGGACCATTGGTGACAGATAATTCTCACAGGGCTTACATATCAAATGGAGTGGAACGCTTCCGTATTCCTGGTATTCTTTTTCTTTTGGAGAGGTTTTCACTATAGGGCGCATGCGCTCGCCAGACAGACAGAAAGAGATAGAGAGACAGAAAGCGAGAAATCACCCCCCCAGGGGGGGATGGCCATGCCACAATCCCTTCTCCTCCATTCTCCCCTTGGGATCTTGGGCACGCACGCACACACACCTGGCGTGAGTTTTAAGCCACCGGGTCCGGGATGCGAACCGTGGTCAACTACGTGGGAGTCCAGCGACATAGCCATTACACTAACTGCTGGTCCCCATGTATTCCTGGCATTCTTGACAATAGATCTCATCACCATCAAGGGGAATCTTGATTTGTCTCATCTGGAATGACACCCAATGTCACCTCCAGTGTACTTAATTAGCCTTTGTTGATATTTGAGTGTCATCCACAGTGATGCTGGTCAACTTCCTAGCCAATAGTAAGATCATCTCTCTCTCTGAATGCATGACACAATTTTTCCCTTTGTTGTCAGCGCAACCACAGAATGTTTTCTCTTGGCAGAAGTGGCGTGTGATCGCTATGTGGCCATTTGCAAACCTTTACTTTATCTGGTGATGATGACCAACAGACTCTGCACCTGGCTATTAGTCTTCTCACTTGTGGGAGGTCTTTCATGCTTTACTTCATGAAGTTAAAATTCTGTGATTCCAGCTTAATCCATCATTAGTATTGTGACATCGTGCCATTGTTACAGATTTCCTGTACTGACCCCTCAATTAACTTTCTAACAGTTTTTTTTTTTTTTTTTGGTCTGGTTCAATTCAGATATTCATCATTTTGATAGTTCTTTTCTTCTTACATTTGTTTTCTTTACAGTCTTTAAAAAGAAATCTGTTAAAGAAATAAGAAAAGCCATCTCTGCCTATGGAGGCCATCTCCTACCTATGTCTTTGTACTTTGGTCCCCTTCTGTTTATGTATGTGCCCTAGATCACCACAAGTGGGTCAAGTTATGATGGACTCTCTATTTTACATGCTCAAAGTTTCTTTGTTAAACCCAATTTCCATAGTTTAAGAAACAAGCAAATCATAGATCCACTGGCAAAAGTGTTAATGAGAAATGTTTAGATCTCAGCCTAGTTTCTCTATAAAACAGTCACAGAATTGTGCAGGTTAGAAATAACTGTGCTTTCGTTAGTTCAAGGGGTTGTAAAATATTACATGTCCTAGTTATCGTAATGACTTAAGATGGTAGTACCTAACAAAGTACTTAAACATTTTTATATGTTATTCGAGAGCATTCAAAAAATTTAATCTGGTTTTCATATCATGATAGAATAATTACAGCAGAAAAGAAATGAAAATATATTACAGGTTTGTATGTTCTTTAAATGTGGTTTTTCAAATATAACAAGTTTAAAAAGAATATAGTCCCTCTGACATCGAATTGAGTATGATGTCACTGATACTAATACAGCCATATCACCTGAGAGTCACATCACATTTAACATTTACAAGCATTCACATTTAACAAACTTGTGAAGGCAGGTTTGTATTTGGGTTAGCAGAGGCAAAATTCAGGAATGCAGACAGCCATCAAAAGACGATTCACAGGGACCAGCAGTTAGTGTAATGGCTATGTCGCTGGACTCCCACGTAGTCGACGGCAGTTCAAGTCCTGGACCAGGCAGCTTAAACTTACGCCGGGCACGTGTGTGTGCATGCCCAAGATCCCAAGAGAAGAATGGAAAGGGATTGCAGTGTGGCCATCTCCCCTGGGGGGATGATTTCTCGCTTTCTATCTCTCTGTCTCTCTCTGTCTTTCTGGCAAGCGCACGCACCGTATAACAAAAACTTCTCCAAAAAAAGAAGGAAAAAAAAAAAGATGATTCACTTTCTGTGCCTGGGTAATTTCACTTAACAGAAGGTCCTCCTGGATTGTCCATGCTGCTTTAAATGACATTCCATTCTAATGACAGAATAGTATTCCTGTCTGTGTGTATGTGTGTGCAAACACATGTGCATGCATGTTCATGCACACATATGTGTACACAGATATAGTCACACTGGGGGTTACATCCTCAACATATAAATTGAATGGGAGGAGACACAATTCAGTCCATAAAGATGTCAATGCCTAGGTGACACATGTTATCAACAGAATGCTCCCATAAAGCCTTTAAAGTAGCTATTGTAAAAATATTCCAAGAAACAAGGCTATGTGCTCTTGAAGAAATATAAAGACTGAAATTCTCAGCAAGCATAATAAAGAAAATCCAGATGGAAGTTTGGGAACTTCCTAAGACTCCTGTAAAGCAGGACATTTATGGGACACAGAAGTGGGTTACAATCTGTTGCTGATAATGTGTTTTGTATCCTCAACTGGACTGGTATGAAGTATATTTGCACTGGGTAAATTCAACTTACAAGCAAAATGATGTATAGTGATGAAATGTATAAAATAAAAAATAATAATTTTTAAAAGACACTAGGATATTGGCAAAGGGATGGTAACATAGGCCAATGTAATGAAATAGACTTCCTCTAGCAAGCAATGGGAAAGAAAACACTTTAGAGAAAAACTGAGTTTTTGGACTTTGCAGTCAGACCTCTGAGAGATTTAGATGAGTAGAGGCCACCCTCCAACAATTGAATGAGAATATTAATGTCCAACAAAAACACAGAATGAAGGAAGCATCAAGCAGCTCCTAATCTTCTTTTCACCCAAGATGGGACTTATGCATGGAACATGCTGCACTTATCTTTCCCTTAATTTTAATACTACAAAGAACTTAATTTTTTTTGGAGAGGTTTTTGCTATAGGGCACATGCACTCGCCAGAAAGACAGAGAGAGACAGAGAGATAGAAAACAAGAAATTGCCCCCCAGGGGGATGGCCACACTGCAATTCCTTCTGCTCCATTCTCCTCTCGGGATCCTGGGCACACACGCTCTCATGTGAGTTTAAGCCACTGGATCCGGGACTCGAAATTTTATTGACTACATGGGAGTCCAGCAACATAGCCATTACGCCAATTGCTGGTCCCCCAAAGAACTTAATTTAAAGGGTATCTATTTCCCTAGATATGGTCACTAAATACATTAAGAAAATTACTCAGAAAAAAGAAATGCAAGATGTGTTTGTGGAAATAGCTCTCAGCTGGTCTGTGTGCATCCTGAATAGTGAATGAAAACCCTGGCCATTCCGAGGTTTCCTGATTTGCACATTTCTTCTCATAGGTCTCTAGATTACTATGGCTTGTGTAACCAGACTGATTACAAACTTGAATCTCTCTCTAGAATAGACTACTTTGTAATATGCTATGGTACTCATTGTCAACATACTCCAAACAAGGACTACAAGTAATGAGACTCCTTTTGAACTATTCTGTTTTTATTTATTTAATTTTAGTTTTTAGGTTTTTGTCATAGGGTATGTGTGCTCACAGGAGAGAGACAGAAAGAGGAGAAGTGAAATAGCACCTCTCAGGAGGTATGGCCACGCCACAACTGCTTCTTCTCCATTCTCTTAGGATTTCGGGCATGCATACACACACTGGATGTGGTTTTCAAGTCACCAGGTCTGGGGCTCCAACTGTGGTAGCCATGTGGCACTCCAGCAACCTAACTATAGAATGTGCTTGGCCCTGTTGAACTTTTCTTAATTCCTAAACTTTGACTTGTTGATTTTGATTCATTTTGCTTATGGAGACCCTTGTTGAAATAGGCATTTCATTTCTTGACTCTGCATATTATGTTGTCTTCACACAAAAGTTTTACTTAGTTTTGCTTTGTTTTGTTTTGTTTTCGTTTGAGGAGAGATTTTTACTATAGGACACATTATCCTGAGAACCAATCAGGCAATCAGCCAATCACAGCAGCCAACCCTTTCAGTCACACCCAAGCTAAAGGTTACCAAACTGTGCCCACTTTAGGCAAACATGGAACTGTACCGATTGGCTAACCTTGGCATATCCTTTTTTGCTTTTCTGGTTATAAAAATGGGTCACTACATTGTAAGGGTATTATTCTGAACCATTTTTGGTCTGGAAAGCTGCCTGGTTCTAAGAATTTTTTCTGCTCAAAATAAAAAAAAAAATTGCTAATTTAATTGATATCTTTGATGGGCAAAGGGGCAGGGATTCTTGCTGTTATTGTTGCCATTGCTTGATACCAGTCTTCCAGGATTTGAGTGTTGAGTTGTTAATTCCTTAAATAAACTTTCAGCCGTTTTCGCTTTCTTTTGTCCTCCCTAAACATCCCATAATGTACCCACTGATTCACTTGATGGTGTTCCATAAATTCTACAGGATTTCTTCATATGTGTTCATCCTTTTTCTCCTCTAACTGGATGATATTAAATGACCTACCCTTAGATTTATAAACTTACAAATTCTTCCTTCTCCTTGATTGAGAACTTATTAAACTTCACTATTGCAGGTTTTCATTCCAATTATTGTATTCAATAAATTTGTTTGTTTGCTTTCAGTAATTTTATCATGTTTTAAACTTCTCATTTTGTTCATGTATTATAGTCCTTTCACTGATTTTTAAAAATCTGTGTTCTCTTATACCTTGCTGACCTACTTTTTTTTTTTTTTAAGATTTTTGCCATAGGGTGTGTGCAGTCATCAGAAAGAGAAAGAGAAAAACAAAGTGAGAAACCACTCCCCAAAGGGGATGGCCATGCCACAATCCCTTCTTCATTCTCATTTTGAGATTTTGGACATACATGCACATACACCTCGCATCATTTTTAAGCCACTACATGGGAACCCAGTACTTTAATCCCATACCACTTTAAAACAATTATTTTGAACTTTTCATTAGGCAATTTGAAGAACTTTATGAGCAGAGAGGAGGGCAGTGTCAGTTAGTGAAAATGTGCTGTGTTGATTTGGTGGTGTCGTGTTCCCTTGATTTTTCAAAAACCATGTATTCTTACAGGGATGTATGCATATCTGATGAAGTTTTTTTCTTCCAGAACTATGATCTGGTTTTTGGGGTTTTTGTTTGTTTGTTTGTTTGTTTGTTTAGGTTTTTGCCATAGGGTGTGTGCACTCACCAGAAAGACAGAGAGAGACAGAAAGAGAGAAATGAACCCCCAGTGAGGATGGCCACACTGCAATCCCTTCTCCTCCATTCTCCTCTCGGGATCTTGGGCATGCATGCACACGCACCCGGCATGAGTTTAAGCCACCGGGTCTGGGACTCGAACCACTGTCAACTACATGGGAGTCCAGCAACGTAGCCATTATGCCAACTGCTGGCCCATATGGTCTGGTTTTTATAAGAAAAATTTTTACCCAGAGCAAGTGGAAGGGTGCTGGTCAGACAGGGTGCATTAGCATGAATTCCTAGTGGCCTTATCAGCTGAGGGAGCATCCATGAAGACTGTAGGGGTCATTGGCAGCGAAGACTATGGCTGTCCTTGGCAGCAGCAAGAGCTTCTGGGGTCCTTTTGCTCTCCTTTTTCCCCATGACAGGAGCCTCAGACAAGGGGATCTTTCCCAGTAATGGGGTCACGTTCATGTCACCAGATCCCAGGGAGCAGTGCACACACAGAGATGACAACATGGGGCCCAGGGAGAAAGATTAATATTAGAGGTAAAAAGTTCTAGTGAAAACAAAAAGACCAAGGACAGAAACTCTGCAAAAGTTCTGAAGAAGAAAAAAAAAAAAAAAAAAAAAAAAAAACCAAAAAAGACTTGAAAGGGAGGGGATTAGCACTGAC
>NW_006209696.1:203891-251566 GCF_000334495.1 Tupaia belangeri chinensis
AAAAAAAAAAAAAAAAAAAAAAAAAAAAAAACAGACAAGACTTGAAATGGAAGGGATTAGCAATGACTTCGAAATTTCAAACCTTGGAAATGGAAAGAATGGTGGAAATCTTGATCAAAATCATGAAGTTACAAAGCAGAAGACTAATAAAGATGAGCGAGATTGCCAACTAATATTAGTTGTGTTAATTATTGCATTTTCAATGTACTAAACATGGTGCTAAACACAATCTCACCAAGTTTAACTATAATCCTAAGAGAAAGTTCTGTACCTAATATAAAATAATTGGCTCAGAGGAAAACATCAGGCAATTGTCAATATTCACACAATTAGTAGGTAGAAAAATTAGGATTTGCACCCAGAAAACTTGATACCAAAGATCACTTTCTTAACCACTGTGTTTTATTGCCTACTCAGGCCTACTGAGCCCACCTCCTTAACAGAGAGAAAACTGAAGTCCAGAGAGCATAAGAAGCTTTATAAAAGTTATGCACATTCAGACTAAACATATTATTCAGTCTCAGAGCCAAGTTAGTACCTTATCTTCATTTTGATAGAAAGCTTCTTTTTCCACAGTATTAACCTCTGTCTCTTGGCATTCCAGTGATAAGGTGCTGTTGTTCAGTCTTGGTAAAAGGTGAAACTTTGAAACTAAGCTTAGTGGGCAAGTAGGTGGCGTGGAAGTTAAGGCTGCTGGGTCCCACATAGCCCACAGGAAAGTTCAAGTCCCGGACCAGCAGTGTGTAAAACATGCCAGCTGCATGTGCATGCAGATCCAAAATCCTGAGAGGAGAAAGGGAGGAAAGGAATTGTGGCATGGCCATCACTGCGGGGGCTAGGGGGGATGATTTCTCACTCCCTCTTTCTCTCTCTCTCTCTTTCTCTCTCTCTCTCTGAAGTACCTGTGCCCTACAGCAAAAAAAAAAAAAAGCAGAAGAAGAAAGAAAGAAAGAAAAACAGAAAAATGCTTAATGTCCAATCAGGGAACCCAATAAACATCATAAGCTTAATAATTGCAATTTCCTCAATAACAGTTTAGGAGAGGGGTTTTGTTTTGTTTTGTTTTGTTTCATTTTGTTTGCCTGAATCATTTGACATTATATCACTAATCTTTTCATTTCCTGTTTCCCTGTTAAGGAAGTGTGAATTATTCAGCGCTTGTTCAATAGTGAGGTCTGGATGAAAATATGTATCCTATGCTTCCATCTAGTGGTAAAATAACACTATTACACCATGATGAGAAACATTCTAGTGCCATCCACTTTTCTCTAAAACAGAGCAAGGCTCTTCAACTCTAACATAGTCGATTCTGTATCTCAGGAATTATGTGAGAGAGGAATAAAAGAAAGGTGGTTGGAAGGAAAAATACTCTATTAGAGTTCCGGTAATTCTGGGAAATGGGAGAGAAATCAGGATTACTGATTGAGAGCCAGGTTTTTGGGCATGATAGTAAATGCCCCCTACTGACTACTCTTGGCATGACAACTTCTATGCTCAGTGTCCCAAAGCAAAATAAGTAAGAAAATAAGAGGAAATTAATTGATCACTTAACCTTTCTAATCCAAGCTTTCTCATATATAAAAGAAAGACGTGGAATTGAGGTAGTTTTAGTTATCTCCATGTCAACATCCTATGCCTACAATTTTCAGTTCAAGGCATTTTGCTATATGATATCCACCAGTCATGTTGGGAAATTTCTAGAGTCCTGGTATTTGCTTTTGTTTTTGTTAGATATACTTGACCTAATCTAAATAAGAACTAAGATTTCTCTTAGCTTTTTTTTTCTCATAGGCCAAATATTATCTACATATCCCAAAATCTATACTGGTGACAGTGTTGCAATCCAAGTTTTCTCTTTAACTCATTGCCAAAGGAATATAAACTAGCTGACATCATGAGAGTGAAAGAAGAGTGTACAGGAAGCAATTTATGCAAAGGAGGGCTTAAACCGTTAAGAAATTCTCCAATGACCCCGGAATTAATTTTGTTTCGTGGTGGTTACCACTTTCTAATCTTGACAGATGTGATTTTCTGATTTTTTTTTTCCCTTAAGAAGCTTACTGGGCTTTCAAAGGAAAGCAGTAAGGGGATAAGGTTAAGGGGTCAACTCGGCACCAATGGGATAAATGCCTTGTTGCAATTGAACTGAAACTCTGAAACCCTAAGATTTTGTATGAGCCAACTCTTTCTAAGCTAAGCCATTGCCTTATTTTTTCCCCTTTATTTATTATAGCATGTGTGCACATGCATATAAGAGTGAGAGAGAGAAAGACATATGAGCACCATCTGCAGGATCTGGTCACACCACTGTTCCTTTCCTTAAGTCTCCCAGCCCATCAGATCTTCAGGTGTACTCCACATGCTTGGTGTGTTCCAGGCTGACCAGGCCAGGGATTTGAACTACAGTTACATTGTAGAATCTGGCTTCTCTTGAGCAACATGTTACTATTGCTTTATGACACCAACACCATTCGCCTACTTTTATTTTTACACAATTTCCCACATAAAATTCATCACCAAAATATAAACTGCTCTTATTTTTTCTTCTACATTAACACTAGTACAGGAAGTTTGAATAACAAAGATTCAATGAAGAGGTCAGAGAGTCTCATCATAGATCTATCCCTGCAATGGAGAAGGAGACACCAGAGCATCCTAACAGGATTTAAGTGAAGGTGAGGTGGCATATGATCTGATGGGTATTTCTGAAAAAGAAGTAGCCTCAAATAGCTCCACTGAGGTCTGTAAGATGAGTAACTACTATAGAGCTTCATTTTTCAGCCTCTTTCCGAAACCCCCTATTAATGTCTTGCTAATTCTTTATCAGCTACTAATGTTTCACTGTGAACTTACAAGCTTAGCACTAAAGGTAGTGCAAGATGACAAGTCAAAGAATTTTGATAAGGAAGGTGTATAAAGCATGGATTTACCTATATCAGAATTTTCAAATTAAGGGTTCCAGAGGACCACTTTTCTGAGTAATATTATTAAGTATCTTTTTTTCTCTTTCTTCTCTCTCTCTTTCTCTGTTTTCTTATCCTTTTACCTCATCACTTTGCTACTTGACCTCCTCGCACTGAGTATCTAGACAGGTCTAATTGAAAAGTTGCCAAAATCTGAATACTATTTGGGTTCTCATATTCTTCAACTCCCACTGAATCTGTGACACAAAGAGAGAAAAATGCAATGCCAAAGAGTTTGCAGACCACATCCTCCTGTGTACCTCTGATCACTCAGATTGATCTTCTAGAAATTAGGAAGAAACGAATAATTCATTAGATGACTAGAAATCACTACAGGGGCACAAGAAATATTCAAGACCGAGAAAATACCTCACCCCAAGGGAAAAGGATAACTCCTCTTCAACCAAGATGTTACAATGGAGTTCATGGAAATGTTGAATAAAGAATTTAGAGTATTCATAGTGAGAAAAGTAACAGAGATGGAAGAAAAGACAGACAATGAACACCAGAAGAAAAGAGCCAATGAGTTCTAGGAGGTGAGGAAGTTCTTGTGAGAGCTGAAAGAGGAAATACACACCATAAAAAAGAAACAAATAGAACTGGTGGAGATGAAGGCTATAATACAGGAATTCAAAATCTCCTTTGAAAGCATTAAAAGCAGACTAGATCATACAGAAAATCAAAATTCAGATGTAGAAGACAGAATCGTTGGACTAGTAAAATCCACCATGAAGACTGAGAAAAATAGCCCCAAAAAATGAGAATAATATATAAGAAATACAAGATACCACTAAATGCCCAAATGTCTGCATAATTGGTATCCCAGAAGGTGAAAATACTAACAAGGGCACTAATAATCTATTCCATGAAATCCTGCAAGAAAAATTCCCAAAGCTAGAGAGGCATTCAAAGATCCAGACCCAAAAAATACAAAGGACCACAAATAGGACCAACCCAAGAAGATCTCCAAGACACATTATAGCCAGAATGACCAAAACCACAGACAAAGACAAGATACTAAGATTGGCAAGAGAAAAACATCAAGTTACCTATAAAGGACATCCCATCAGGCTAACAGCAGACCCCTCATTGGAAATAATACGAGCAAGGAAAGAATGGGGAAATACATTCAGAGTGTTGAGTGAAAAACTATTTTAACCAAGAGTACTATATTGGGCAAGATTATCCTTCATATGGGAAGAGAAGACAAGAACATTCTCAGCTAAACAAAACCTGAAAGAATTTATCAACACCAGCTCTCCGAGAGGTTCTGGAGGGAGTGCTATCCCAGGAAAACTGAAGTCAGACACACAGCAATAAGAGTTCTAAAACACCTAAGAAAATGGCCAGCTTAATGGTAGGGACAAGTCCAGACTTGATCACTATCTCCCAGAATTTAAACGTAAAGATTGGACCACAACAGAAGATAAAGTACATGAGTCTGAACTGGTGAAGTAGAATTACATGACTTTTAACTAAAACGTTACTGATCTTCTATGCTTTGTTTTCCAGTGTTAAGGAGTTTTGTCTTGAGTTGTAGACAGGTCCATGTACCTACTAATTGAACAGAATCCTAACGTGTTTCCTGGCTTTAAGTATTAAGTAAAGTTCTCTTTAAGCTCTATAGTAGTTACTCATCTTACAGACCTCAGTGGAGCTATTTGGAGCTACTTCTTTTTCAGAAATACCCATCAGATCATATGCCACCTCACCTTCACTTAAATCCTGTTAGGATGCTCTGGTGTCTCCTTCTCCACTGCAGGGATAGATCTATGATGAGAGTCTCTGACCTTTTTAAATTTTGATCTATTAAAGCTAAAACAGCTTCCTTGAAGTTAAAAAATGTATTTAAAAAATACCTATTTAGTGACCACAGTAAGCTATATAGCCTCAGTTATGTGCTATTTTATAGTACATTCATTCTACCCACATAGTTTCACATCTAAATTCAACTTTTGTTCACAGATATGTATATATCAGTTGAACTTATTGGAAGTATTTAGATTAACTAAGATATTTTGTGAATTAATACAATGTGGGAAAGAATAAAGGAATGGAAAGCAACTGCAAATACCAGAGACAGGGTGGGAGGAGGATGGGAAATGGCAGAGGGTGAGAAATAGGAGGAAAAATATAGAGAGACAAGAAACAAGAAATGGAAAATTATTTGTTGATGATATGATTAAGCCACTTTACGATGTATTCTGGCTGGAAAATCACATTTTGTATGCTGTGGTGATGTTGTGAAAGTATGTAAAATAAATCTTTTTTTTTTTAAAAATCAGAGAAGCAAAGAGGAGAAGGAGGTGGCAAATTATGCATAGCCTTCCTAGCTATTGTCAGATCTCTTTAAACTGAAGAAAATAAACAGCCACTGTAGAGTGTGGAGACCAGCCAATCTGAGCAAGCATGGTGACCTTTAGACACATGTAGAAATGCAGTTCCATGAGCTGTCATTTGCATTGTGCAGAAAGCAATTTGAGTGTAATATACTAGCTCCCTGAAACTGTAAAGCAGTACCTGTTTAAGGTAACCCACAAGTGTTTATCAGAATTCACCCCAAAAGACCAGAAAAACTACATGGCACTAGTTGTCAGCCAATTAACATCCAAAAAGAACTGGTTTTGCATTCCATTTTCTATTCCCTAGATTTCTGCCCTTTAAAAGAAAAAACCTGGGATTGGTTTGGGGCATCTAGACTATCGCCATCAGAGAAGTTGGGTCCACCCTATCCTCAATCTTTGTATTTTTGTTTTGTTTTCAATTTTACTGTAGGGTGCATGGGCCCAATGGAGAGACAGAGAGAAAGAGAGAGAAGAAAAGTAAAATATCACCCCCTGGGGGGATGCCGACACCACAGTCCATTCTTCTATTTTCCTTCTGGAATTCTAGGTACACATGCACATGCACTCAGCATGCTTTAGAAGCTGCCAGGTCCAGAGCTCGAACCATAGTCAGCCATGGGAATCTAGTGCTGTACTGCCACCTTACCTGCTGGCCTGCCACTACAGAGTTACGAATAGAGAGCAACTCAGTCAGATTTATAGTATTAAATGATCACTGGTAGCTGCATAGAAACAGAGAGAAGCACAGAGAACAGTTAGGACACGACTACAAGAGATGATGATGACTAAGATCAAGGTGGTAACTGAAGTGATGGTCAGAATCAGTTGGTTCCTGTATGTATATTTTTTTTATGTAGATTAGACACGAATTGTGAGAGAATGAGAGAAATCACAGGCTGCTTCACAGCTCAGCAGTTAAGCATAGTGCATTGGGAGTCAAATCCCACACGGTCAATCACAATTCAAATCACAGCCCCAGTGGCCTGAAAAACATGTTAGGCGTGTGTGTGTGTGTGTGTGTGTGTGTGTGTGTGTGTGCCCCAAATCTTGATGGGACGGAGAAATAGGGGGAAAATTATTGCAGTGTAACCATGCACCTTTGAGGGGTGCTCCTCTGCTTTCTGGTAAGAGCATTTACTCTCTAATAATAATTAATTAATGTTAATTTTTAGAAAGAAAGAGAAGAGTCAAGAAAGGACATGAATATCGCTATGAATAAGTTGGAATTGGGGGTGGGGGGAAGGCTGAACTCATAATATACATTTGGGAGAGTTTGGAAGACATGTGGTTTTGTTTTGTTTCTTTGAAGTTTAGTTCTTCCTTTTATGAGAGTGAGAGACAGAGAGAGAAATAAGCACTGTTAACAGGATCCCATGCCATAATTCGCCCACCTCCTATCCCTCCCAGCCAGTCAGGAATATCGGTACACAGACCCAGCTTGCCCAGGTCAACCAGGGAACCAAACTAGCAGTCTCCCACATGGACCCAGCATCATTTAATCAGTACGCTAATATTGTGCCTTTAAGTCAGCTCTTTCTGTTTTGTTTAAGATGTAATTTTTTTAGCATTTTTTTAAATTTTGTATGTTTAATTGACAAATAATAATTGTATATATTTATGGGGTACAGTGTGATGTTTTGACATGTGTATAGGGTATGGAATGATTATATCAAGTCTATTAAAATAGCCATCATTTTACATATTAAAGGGCTTCAAAGGTTTTGTAAATTAACATGAATTAAAATACAAGTTAATTTTGGTGCAAAACAAATTTTGAAACCTATGCATAATTTTTTATAATATACATTTTCTATAAACTTATGAAGACCTCTCATATTTATCATTTGTAGTCATAATATTTAAAATTTATTTCTTTAACAAATATGAAATATATATAACTATTAACTATGGTTACTATCGTGTATAATATATCTCAAAAACTTATTCCTCCTGCCTAAACGAAACTTTACTTTTGGTATTTGAAGCCTGACGACTGGGTGAGATCACTAAGTGTTTGACAGAAAAGACCGTATCAAGAACTGAGTTTAGGCCACTCCAACATTAGGAGGCCTTAGAAGAGGGAGAATCAGGTGATAAAACTGAGGAATAATGGTCAGAGAAGTAGGAAGAGAATAAGGTAGTAGGATATCCAGAAGACAGATGACAAAAGCACTATGAGTAGAAGGGAGAGATCAGAGGTATCAGTGGTTCCAAAAGACTGAGCAAGAAAGGAACTGAGAACAGACCACTGAACTAACATTCTCCAGTTGCTAAAGGACAAGAGCACTTTTGGCGTATAATGTAATGGGAACTGTGAGTCCACGGTAATAAAATTAAAACTAAAACTACAAATCCCATTGGATTAACATTTAAAATCCTGATAACACCAACGTTGGAAAAGATTTTAAGAAATGAAAGCATGTTCACTGACAGTGGTGCTGTAAATTAGAACAACCACTTTCATGAGCAATATGGTAGCATCCAGTAAACTTGAAGATGTAAAACGTGTTCAGACTCGCAGCTTTACTTCTAGGTACTTACCCTAAAGAAGCTGTTATAGATGTGCACAAGAAAATATTCACAAGAATTAATTGCAAGATTGTTTATAATTTAAAAAAAGTACCAATATCCACCAAGAAAAAAATAAGAGATAAAATATCATTTATCCACTTCAAAATAACATATAATGAATTAACTAGAGTTATATCTACAACGTAATAAATCTGTAAGCATAATGTTGAAAGAAAAAGTAGGTTGTAGTACTATGAAGTATTGTACTTTTATATGTTTATTTGTACTTTTATTTAAATTTATTTATATAACGTCTTTGAAGCATGCAAAAATCTTGTACATTATTTATGAGTACATATACATATAATAATAGTATAACTACATGAAATGATAAACACTAAAGGATAAGAGGTAAGAATTGATTATGTTATTCCATATATTTTTAATATTTTTAAATATATTTTTGAGAGGTTTTTGCTATAGAGTCCATGCATTCACCAGAAAGACAGAGAGACAGAAAGCGAGAAATTACCCCCCAGGGGAGATGGCCATGCCACAATCCCTCCTCCTCCATTCTCCTCACGGGCTCTTGGGCACTCACATACACACGCCCAGCATGAGTTTAAGCCACCAGGTCCTAGACTCGAACCACGATTGACTACATGGGAGTCCAGCGACATAGCAATTACACCAACTGCTGATCCCTTAAATATATTTTAAAGAATAAAGCCATGTCTAAGATTCATAGGAGGTTCTTTTTTGGTTTTTTTTTGGTTTTTTTTTAGGTTTTTGCCATACAATGGGTGCACTCACCTGAGAGAAACAAAGAAAGACAAAGTGAGAAATCATCCCCTGGGGAAATGGTCATGCTGCAATCCCTTCTCCTCCATTCTCCTCTCAGGATTTTGGACGCGCATGCACATATGCCCAGTGTGATTTTCAAGCCACCAAGCTGAGAACTATAGCTGTGATCAGCCAAGTGGGAATCCAGCACCTCATCCCCACACCACCAGCTGGACCCCATGGGAGCAGATTTTAATGCATGGACTAAGAGAAAATATAACCCAATTCAAAATAGATAAATGTGATATAGCAATGGCACAGGATCAAGCTATCAAGGTCACCAACCAATTTAAGGAAATAAGGAGCCATCCAGTAACATGGTGGTTAAGATGCTGGACTCTTGCATCACTAATCATTGTTCAAGTCCTGCACCTGGTGGCTTGAGAATCATGCCAGGCACATGTGCGCAATGCCCAAAATCCCAAAAGGAGGATGGAAGAGAAGGGATTGCTGTGTGGTCATCTCCTATGGGGGTGGGGGGGTTCTCAGTTTCCCTCTCTCTGTCTCTCTCACTGTGGAATGAGGCCAGATAGTACATGACCATCGCACTTGGAAACACAAAATAAATAAATAAATAAATAAATAAATAAATAAGGAAATTTAAAGATTTTCTTCAAAGTACTATGGTTTAGGGAAGAAAATGGCACTCTAATTTTTCCAATTTTATTTTATAACTTTTATTTGCATTTAATAATTGTACAGCATCATGACATATAATATGGTTTTTCAAAGCATACATACAGTGTGTGTAATCAAGTACAAAACATTAACATATACATCATTTTCAACAAATAACCTTACATTTTTGTGTCTGTTAAAACCTTTTTCCAGAGCCCCTCCCATTCCCCACCATCTTCTCCCTCCCCATATAATCTCTGGAATCTGCACCTTGCTCTGTTATGTCATTGAATTTTTCTGTCACAGGGTGCAGCCACTCAGTTTATATTGAGTGGGGATCAATGTTTGCCTTTCATAGGCTAGCTTATTTCACTTGGCATTAAATCTTCTGTATTCATTCCATTTTTATCAAATGACAGTTTCTGACTGTTCTTCATGGCTGAGTAATATTCCATAGTGTATATGTGCTACATTTTTCAATCCACTCACCAGTTTTGAGGCACATCTTAACAACTTTGCAACTAGGAATAGTGCTGTAATAAACATGGATGTGTAAGTGTCTTCCTGATTGTTTTCCTGTGCTTTGGGTAAATACAAAGGAGTGGGATTACTTGGTCTTACACTAGTTCTATCTGTAGAATTTTGAGGCACCTCCATGCTGTTTTCCACAGTTGCTATAGTAATTTACATTCCCACCAACAGTGCAGAAGGGTTCTCTTTTTACCAGAACTTCATCAGTACTTTTCATTCTTTGTTCTTTGTTTTTTTTTTTTATTAATCACACCAATTCTGACTGGGGTTAAGTCAAACATTTTCCTTATGATAAAAGACCTTGAAGGTTTTTTCATGTTTTTTGGCTGAAAATGGGATTCTTCTTAAGTATTAGTAAACAGGTCAGCTATTGCTGTTTTGCTCAATTTGTGATATTCCAGTTGGAGAATTTTTTTTTTTCACTAGCATGTCTATTACCAGCACTTTGCATACATAGAGGGAATATTTCTATTCTATGTATACAAAGGACCTTTAGGAGAGTGTGTGGCTATAATTTGATAGTGATAGCTCATAACTAATCTCATTTTTATTTAGTAGAGTTGCTTACTGTACTTTTGAATACGTTTGTTATCATTACAATAAACCATCTTAAAATATTATTTATCTGATGAGAATAATCATTTAATTTTTAGGGTCCAAATAGCAGCATGGCCTTGAAAAGCTCTGTGAAGCTGACCCACATGGGGTGGCTCTATGTTTTCATTCAAAGAGTTCCCTGAGTATATCGGGTACATGTACGCCTATGACCCAGGATCCACCGAGGCTAGGGGTAGATCACAGCCCTATTGGGAGTGTTGTCTTTCTGTCTCTTTCTCTGTCTCTTTTTTCATGGAAGAAATAAATTACATTTAAAAACTTCTTTTTTTATTTTATTTTTTGCTTGTGCTATGACAGAAGCCAGTGTATGTTAGGGGAAGATTCCTTCCTGTATAAAAATGAACTGTGGTATAAAGGAAAAGATCTTCATATGTATAATTAAGGCTAGACTAATCATCTTTTTTCTCATTAAGCATATTAATTTGCGGAGTCATTAAATATATTTAAATGATATTGCATTGGAGTAAGAGGATTAATGCCTAGCCTCACTTCTTTGTCGGATGAGAACTGTCGCTGAGTTTATTGAGTAGGAGATCAAGCATCTCACTAAGAACCTTCCCTGGAAAGAGGGACAAAAGGATGTAAACTGAAAATGAAAAGAAAAAAATATCTGCTCTTTTCTTTAAATTGTGGATGGTCCAGAAAGACATTTACCTGATTAAATAGATGTGAATGTATTTAATCTACTAAAACAAAAGATAACATCGAAGGAAATGTATCTTTTTTTCCCTGTAGTACCATTTTACCTGGCATTCTGTTTTTAAGAAGGCACATGAAGAAGTCTGGCTAACAGCATTCGTTGCATCCACCTGCATTCCTTTCTTTTAGAAGAGATGGTCCTGACTTTCCAGCTGTTCTTCACCTACATCTGGATCACGTTGATGCTAAATGCTTTTGCTGCTTCTAATATCAAGAAGCCGCAACAACGCTGCTCCTCTTCAATGAGACAAACCCGGTAAGATACCCTTGATATAGTCTATGCCCTTTTTGCTCAGTTTCTCTCACCTCAGACTACTAAAAAGTTACAAACATATCTTTAATAGTAAAATATTCTAGCAGCAGGGTCTGTTTCTAGAAATAGCATTCACTCACCAAAATAAATCACCTCTGGTTGACAACTGAAGTGTAGACTCCAAATGCTGATGGCATTTGTATCCATATTTATGCTTCTTTTTAGAGGAAAAAAAAGTGAAAGGTTTATGTAGGATTCCTTTTTTGAGAAATGCATTTTTTCAATGAGTAATAGACTTATTAATAATACATTAGACACTTGTTTAATGTTTCTTCAGATTTTTATAGTAGAAATTAGTCTGAGCACCAACTTTGTTTTTAATGTTGAGGATTTGTGCTGGCCTATAGTTTCATATATCATGAGATAGTATCAAAAGGCATTAAAACTATTTGTTCTATTTCAAAATAGTTTTCACATATTTGAAATATCATCCTGAATGAAAGCATATAATATAATCACTATCTTCCCATTAGTAATCAAGACCATGTCCGTATGTGTTAGTAAGCTCTCATCATAGAGCAAGCAGCTCATCTTAACTTACTTGGGACTATTTACTTGGAACTATACACATTTGAGTAAAAATGTGGCTAGGAATCCATCAGTCCTAGGCAAACTGCAATGATTGCTCTCCCTACTCCCATATACCTAAAATAACCAAAGAATGTCTTAGGGAAAATCTTCCCTTTTCATGGATTTCCAAAAAGTCTTAGAAAAATTGAGAAATGAAGATGAGCAATATCATCCAGTCAACTCTAGCAGTCAGTGGGGTGACAGATGTTTCAGCCCAATTGCCTTCTCATCATGAATAAGCATTTTGCCATAAGATCAGGAAAGTAAACATCCAATTTTAATAAGCACCTTCTGTAGCTTCAGGTTTAATGACCAAAACCAGAAGGGGTGTGTGTGTGTGTGTTTGGGGGTGGGGGCGGCGATGGTTACCTTATTTTTAATCCTACTCTGTGGTTAAAACCAAGGACTACCTCCAGCCCTTTCATGTTTCTACTCTCAGATCCCAGACATGACATAGTATGAATTCTTACTTGGTTTAACCACTTTATAGGTCTTCTTTAAGGCAACTAGCCAAGGAAATGTTTGGGAAATGTTTGAGATATGTGAGGCTATACCACCAGACTATATATTTTTTCAAATTGTTTATAAATTCATGCAATACGGGTTATCTAAATTTTAAAATAGAGATTGCTTAAAATATCACTAAATAATCAGAGATTTTTTTACTCTGTTTGGTGGTCGTACAGATGAGAGACATTGTCATGAGAGCTAACCTATTCTACCAGCCCATTATCCGTGACAGAGTTTCTGCAGAAAACAACTACCATGTGTACTTTTTAGGTGACATTTAAAGGGCACGAGGAGAACACTGATTCTTTGTGGTGAGGATGGTAATTATTTTCTTATGTAAAATCCCTTATATTTGGAACCTATTCAAAAGAACAGAAAAATGTATGAAACTAGAAAGTCAGATTTCCCCCAGAGGACACCCTACGGTTTCTGCCATGTGAGGCTGAGTATGTTTGTTTTCACTTCTCTATATTCCTAAGTGAGGTGCCTCTTTGTGGCCAAGGCTAGAATAGGATTCATTAAAATTTATATCTGCTTCTTTTGTTCTTCAAAGGAAAATCCTCTAGGGCACCAGGGATTGAGTAAACCATTACACTGGTTCAGAAGGAGCCACTTAAATGAAACACAGCCGTCCTTCTTAAATGAATAGAGTAATTCAACCAGCCAATTTCTGAGCTGTCACTTGGTGCTCTTTCATGCAGATGTTAAGGCATTTGACAAAAATACAGAAATTAATGTATAGAGTAGTCTCTGGAGTATGCGCCGAATTCTTCCACATAGCTGTGTGAATAGATACTAAAGCGTTCTCTTCACTACATCCAAGCTGATTATCAATAAAAAATAAATAAATAATGAATAAATTAGTAATCCACTCTTTCAAGTGAACTAATAGAGTGAACATGAAAGGAAAACATGGTCTTTCTTTGAAAATCATGAAGTGGATTTATATACATTATTTTGCATTTATATGCATTATTTTGAGCCCCATTTTATAAATTAGACCCTGAAATGCTTCACAATTAACTATTTTTATTAAGAATATAATCTCAATTTTTATCCAAAGGTTTCCTTTTTTCTAGTCCAAAGATATTTTTAAGTTTTTTTCAATCTAAAGATCCTCTTTGTTTCTTAAAAGCAAAGTGAGAAGATACGAAAACAAATTGAGTTCATGCAGGTGAAAGTGTCCCTCTCTAACCTAGGGAAAATTTTTGGTTCCCTGGTGATGCAAAGAGGATTAGGAATATGGATTCATCGAATACTTATTCATTCTTTCAATCATGTATTCAGTGACCTTTATTGCAAGTGCTGGTTTGGGGGCCGATCATGCTATAGGAACATCACACTGATGCAGGCCTTAAGAATAATCAGCTGCTCAAAGAGACTTGCAAGAGCCAATTGTTAAATGTTTAGGAAAATTCTGAGCTGAGTGTTAAAAACAAACATTATTAAACATCAAATTATATAAATATAGAGTTAAATACATTATTTTAAAACACAAGTGATAAACACAATTCATGACTTTTTAATTATTTTGTACATTTTAGTATTATCTATTGCTCTTGTGTTATTTATGTGTATCATGTCTGCACAGTATAAATACTAGGCTACTACACAACACCATACTGCATTGTACTCTACGGGCAGCTACGTGCATCTCTGTGATGTTAGTAGCTTGAAACAGACTGTGATAGAAGTGTTACACCGTGAAAATCAGCAAACATTACATTCAGGGCTTTTATTCTTCTCCCTGGAAAGCCACTTATTAAATACTTATCAGCGTATCCCTGAACATAATGTAAAAGTCTGGGGAGCCTTAGGAATTGTTCATTCAAGTACCACTATAAGACACGGGAAGTGGCAGAGACTCCAGTGACAGGGTAAGTGTCTATGGGGAAGTGCCTGGTCAGGTCCAGACTCCTCTTATTATGAGAAAACTTGAGCCCAGTGAGGCCAGATTCTCTGTTTTCAAAAGAAGCAGAAAATTCTGTTTTTCCTGCAAAATTTTCTCATTTAAAACAATAGTGGTTAATCCAAAAAAAATGTCTGCAAACCAGCTCATGATCTGGCCCAATTTGAAGCTCGTTTCTTAGATGAATATACTGAAGCTTCATCACTAAATTCATGATCTGACAGAGACCCAGTTACAATGCGGGAACTCTTGTGTCTTGGGTGGGTATTCTCCCTGACTGGTTCTTCCGCAGAAAATTCACTTGCACAGGTTTCTCCTCCATAAGAGACAGGGTGGCCAAAGTCAGGTATGTATTCCCAGAGTTCAGGAACAGCTCTGTCAAAGCCTCAATAGTCCTTCCATCTAATGAAAAAAGTCTGAGAATTTCAATTATGTTTTCTCTTTTCTAAGTTCACTTATAATCCTTATTCACATACCTACATATTTTCATATTTAAAATTATAACATAGGAATTATGTTTTCTTAAGTTAAGCACTTTCTAAGTAGCTTCATAGACATCATAACACTTTTTGATGACTCTATTTTATTAATTTGAATTAAAAGATGTCACAAGAGCATTAGGATTCTGGAACTAAACATTAGATCCACAATTATGAAGGTTTTCTTAGTGATCAAAAATCAGATTTATTGATTCACCCACTACTTTATTTTATTCTTTGTATTTGCTTCTACATAGCCTAAGAGAGTTTTTTTGTTTGTTTTTTGGGGTTTTTGGGGGGGTTTTTTGGGGTTTTTTTTCCTTCATTTTGTATTTTTCTAAAGAAAAACAGTAAGCCTATAAAAACATCTTTAAATGTTCCCTACATTATTTGGGAGCATCAGTTGGTCTCCTGTGTGACCGGTTCATAATAAAGCTTGCATGGGAAATTGACTGTGATAACAGCAAATTGTTTCTAAAACAACAAACAGGATAGAATGATAAAGTGGGAGAGCAGTAAACAGATCTTATTTGCAAAAGATTCTAGAAGGCAAAGTTGTTGGGTCTAGATAATTGATAATGGATTTATTATACAATAGCACAGTAAACATAGTGGATTTTTTCAAGGGAGAAAAAAGTCTGAGAATTTCAATTGTTTTCTCTTTTCCAAGTTCACTTATAATCCTTATTCACATACCTACAGCTTTTTTCATGTTTTCATATTAAAATTATAACATAGGAATTATGTTTTCTTAAGTTAAGTACTTTCTAAATTGCTTCATAGACATCATAACACTTTTTGATTACTCTGTTTTATTCATTTGAATTAAAAGATGAAAATTACTACCTTTGTTGTCGAACATTTTTTCAAGTTTGCACTGTTAAAAGAAACAGCAATAAATATTTTCATGCACGTAGTTTTTCCCTTACCAATAAAAATCATTTTTCCTGAAAATGAATTACTGAGTCAAAGCATATTAAATATCTTTATAAATCATGAGATGAATTTCTAAAAGAATTTATCAATATTTCAACTCCCACCTGCAAAACTTAAATATTCCTGTTTTATCATATACTTACCAGCATGGAGAACTAACGTTTTTGTCGTTTATTTAATATATGTAAAACGGTAGTTATGGTTTTAACTGGTATCTCCCTGTAAGCCTTCAAAAATAAAATATTTTTAAATAGGCATATTAATTATTCTCTCCATTGGATAATTTATTGATGTCATGCCTCGTTGTTTTCAAGTTATGACTCTTGTTAACTAGTCAAATATTCAGTATTCCATTGGTGTCCACAAGGGATTTGTTTTCCACAGATATAAAAATATGGGTGCTTGAGTCCTTTATATAAAATACATAGTATTTGCATATAATCTACATACATCCTCTCATATACTTTACATCATCATCTCTAGATTATTATAATACCTAATGCAATGTAAATGCTATGCAAATAACTATTATACTATATTGTTTAGGGACAAATGACAAGGGGAAAAATTTCCTGTACATATCCAGTACAGACACATTGCCTTTTCTTTAACATTTTCTACCCGTGCTTGGTTGAACCCATGGGCACAGAACTTCCACAGTTGTGGAACCCTCAGATACAGAGGGCTGACTGTTGAAGCCTCCAAGCTCTCAAGACAGCAGTTTTGTAAAGCAGCTGAGTGTGACTCAATTAGAATGAGGGCTTTCTTTCGCTTTTTTTTTTTTTCATTTCACTTATAAAACTGCAATGCATCAAAATGTGTTAGGTATATAATGAGTCATGTATATTTGCTTTTTCTCAACTGGTCCTAGTACTTTTAACACTTTGAATAATGTGTCCTCCTCAAAGACCCTTTTAGTCCCACTCAAAATCCAGTTTTTCCTTTCCCTTAGTTCCTCATTTTCTTATTCATAAAATTATAGTAGAATTCCTGACACTGAGAAAAGGGAGAAGCATAGAAATAAAGGGGACTTCAAAAAGTTTATGAAAAAAGACAAAGTTCTATTTTATTTTAGTATAAATTTTTTAAATCAATGTGAAGCTTTCAAAATACGTATTTTCTGTGAAGTTTTTGAAAATCTCTGATATACTCCTCATTTCACTTATAAAACTGCAATGCATCAAAATGTGTTAGGTATATAATGAGTCATGTATATTTGCTTTTTCTCAACTGGTCCTAGTACTTTTAACACTTTGAATAATGTGTCCTCCTCAAAGACCCTTTTAGTCCCACTCAAAATCCAGTTTTTCCTTTCCCTTAGTTCCTCATTTTCTTATTCATAAAATTATAGTAGAATTCCTGACACTGAGAAAAGGGAGAAGCATAGAAATAAAGGGGACTTCAAAAAGTTTATGAAAAAAGACAAAGTTCTATTTTATTTTAGTATAAATTTTTTAAATCAATGTGAAGCTTTCAAAATACGTATTTTCTGTGAAGTTTTTGAAAATCTCTGATATGCTCCCTTTGTATGATCCAGGTCCTAGCTCAAAGAGAAAAACCGTAACTATTACCAAGACTTACGCCTACTTTTTCTCAAACAATGTTCATAATATTTTGTGGAAAAGACAAAGATCAGCTCTTCCATGAACTGAGATGTTTGCATTTGGCCTTGTCTTAATTTAGACTTCTAGAAGACTCCTCAGACAGAAGTCATTCAAAAGTATTCAGTAATCGGTAAAAATGAAATCATTATTTCTAGAATGGGAATGAGGGCAGAAGATAGTGTCTTTAAAATGATACAAACATGGAATAAGACCAGAAATCTCGGAACTAAATCTGATGCACCCTTACATAATAACCCCCCTTTTAAGTACATTTTCTTCTCTCTTTCATCTGTTCTACTTCAGTTTTCATTTTACTAACCTCTTTATGTGTATATTTGTTCCCCTGTAAATCAAGCAGTCTTCAAACTAGAGCACCTCTTGGGTTATGATATATCCCTGAAAGTTCAAGCTATCTGTGGGGCACATAGTCGTAGATGGTTTTAAAGCAATCAATTTCTGGACCTTTAATTTCCTTATGACCTCTTTGCTAAAATTGATCTACCTAAAACTCCCCTGTAATCTCCTGTAGCACCCCCATTTAATGACTGCTCTGTCCCAAGTGGCAAAATAAAAGCATGCCTCTCACTCTCCCTGAAATTTATTATGTGTTATTGCCCCAATGTGTAATAATTTCCTGTATACAGAGACCACTATAAATGTTGCTGCTAAGGTAATGAATGACTATAGTCTAAATAAAATATCCCTTTCCAAACTGGATAATTTCCTAATTTTAACTTTCAACAAAATTATACAAAATACCTAATTGACCTATAAAGTTATATATAAATCATTAAAAGCAAGAGGTGTTGATAGATCACTTAATATGGATTTTTTTATTAAATGTATTTATTTACATTCATTCACTGTACATCATTACAGCATACAAAGTGAGATTTTCCATCCAGAATACACTGTATATTGGCTCAATCAAGCACATCAACATACATGTTATCATCAACAAATAATTTTCCATTTCCGGTTTCCTGTATGTTTTGCTTTTTTTTCCCATCCTTGATTCCCTATCTCTTATCCTCTGCCATCTCCCACTCTCCTCCCACACTGTCTCTTGTGTCTATGTTTGCTTTCTATATTTATTCCCCCATTTTATTGAGTCACTAAACATCTTAATTAATCTAAATATTTTCATAGCAAGCACAGCTGATATACACATTTCCATGAACACAAGTCCAACTTTAGGCATAAGCCTCAGTGAGTAGAATGAACATTCTATAAAGTAGCACCTAGCAGGGGCTATATATCTTACTGCAGGATCACTTAATATGGATTTTGAAAATTAAGTAAGAAGGAATTTTAAAAATGAAGCTACATTGCTAAAATACTGCTGAAATAAAAATGTTTCCAAATTCATGTACTTGTGCATAAATACTGGTTTTCAACATTTTTATGTGTAAAAATTTTCAAATAATAATACCATTTATGCTAAACCTGGTCTTATTCCAATAATGAGTAATATCTATTTAATGACACATAAAATAATTGGGGGAAAATATGCTATCACTTTAGTAAGTAATACATTTTGAATAACATTTCATCCTTAATTTTAATAAGTTTCAACATTTATATGAGTTGTTTTTCCCCATATGCCATGGTCTTAGAAAATAGAAAAGTTAATTTCATGTGTACACATATTTTTCTTGCAAAGATGTATGATGGAGTGATAAAATTCCACAGAGGAAATAAAATAGAAATATAAGTTCAAGAAAGCAAGGAATGATATAAAATGTCTCTCTTTTTAAAAATGGTCTGTTCGTCTATGTTTAACAGTATAATGTGAGTAATTAGATTCATTGGATTCATTTAAAGGAGTATGTTTTATTTTAAATCATTAATATTTAAATAATTTCAATATTTATGGTAAAAAATGGAGATCTATTTTTAAATGTGTGAGTAAATACATACAATTTCAAAATTCTTTAAGAAGGTATATAAGGGGGAAAAATAAGATCTATAAGGAACAAATATTTTGGGGGAATAGATGAGGTACAAAAAAAGGTAAAAAAAAGATAAAACAAGGGAAATTGCAAAATTTGTGGGAAATGGAGCTAAAGTATGAGTTTATTTTGATACAATAAATCTTTGAAACCCATGCACAGTTTTTTGTTTTTGTTTTGTTTTGTTTTGTTATGAAACATACTTTCCATGGGCATTCTGGAGCACCCTTGTACAGAACATTTTACTGTCTCAGAAGAGCCCTTGGGAAAGATAGGTGCATGTGTTTTCAAGTACTGCCAAGAAAACTTGATAGCAACATCAGGTTCAGTCTCCTGGTATTGTTCATTAAGATTTAACCTTTCCAGTCTTATGGAGAGGTATGCTTCTGAAAAGGCATATTAGTGACATGTCATTTAGTTGCATTAAAAGAATATTATTACCAAAATAATTCAAAAATTTTCATGAGTTTCCACCTATAGCCATAGTTTTACTATTTTTTTAAAAAAGTAGATAGTTTTTATTAAATGAGTACTCTTTTCTAGGTCAGTGGTTCTCCTGAGAAATTGTTATAAGTACAAATTCTAATATCTGAATGCCATTGAATCAGAAACTCTGGTCATGTGGCCCAACAAACCAGATGATTTGGATGCATGCCAAAGAAGACGATATTTACAAAACATCTGGCATGGGACCTTGAATATAGTAGGCATTTAATAAAAGCTGGCTGTAACTGTACTTTAATAAATATCTTATTCTAGCTCCTCGGAAGACAGTTTTTAGTCAATACTAGCCCGTTGGAAGGATTAGTTCTGTGTGTTCAATTAATCATAAGATATGACAACTTCCATGTTTAAAAATCAAACTTATTATCTTCTATCCCAAGCAGATTCCTTCTCCCACCTTCACCATTCCTACTGATGGCAGAATACATGTGTAAACTTCTCAGCATTCTGATCAGAAACTACCCTATTCTATTGAAAGCCCACACTGCAGACTGTATGTTGTCATAGAAATACAACACAACACTGGGCAAGGCTGACCGACACTCATCTGAAGAGGTAGAGCTTTATTCTCAGGTCAAGATGCTTACTGGGAAGAGGTCGTTTCCCTGTCTTTGCACAGAGAAATGTAGGTGAAAACAGACTTCACCTGCTTTGCAATTTGACCTGATATCAGGTCTAAACTTGACCATCCCCTACATTCTAGAACCTCAACAGGGATTCTACTTTCAATCACAACCTTTTCTCACTTTATCTTTGTATAATGCTGTCATCAGTTTACAGTTTCATAGTATTTCTATTTTTCACTGTCTTAGTACAGAGATGGTTCAACTTAATTGACTGCAAAAATCACTTAGGTAGGTTGTTTAAATGCAGGTTCTTAGGGCTTGCTTCCCTGGGTGTTGATTTTGTTGAACCAGGATGGGAGTCAATGAAACTAAAACTGATCACCTCCACCCAAGTAATTGGGAGATTCCAAATCTACAAACCACATTCTGAGAAACATAACCAGTTTGTGCACTATATCCAAACTTAGTTTATCATTTAAGGTGCTTAAAAATGTGGTTTGTCTTATCTGTTCCACTCTTACATTAAAAAAGAGCAAAGGTTGGCAGATCTTTGGCTTAACGTAAACTGAGATAATAAACTTCTTATGTATGTATTTTACAACATGCTCTTAATGAGCACAGATGGTCAAACTAAATCAAAGTATCAAGAAGTATATGTATCTCAAATTTTGTTTTCCCTTTGCAGGGACAGCAAACAAGAAACTAGAATGAAGAAAAATGACATTACCAAAGTGCGACCCATGAAATATAAGCAACTTCTCCACATAAAAGACCATGATTTTGCACTGAGACCTGGATTTGGAGGTGAGTATTATTTTTATTCAACTCATATCAAAATCCATTGTAGTGTTGGAATGCAGATGACAATTTGAAACAATAAAGACTAAAATATTAGACTATATTTTTTTAATTTTTAATTTTAATTTTTTAAAGAATTATTTTATTTTAACTTTATTTATTTGTTTATTTTAATTTGACCAGAGAAGGATAGAGTGAGACTTGGAGTGAGAGTGAGAGAGAGAGAGAGAGAGAGGGAAAGTGAGAAAGCAAGCCGCCTGGTCTGGGACTTGAACTATGGTCAGCCATGTGAGAGTTCAGTCCCCTTAACCACCACTCCACCTGCTAGCCCCTAGACTATATTTTTTTAAAAAAACTTTTACAAATATTTTCTCTTGAATGAGAACTATCAATAATCTATCCATTTTTTTCTTTTGAGAGGTTGTTTGTTTGTTTGTTTGTTTTGCTACAGGGCATGTGCGCTTGTCAGAGAGACAGAGAGACAGAAAGTGAGAAATCACCCCCCAGGGGGGATGGCCACACTGCAATCCTCCTCCATTCTCCTCTCAGGATCTTGGGCACACACACACACACACACCCAGCGTGAGTATAAGCCAACTGGGTCCGGGACTCGAACTGCGGTCCACTGCATGGGAGTTCAACGACATAGCCATTACACTAACTGCTGGTCCCATTTTTTACTTTTTTTAAGAGAGATTTATTGCTATAGAGCAAGTGTACTCACCAGAGAGATGGACAGAAAGTGAGAAATCACCCACCAGGGGAGATGGCCATGCCATGATCCCTTCTCCTCCCTTTTCCTTTCAGAATTTTGGACACGCACACACACATGCACCTGGCATGAGTTTTTTGTTTGTTTTATCTTTTTACTATTTCTTTTTTTATTAGAGAGGTTTTTGCTGTAAGGCCTGTGAACTCACCAGAGAGAGAGAGACAGAAAATGAGAAATCACCCCCAAGCGAGAAAGCACACCCCCAGGGGTGGCCATCTGACCATGCTGCAATCCCTTCTCCAGTCTCCTCTCAGGATTTTGGGCAAGCACGCACATGCACCTGGTTGAAGTTTTGGCATAAGTTTTAAGCCACCAGGTCCAGGGCTCCAGCTACAGTCGACTACATGGGAGTCTAGCGACATAACCATTACACCATCTGCCCATCCCAATCCATTTTAAATGGACCAAAAAACTCATTTTTGTACTATACACAATACTATAAATAGTGTGTTCAATAAAAAGTGAGTGGATATATCCTGCCTATACCCCAACTTACTGTTTTAACTGAAACCTGTTGATTGCATTACACATTATTCATAAAAACCTGTTAAATATTCTCATAAACTGGAATACCTAGCTTTCTGGGAGCTGTTATGGGCCAGGCAAAAAACAACTATGCAGTAGAAGTTACAAAAGAGAGAAAGGAACTGGCCTCACTACGGTCAGACCCTAAGGCATGTAGTCAGAACCACGAGCAGCAGGGCCAGATGACAGACGTGTGACAGACATGTCTGCAGGCTTTGAGGTCACACATTTCTGCAAGTAAAAGAGACATGATACAAGAATGTTGATAGGCAGGAGTTCATGTGGTCCAAGGCGACAAAGGAGGGTCTCGGGGAGGACAGACAGGACTGAGTAAAGGTGTATTAGCAGGAATTACCAGTTACTAGTCGTAAGATATGAGCTTTTCTTCTTTGTGTCAGCTAAGTGTGTGACCAGCCTTAAAGGGGCCTGGTGCTCATTTTTACCATGAAAAACAATGTGTTTGTGAAAGTCAGCCAGGTAGATGACAGGAAGTAGCAAGCCGACTATTGGCAACTTCCTCTTTTTTCCTTCTCTGGCCTTAACTTAGCATAGCAATGCCTTCTCTGGATAAACTTGACCTTCACATAGGTCAAATGCCATAGATCCCTGTGAACCAACTCTGTTGAATTTATTTATTTTTATTTTTATTTCTTCTAGCAATTAAAATTGATCAAAGTGTTGGAGTACCATGCTCTGTGCTAAGCCCTTTTATGCACTATCTCATTCGCCCTCACAGTGACCCTATGACATAGGCACGATCATGATTCTTAATATTCCAGTGTGGAAATGGGGCTCAGAAAGGTTAAGAGGTTTGCCCAAGATCATGAAAGCAGTAAGTGTGGAACCAAGATACAAAGGCAGGTAAGGATGACAGAAATGGTATTAGAGGTGCATATTAGAACAAAGCCTTTCTTCCCTTCAGATTGTTTAATATGCACGTGTTTGCATCCCTGAGGGTACTGACTCAATACATGGGGTGTGATGAAGTCAACAGCTTACTGCTGCATCCACCCTGACTCTTCTTTCATGGACTGAAGTCTCCCACTTCCCAACTCCTGAACTGCCACCTGTAGGATTCAGAATCCTGCAGACGTGGAGATGAGTGTGGACAAGGGTGAGAAGCAGGATCCTCAGGCGGTAGAACAGGTACAGCTTTCTGGTAAATAACTAATACCTCCAGTATTTAGGGTAGCGTGGGGGAATCTTCATACTCTTGTCATATTGTAATTATGAATAACAGAAGCACAATACGACTGTAAATATCACAGAGAACTAATCATTTGTAAACAGGTAAAATAAAGTTTATCAGGTACTTGCTATATTGAGTTGTTTTTTTGTTTGTTTTTTTGTTTTTGTTTTGTTGCTTGTTTCCTGAAATCCATTAGTCTGCAATTCTAAGGATCTGACTTTATTTTCATTAATGACTCAAACTTTAGCACGCATTAAAATCGCTAATGGGGGAGGGGATTTAACACAGATCACTGAGCCCCTCCCTCCAGTGTTTCTGATTCACTAAGTCTCAGTGGTGTCAGCAACTTCCATTTCTAATAAATTCCTAGGTGATTCAGATGATGCTGGCCTGAGAATCACATTTTGAGAAACACAGTATTAAATTATCAGCACCAGATTAAATCTTGGTGAGCTTTTCATTTTCTAGGCACTCCTCACATTTATTGAGTCCTAATGTAAGATTTTAGAACCTTGAAAATAAGCAGATTTATAAATGTGTCCAATTTTTTTCTCTTTATCTGTGAGACTCTATTTATCTTTTTCCTTAACTACTTCTGAGGTACTATACTGAGAACAATTCTCCTAAAGATGCTTGGGTTCTTCACCATTCTCAATAGACTGTTAATTTCTCCAGCCAAATTTGCCCAAATATTGGATAATATGCTCTACAGCTACCATGCAGGTATTCTACACCTTGGTGTCTAAGATGTATAAAAAGTTTGTAAAATCGTTTTCCTACTTGCCTTTAGTAGTAACCTGCGAAAAATAAACTTGTGGGTCTTGTCAGCCACTAGGGGGAGCCAGTCACACAGGGATGGCTTTGAAACTGGCGGTTCAGAAGCAGCGGTTGGAAGCTTACAACGTAGTGTTCTCTTTTCAACATCAATTCGAAAGCTGCCCTAATTCCTGTCAGGTTAGGTTCCTCGATTAAATTAATTCCTATCTTAGGGGAAAGGGTTTTTTACGGGGATTGTTTTAGGCTATTGAAAGCCAGAAAGATTGAAAGAAAAATGGCTGTCCTTGAATGTGGACCTTGAAGCAGGCAGTACAGAGAGGCCTTGTCATTCAAAATGGTTCAAGGCCAATAGCAGAATCACTTGAACGCTAGTTAGAAATGCAAAAATTCAGTCCCCAACGCAGAATTTCTTAATAAAAATTTTTATTGTAACGAGATCCCCAGGTGATTTCCGTGTACATTAGTTTGAGAAACTGCTGTGGGTTACTAAGAGCTGACCTTTCTCTTTTTATCTTAAAACTTTTATGCCTACCTTCTCCATCCCCTATAATTTCATTCCATTCCCCAGTAAAACATAAAATTGGCTTTAAATTTCTGTTTTGCTTAATCTGTTAGAGACAGTATTTGTTTTAATGAAAACGCAGTTTTTGAGTAGTTTGCTTTTGTTTTTCCTAAGACTACTCAATAGGGTTATTAAAAATGCAATTGAGGGCCAGCTGGTGGGTTAGTGGTTACAGTGACTGGATCCCATATGACTAACTGCACAATATGAGTCCTAGATCAACGGCTTAAAAAACACTCATACCAGGTATGTGTGTGTGCATGCCCACATGCCCAAAATCCAGAAAAGAGAGAGAGAAATGAAGGAGAAAGGATTAAATCATGACCATTCCCCTGGGGAATGCTTTCTCACTTTCCTCCTCTCTCTCTTCCCTCTGAGCATGCACATGCCGTCTACTGAATTAAAAAATACAAATGCAGCTTAAATGCACCAGTTAGTGACAGGTGGCAAATCATCCCACAATTAGGAACATTTTTCTGACAATAATAGACTGGGACCAAATCATTGGTGTGTTCAGTCAGTTCACAGCAAAACCCATACATTCAGTGAGAAGTGTCAGTCCGGAGCTCTGTGAAATGCAGTCATTAACCTTCTCCTGCCTGCCTTGGTCAGAGCAGCTTCTTATACCAATGATCCATTTCTCTGTTCTCCCACGCTGTCTTCTTCGGGGAAATCAGACTGCAGGATGTAAAAGACAAGCTTTAATTTATCTTCTTTCTTTATACTTGTCCATAACACAAACACATGAACATACTTCTTTCCTCTTGAGCTAAATGTTACTTCAGCACTTCTCCTGCCTTAATGTGTTTTCCTAATTAGCTTTAACATTAAAACCAGCTGCTACTGCAGTGTTTTTTACTTTTATAAAGCATTAGAAGATTAATTGACTCATTATGTGGAAACAGGAGGACATAAATTTAGGGGAGCCTTTTGTTTAACTTGGGTTATAAATTGTAGCTCATTTTCTTTATTTATGTTTTCTCTACCTTTTATATCTCTAATAACTGAAGACTTTTTTGCTTTAGTCTTAGAGATGATCATTTCTTTGTTTCTTTAAAGTGAAATCAATTTAGCATCTAGAGATTAGCTACTACATCAAGACCAAAGCTAAATTTATAAAAGCTGCTTGCATGCTCTTTGCTTGTCAACAAGAGGACTGCTCTGGGAGTCAGAGAGGCCTAGTCATATCCCTGTCCTTAATTAGCTTTGGATTTCAAGCAAATGTTGTAACCTCTCGGTGTATGTGCTTTCTCATTTGTAAAGTGGAACTAAAATTGGGCCTACATAGATAGCAAAGTGGTTGTAATGATCATATGAAATAATAAATCATGTATGTTAAAGATATATTTAATGAACTGGACAAATAAGAGGCATAACTTATATTTAAGCCCCCTTAGTCCAGCCTGTGGATTGGTGCTTTATCTTTATGTGTCTAAAAAGGATTATAAATATGTGTGTTACTGTCTAGTGAGACCAGGAAATCAACACCATACTAAGAAAGGTTCATACTTATTTATTTTAATGATATTATAAATGCTTTATGTATAATTAGTGAAAGTATTTGTAAAATTATGATGCTGTTATTACCATTCCAATAGATAACAAATAAGTTCATCATAGTGAGTTAGGCTAAGAATTTGCCATGCATTCTTTCACATCATTTGGGTATGCACCATAAATTTAATTCCATTATTTTACAGATTAGCAAACTGTATTATGAGGACTTAAGGAGTATACAATCTTGGCTCTAACTCAGGCTTGTATGACTACAAATTCTTTATTGCAATTTCTGGTGACTCAGCTCCTAGTAGAAAGAATGATCTTTGGAAGCTTTGCTCCAGCTCCCAAATGCTATGATTCTGCATCTTGCCCTTTCATGCCCCTCATCTTCCACTCTGTCCTCAAAAATGTCAGAGTACAGTACAGATTCTTAGACTCAGGAGGAAAGTACACTGGACAAAAAAGCACAAAAGAGACAGAAATGAGGCCAGATAGGACCTCATTTTCCTCTGAAACGAGAAAGATCATCCTTTTAAGAACAGTACAAATCTGAAAAGAAGAAATCTATGGTATTTCCAGGAACCCATTCCTGTTGGACAAGCCATGTATTTCCCCCACACTCAGAGCAGTCTTCAGACAACCCTTGGACTCTGTGCTTGGCCAGCAGAGGCACAGTCATGTCCTTGAAGGATGCCATTCTAGGACTGTCCCCAGAGTTGCAGATATAGGTACCGGGACTCCACCTACAGGTCACGAGATCCTAAATCCAAGTTATCCCTGGGTTTTGTCAGAAAATAAGTAATGAGAAGCACTCTGTCACACTTTCTTAGTGAAGAGAGGAATGATTATATAAATGTTTGAGTGTAGGATTGGGACGAATAGCTTGCATTTCTAAAGGTTTATGATCTAGATTGCCTGGCGTAGTAATGGTATTTATTTCATGCCATTTATTAAGTACAAATTAAGTTCAGTAATAGTATTATTTCTAGTCCTCAAATGAGCCTCCAATGAGAGTATTAATACAATGATTTTATAGATGGAGAAATTCAACTTAGACATTACCTACCCCAGATTAGATAAGAGTGGGGATGCTGGGTTCAAACTCATGTCTATTTGACTCTAGTGCTAGAACTTCACCAAGGACATCCTGTCACCTCTCCTGGTTCTTTGTGAATACTCCATTTTCTTGGAGTGTTGGGATTAATAGGAAGATTTACTCACCATGGTTAGGTAGAGCTGTGGACAAGATCTTTTCATGAATTTTTACTTGAATAATTCTAGTAATTTAAGAAAAAAAGGGTGACTGGATACACAAAAACTGAGTCCTATCAAGGGATAATACTTTGCTATTCCCTAGTTAATGCTAAATCATAATTGTCATTTTTAAATATTATTTATAGAATTATCATTATTGGTGTTATAGGATGTAATTTATTCAATATGGCAGGAAGGAGCTGGTGGTTAAGATGTAAAGTATTCCTGAAGCCTGGAATAGGAATATTTGTGAGTGAAAGGTCTAGCACCTGGCTAGTTGAGACTTCTCTGTACTTCTCTGTAAGGAACGACATGGAAGTTAGAGACTCACAGAACAAAAAAGGAATTCTGCTATTGATAAAGTGAAGGTCACATTGCTAATTAGTAGGAAATGCATAAAAGAGAGAGACGAGGACTGGCAAGACCTATTTTTTTATACTATATTGGGCATTTAAAGGACTGTTGAATTATATGTGTACAAATGGCACACAAAGCACATTCAGGCATTGCTTAATAAGGACATTTTTAGGTCTGACCCCACCCCTCTAAATCTCAAGTCTTAACTAAAACAACCAGCTGGAATTCATTTAGACAGGACTTACACTTTTTTAACAATAGGGTTTTTCTTGTTTATTTTTAAACTCAAGACTGTATAGGCAGTAAGGTTTAAGTGAGAATGGTACATTATGAAAAGAAAACATATGAAGACTACATATGAATATAAAATTATTTTAATGTATATATGCTTCAAATTTCACACACAAAACTAAATGAAATCATTAACATCAATTTCCCCTCACACAGAAAGGGGTGAAATCTAGGCGTAACTAGGAAATGTTGTCTCAGTCCCATCCAAATTATCTGGTGTTGCTGTTGAGGTTTTCCAGCTATGAACCTAATTCTGGGAGCTCCAGCTACACACCAGACTCAGCAGTTTTAGGTTTTTGGGAAAATCACGTTGCACTTTTGCATGGAAAAATATGTTACGACTTTTCCAACAACCTAATAAAATTGCTCTGGTTCTGACTTTCAGTATGTTCTCATCAAACACATTTCTAAGAATGTTTGCTTCTTCCCAAATGTAGTCCATGGTTGCCGATGATCTGCAATGGGACACTTCTGAATCTGTGTGTCTGGGTCTAGCACTGTACCATTGTCTGTGTCCCTCTACTTTGCCAACCGCTGCACACATGAAAAGATTGTTATTTTGGCAAGAAAGAAGAGAATCCGACATTGCCCAGAGTAAAGACACTATAGCACTCCTTAGATGTAAGATATGACCATTGCCACAGGGAATACATAATCCTGCATACTCATAGACATGTTTTCAAAATGCTCTTCCTTTATCAATAACTACTGGTTTAAAAAACAAATTAAAAGGGCCCAAAAAAGTGGCATGATGGTTACGGTGCTGAACTTCCACATGGCTGATCATGGTACAAGTCCTACACTGGAGGCTTGCTTTCTCACTTTCCTCTCTCTCTCTCTCTGTCTCTCTCAGGTCAAATGAAATAATAATAATAATAATTAATTTAATAATTTTGATAGAAAGAAACTGGAGACACCAATTCTATACTATGGAAGGAAAATATTAAGATGTTTCCAAACAAAAGAGTAATAACTATTGGAATGACCTTTCTACATGTGCCTTTACTATTGTAATTGCCTGTATGATAACTGACTCAGTAGAGGATAGAGAAATTCCTTGTTTAAAAAAATTCAAAAGGTAATTCATTTGCAGTCTATGAATATTGATCTCTCTCTGCCTTGAATGTTTCCAAATGACTTGTAATGCATTTCTCAGCATATTACGCATTCTCCTCCTGAAGGGTCACCCGTTCCAGTAGGCATAGATGTCCACGTTGAAAGCATTGACAGCATTTCAGAGGTTAACATGGTAAGTTTCTCTGTGGAATATTGGTCTTTTTCTAAAAGGATAGAAACTCAATAGTGTCATAATCACTGGTGTTTAAATAAATAAATTTAATGATCCTTTCTTACTTTGCTCAGTAACAGAACTGTGGTTCCTTTACCATCTTCTGTCAATATCTTTTTACCTTTGTATAGTTCTTATTTCTCCCCTATTCTTCTTTTTTCTTTCTAATACTTTTATTTTTAAAAGAGATTTTTACTGTAGAGCCCATGCATTCACTGGAGAGACAGAGAGAGACAGAGAGTCACAAAGGGAGAAATCATACCCCAGGGGAGATGGCCATGCTGCAGTCCTTTCTCCTTTTGGAATTTTGGGCACACACACAAACACATCCTACATGAGTTTCAAGCCTCCAGGCTCAGGAGCAACATAGTCATTATGCCATCTGCTAGTCTATTCCTTCTAATACTTTTACAGTGGGGAGCACTGTAGAACATCATGGCATATGCTATGTAGCATGAGCTGGGAACAACTGTATAAAAAGAACGATCATAATATATATGCAATATGAAATCATAACCATGCATCTTTACTCATAAAATGATAGATAATTGGGAACCAGCAGATGGTGTAACGGTTACATTGCTGGACTCCCATGCAGTTGACCGCGGTGTGAGTCCTGGACCTGGACACTTCAAACTCATGCTGAGCATGTGTACATGTATGCCAAGAATCCCAAGAGGAGGATGGAGAAGGGATTGCAGTGTGGCCATCCCCCAACAGGGCATGATTTTTCATTTTCTGTCTCTCTAGTGAGCACATACACCTTATAGCAAAAATCTCTCTAAAAATAATAAATAAATAAGATAGATCATTGAACCAGGCTTGACAGAACAAATTTCAATTGATACTAATGTTGCTTATCTGCAGACAACCAGTAGCAAGGGACTAGTATTTTTTTTTTTAATTTCTGAATCTAAAAATTTAATTTAAAAATTTTGCTCATTCTCTTATATTTTCTAGACATTTAGAATAAACTGCCTTTTTTTTTGAGAGAGGTTTTTGCTTTAGGGCGTGTGTGCTCGCCAGACAGACAGACAGAGACAGAGAGACAGAAAGCAAGAAATCACCCCCCAGGGCGGGGGGCCACGCCACAATCCCTTCTCCTCCATTCTCTCGGGATCTTAGGCATGCACGCACATGCGCCCGGCATGAGTTTTAAGCCTCCAGGTCTGGGACGTGAACCACGGTTGACTATGTGGGAGTCCAGCGACATAGCCATTACGCTAACTGCTGGTCCCAGACTGCCTTTTTTTTTTAACAGAAAAGCATCCATGTTTTCAGAGTATCGTTTGTGAGCCACAGTCTATAAAACTTGAAACTGATCACTTTCTATCTTCAACTTTCTTTTTGGCTTTTATCCCACCTTCTATGCCTTGCTATCTTGTTCTTTTTCCCTCCTTTTAACCTGATTTTACTATTTTAGTTATTTGGGGGTTTTAATATCCTCTACTATAATTTTCCCTTTTTTTCTCTATTCCCAATTTAGATCTACCTTCTTTTGGCATAATTACCAGAATCAGTTTTCAATAATTAGTTTTAAGAGTTTTTCAGCATTTTACTCTAAGAAAGAAAAATTAATACCATAGCTAACTTATATACACAAGTGCCTATATATTTTCACACCTATTTCCTTGTTATCTACTCCTCTTCTGTTAATTTCTAACATAGTCTCAGAGGGATTTTTTAGCCCTTTTTAGTTTATGTATTTTTTAAATTTTTATTTATTTTATTTATTATTCTTTTTCTTTTTTTTTTTTTTCTTCACACTACAATCTCTTCTCCTCCATTCTCCTCTAGGTATTTGGGGCACACACGCCTGGTGTGAGTTTAGGCCAGTGGGTCTGGGCCTTGGCTATGTGGGAGTCCACCACACTAAGCACTACACCACTTGTTGATGCCAATATTAAATATATATATGTGTATATATATATATATACACACACACATATATATATAATTAAATATAAATATAATTTATATTAATTCAATTTAATTTAATTTAATTCCCAGAGGACACATGCACCCATTAGAGAGACAAAGAAAGAGAAAAAGGGAGAAAGTGGGAGAAGACACTTCCCAAAGGGCATTCTCACACCACAATTCCTTCTTCATTTTTCAATTCTGTTGGGATTTGGGGCACAAACACACATACACTTGGCATGTATTTTAAGCTGCCAAGGCCAGGATTTGAACCACACTCAACCATGTGGGATCCAGCTTCCTTAACCCCTATGCTACACGTTGGTACTACCTCATTTTTCTATGCCAAATAAAGAGTGTCTTTGAATGGTCATCCCCCATTATTAGCAGGGGATATGTTCCAATACCTGGAGTAGATGCATGAAATCACAAATACTACTGAACTTTATATGCACTATGTCTTTTTTTAGCTGATAATTGAGCTGGCTAATAAGTGACCGATGGGCAGGTAACATATACAGCATGGATACACTGGACAAAGAGGTAATTCATGTTGTGGGCAGGACAGGGCAGGATGGCCCAAGGTTTCATTACACTACTCAGAATGGCCTTGCAATTTAAAACTTACGAATCATTTCTAGAATTTTACATTTAGTATTTTTGAAGCATTGTTAACTGTGGGTAACTGAAACTGTGTAAAGTGAAACAGCAGATATGGGGAGACAACAGTAGCTTCAAAATTTTAATGTTTTGGGACCAGCAGTTGGTGTAATGTCTATGTCGCTGGACTCCCAAGTAGTTGACTATGGCTCAAGTCCCCGACCCAATGGCTAAAACTCACGCTGGGCACACGCGCGTGCATGCACAGGCTCTTGAGAGGAGAATGGAGGAAAAGGGATTGTGATGTGGCCATCCCCCATGGGGGTGGTGATTTCTCGTTTTCTGTCTCTCTGTCTTTCTGGCAAGTGGCAAGTGCATGCACCCTATAACAAAACCTCTTAAAAAAAAAAAAAAAAAAAAAGGAAAGGAAGAGAAAAGAAAAAAATGTTTCAATGTTTTCTTACCTATTCTTACCTAACTGCTATATATTCTTTTTTTTTTTTTTTTTTTGGGAGAGAGAGAATTATTTCACTTAATTTTTATTTTTACTTGATCACAGAGGGACAGAGTGAGAAAGAGGGAAAGTGAGAAAGCAAGCTGCCAGGTCCGAGACTTGAACTGCTGTCAGCCATGTGGGAATCTAGTGCCCTAAACCACCATGCAACTTGCTGGTCCCACTGCTATCTATTCTTAAGTTTGAATCACACTTTTCATCTCTTTTCCTTCTCCTGAGGGGTGATTTCTCACTTTCTTTCTATCTCTCTCTCTCTCTCTCTCTCTCTCTCTCTCTCTCTTTCTGGCGAGCGCACGTGCCCTGTAGCAAAAACCTCTCCAAGAAAAAAAAAAGTGTATAGCTTTTTAGAACCACCAGCAATTAAAAGCGGCTTTGAATGACCCAGTCTGTTACTTGGTGTCTGATAAAACTGGACCACGTTCACTGTGCTGATGCTGGTTAGAAAACGCTAATTATCGGTGACACCCCAATGTTGGTTCCTTTTGTTTTTCATCATCTTCCCACTCTTGTATCACACTGGGTTCACGTCCAGATCCTTCGAGTATTGTCTTACTCTATTCGCATGCTATTAATGATATCCCATAGATAGCGCCAGCTAGTGGTGATGTTGATGCATCACTGAAATCAATCAGTATCTGCTAATTGCCTTCATAAGCTCAGTGTTTGCCCCGTTGTCTGCAGATCAGACTATTTTAAACATCTGTTTATTAAGACAATACATGCAGTACCCATACAATTCCCTATACAGAAGTGTTATGCCAATTAATGAATCACTCTGTTTGCCTTCCCCCAATCCTAAATTTCACAAGGCTAATGATCCTAGAGTAACCCAGAACAATAATGCAATGTACCTCTATTTTGAACATAGGAAAAGCAAAGTAGCTCATAATTAATTGGTGACTTTTAATTTACTGATATGTATTCATTGTTTGGATTATAAATGCCAAGGTTCTAGTATATGCACTAGTTCAAGAAACTTTTTACTTATTTATTTCCAGAAGGCATGTATGCTTGCCAGAGAGAGAGAATAAAAGAGAGAAAGAAAAATTATTCCCCAATGAGGCAAGATCAAGCCACAATCATTTTTCCTCCGTTTTTCCATCCCATCAGGATGTGGGGCATACATGCACATGCACCTGGCATGTTTTACAAATCATAGGACTGGGATTTGAACTGTCGTCCATCATGTGAGATCTGACTCCCAATACAGAGTGCTTAACCATTCATGAGGCCAACTCTTGATTATAATTGGGAAATAAAAGATATTAAGAAGGAAACAATTGTGAAAATAAACCGTATTGTCATTGTTCATATCCAATGACTTGGATGAAGCTAGGACAATTCCCGTTCAAAATATTAAATGTAATATCTTAGAGCCAAGTAAAACTCAAATTCGTGACTAATATGAGTCCTTGCTAATATAGTATTAATACAGTTTTTTCCTCTCATCCTCATGTCCTTAGAATTGGAATATACCTTAACAATTCAAATCCCCAACCCACACTGGATCAGAATCTCTGGAAACTAACTTCTGGGAAATGTGTCATTTAAATAGACTTTGCAGGTGATGCTTTTGAACGCTACACGTTGAGAGCCACCATTTAATCATATTCTTTCTGTCTTTCAAGCTGAGGAAAAGATTGCTGTCTCTGCCCCAGAACCCATGACAACTTACTTTCCACTAAGAGCTCTAATATATGCTGTATCCAGGTTTTGGTAGAGTTGTAGTTTATTCAATTTTGAGGGGGACCTTATTTAACAAAAATATTACAAAATTATGAATATAAAATCATTTTACAAGTGAATATTTATTTAGAGAGAAAAAAATAAAACAGTGGCTCTTTGATGATCTCTCTAGGTGATTTACCAGGATGCTCACATAGAAACATTTCCCATTTATAGACCAGCCTGTAACATGTTTGTTAAGGCAACTGGATCCCGCATGGCTCACCATGTGTTTGGATCCCAGACCCAGTGGTTTGAAAAACATGCTGAGTATATGTGTGTGCATGCCCAAAATCCCAAAAGGAGGGGGAAATATGGGAGAAAGGATTGCAAGATGACCATTCCCCATGGAGAGAGGAGGACTTTCTCACTTTCCCTCTCTCACTCTCTCACCTCTCTCTGCTTCTAGCCAGTGAGCATGTGTACCCTCTAGCAAAAGGATAAAAAGAGAAAGAAAAAGAGAGAGAGAGAAAAGAAAGAAGCAATTCTTATCACGTATAATCTGGCTTTTATTCCCCCAACTTGAATACTTGATAACTCCCAGGTCTCTCAATATTCATCAGAGTGAAGGAGAAACTCAAAAACTTAAGTTCCTTGTATCTATCTGAAAATAAAGTATCAGCCATTCCCTTGAAAGTCATTAACACCCTTGCAATCAGTCCTGGGACTAATAGTATTGACATGGTCATCCTGAACCATATCTCTACTGGTTCTGATTAGTCTCTCTTTTTCTCTGCCTAGGACTTTACAATGACTTTTTATCTCAGGCATTACTGGAAAGATGAGAGGCTCTCCTTTCCTAGCACTACAAACAAAAGCATGACGTTTGATAATAGATTGATCAAAAAGATTTGGGTACCTGATGTCTTTTTTGTCCATTCTAAAAGCTCCTTCATCCATGATACAACCATGGAGAACATCATGCTGCGAGTGCACCCTGATGGAAACGTCCTCTTCAGTGTCAGGTAAGGAGAGCTGTCTGTAACCCTTGACATCTTTGTACTGCAGCTGTGTGCACCAAAACTAGTGAGTCTAACTTCAGACTCAATTCACAACACTACTGTCTGCTTAGTGATGGAGGAGGTTGGGATGCAAGCAAATGATGTGATTTTCCCTAGTTCTAACATCCAGATTTTAAAGAATAGTTTTTTATTCTAATAATACCCACTCTGGGTAAATATTGATTGGAAAAATAGAGTAGAGTTGAAATATAACAATCCTTAAAAGTCCAGGAGACAATTTTATAGACACAGAGCCTGCTTTTCTCCTCACTGACTCTATTCCACCTTTGCATCTCACCAAGCAGTTTTAAAATCTTGGGGTACCAGGACCAGCATTTGGCATAATGGCTATGTTGCTAGACTCCCATGTAGTCAACCATGGTTTGAGTCCTGGATCCGGTGGCTTAAACTCACGCCAAGTGCGTGTGCATGTATGCCCACAATACCAAGAGGAGAATGGAGAAGAAGGGATTGCAGCATGTCAATCTCCTCTGGGGGGTTATTTCTTGCTTTCTGTCTCTCTATCTGTCTTTCTGGTGAGTGTATGCACCCTCTTGCAGGAAACAAACAAACAAAAAACCTTGGAGTACCTAAATAATTCCTTAGTTATATATTCCATTTTTATGAGAAGGCAGAATCATCATTCCAAGTGACCAGTAATTTACTCCTTCCTTTTTCTTTTTTTTTTAATTTTAAAACATCTGTCCTAACACTATGCTATAACAGCCCTTAATCTTTAATGTTCTATACTTTTCTTTTGGCTGAATGATGCTATGCATACTGAGTGGAAGCAATTCTTATCACGTATAATCTGGCTTTTATTCCCCCAACTTGAATACTTGATAACTCCCAGGTCTCTCAATATTCATCAGAGTGAAGGAGAAACTCAAAAACTTAAGTTCCTTGTATCTATCTGAAAATAAAGTATCAGCCATTCCCTTGAAAGTCATTAACACCCTTGCAATCAGTCCTGGGACTAATAGTATTGACATGGTCATCCTGAACCATATCTCTACTGGTTCTGATTAGTCTCTCTTTTTCTCTGCCTAGGACTTTACAATGACTTTTTATCTCAGGCATTACTGGAAAGATGAGAGGCTCTCCTTTCCTAGCACTACAAACAAAAGCATGACGTTTGATAATAGATTGATCAAAAAGATTTGGGTACCTGATGTCTTTTTTGTCCATTCTAAAAGCTCCTTCATCCATGATACAACCATGGAGAACATCATGCTGCGAGTGCACCCTGATGGAAACGTCCTCTTCAGTGTCAGGTAAGGAGAGCTGTCTGTAACCCTTGACATCTTTGTACTGCAGCTGTGTGCACCAAAACTAGTGAGTCTAACTTCAGACTCAATTCACAACACTACTGTCTGCTTAGTGATGGAGGAGGTTGGGATGCAAGCAAATGATGTGATTTTCCCTAGTTCTAACATCCAGATTTTAAAGAATAGTTTTTTATTCTAATAATACCCACTCTGGGTAAATATTGATTGGAAAAATAGAGTAGAGTTGAAATATAACAATCCTTAAAAGTCCAGGAGACAATTTTATAGACACAGAGCCTGCTTTTCTCCTCACTGACTCTATTCCACCTTTGCATCTCACCAAGCAGTTTTAAAATCTTGGGGTACCAGGACCAGCATTTGGCATAATGGCTATGTTGCTAGACTCCCATGTAGTCAACCATGGTTTGAGTCCTGGATCCGGTGGCTTAAACTCACGCCAAGTGCGTGTGCATGTATGCCCACAATACCAAGAGGAGAATGGAGAAGAAGGGATTGCAGCATGTCAATCTCCTCTGGGGGGTTATTTCTTGCTTTCTGTCTCTCTATCTGTCTTTCTGGTGAGTGTATGCACCCTCTTGCAGGAAACAAACAAACAAAAAACCTTGGAGTACCTAAATAATTCCTTAGTTATATATTCCATTTTTATGAGAAGGCAGAATCATCATTCCAAGTGACCAGTAATTTACTCCTTCCTTTTTCTTTTTTTTTTAATTTTAAAACATCTGTCCTAACACTATGCTATAACAGCCCTTAATCTTTAATGTTCTATACTTTTCTTTTGGCTGAATGATGCTATGCATACTGAGTGGTTTATAACAGATAATACTAAACATATTTGGTAAACAAAAAAATTTTTGTTTTTTAAAGTGTTAGAAATTTCAGAAATATTCTATATTAGGCTGAAGAAAATGACACCCCAAAGACATCTATGTCCTGATCCCTGAAACCTGTAATATTACCGTACATAGCAAAAAAGGATTCTTGCAGATCTGAGCAAGTTAAAGATCTTGACATAAGAAAATTATCCTGAATTATCTGCTTAAGATTTAAATTGAATTATTAAATATCCTTATGCTATAAAGGTAAAGGAATATTTAATACATACAGAAAAGGAAAAGGCAATGTGACTACAAGCCAAGGAATGCTGACAGCCATCAAAAGCTGTATTCTCAGAAAATTTAAGGCAGCAGGGCAAGTGGATACTTTGGTATCGGCCCAGTAATACTAGTTTCAGACTCCTGGTCTCCAGTACAGTGAGAGAATGAATTTATGTTGTTTTAAACCAGCAAATTTATGGTTTTGTTAGAGCAGCAACAGGAAATTGTACAGTTTCATTTCTGCTCATAAAAAATACTTTTCTCACTTTAGTACAAAGGAACTGTTGTCAGCAATTTCATAAAAGCTGTCAATGTTTTTTAAGTTTGCTATTAAATAAAGTACCTTTTTTATTATTATTACCAGAGGGCAAAGAGACAGAGAGGGAAAAACAAACTCTCTTCCTCTATGAGGCATAGTTCTGCCATGATTCCTTCTCCTCCATTTGTCCATCCTGTTGAAATTTGGGGCATGCATACACTTATACCTGGCATGTTTTCTAAGCCACTGTGCCTGGGATTAGAACAGCACATGACTATGTGTTATCCAGTTCCCTTTAACCACTAGGCAAGGGCCAGCCTGGAAAATGACTATTTTAAATAAGACTTTTAAATAAGAAGTACCAAGGACTTGTAAGTACTGAAGTCACTAGGAATGAAAGTAGAATAATAATATCTGGCCACACACTGAAGAGGAGAAAATATAATTTTTTCCCTTAACCCTCCTAAGTTTCTAGCTGGGACAGATTCCTGTTAATAAAAGACAGGCTAAAAAGGAAAAAAACAAGTTTATTTTAACATGTACAATGCACATCATACTGGAGAAACTTCAAGTATCTCAAAACCACAACAAAGTTAGCATATCTAATGGATAACCATAAATTTTAGGGAAACAACAATACAAAAAGTAAAGTAGTGCTAGGTTTCTAAAAGTTAGGAAAATGTGGGAAGAAAACTCTTCTCACAGATTCCTCTGACCCTGCTGGCACATGTCTGAGGTGATAGCTGATGAGGAGCTGCATCTCTTCATTAGATAGAGAGAGGCAAGGGAAGATAGGTGGCTCTTTTGTCTTGTGTATCTTTGTCCTGCCATCACACCAGCAGAGGAAAAGAAAAAGAGTCCCCTATGTTTTCAGTGTTTTCAACTCAACGATCCTAAATATTTTGGGGAGATGTATGTTGGTTTCCTTCAGAATCAACTGCTTTGAGCTTATTTTGGTGTTCACTGAGGTATTAACATAGTGGCTTTCCCTTACCCTTCTTTTTCTAAAGAGTGACTTGGCCCTTGCCAGGCTCTTGGGAGGCAAACTCTATTCCTTTGGAATAGCCTGCCTCCTAGCAGGTATTTGTTTCACTGGAGATCTTGGGGCATGCCAGATGGTGTGTGTTAATGATGTGATTTATAGTGGGGTGCCAGGACTTGCTCAGCAAGATGCATTTTTCTGAGCAGGAGGGCTGTGGATTAGAAATGAACATAAAAATAAAACACAAAGACACACAAATATAGAAAAGTGAGGATCACATGGGCCTGACTTCTGTGATGAAGATAGCTGTGACCATGAACCAATCTCAGGTTTATTCTTTTAAAGGGCAAAAAATGATAGAAGAGGAAGTGGAAGGCAAAGCCAGTTGTTTTTTGAAGTTAGTTGGCTGAAGATGTGAAGACAACTGGTGCCATGTAGTTTCTCTGATCTTTTGGGGCCAATCTGATAAACACATGTGGCCTCCTTAAAACTGATACTGCTCTGCAGTTTCAGGCAGCTAGTGTATTCATATTTAAATTACTTTAATTGCCATACAAATGACAGCCCATGGAACTGCATCTCTGCATGTGTCTAAAGGTCACCATGTTTGCTCAGATTAACCACTCTCCACAATGGGGGCCTTGCCACTTATTATCAGTTTAACCACTGGAGGATACAGAAAAAACTAGGTATGCCAATGGGTGGTCAGACAAGACTGTGATTGGCTGTCAATTAAAACTTCGGACACTGGGGCCAGCAGGTGGCATATGGTAGTTAAGGGTACTGAACTCCCATATAGCCAACTGCAATTCAAGTCCTGGACCTGGCAGCTTGCTTTTTCACTTTCTGTCTGTCTGTCTCTTTCTCTCTCCCCCACCAGTCAAAATAAAATAAATAAATGAAGTTAAATAAAATAATTATTTAAAAAAAATACTTTGGACACTAAGGTTTGGATGACCTCCTCAGACTGTCAATATTCTCTGAGTATTGTCACTCATTATTGTTGAGTAAACTAACACTGTCCACAGAACTCCATTCAAAGAATACAACAAAAATTTGCTCCTGATCTCCAAAGGCCCTGGCCCTATGCTCCCTTTCCTTTGTTGATTTTAATCTATACCTTTCAAACATGAGTATAACAGCTTTATTGCATTCGATGAATCCTTCTAGTCAATTGTTGATCCTGAGGGTGATCTTGGAGATGCCCACAAAAGTACTCAAAATTTTTGTCAGAAGGGGATTTCAGCCAACAACAGGTCCAGTCTGAGTTCATAACCAGATTTTCTGGTTCCAGACTTGGTTCTGACACCACCTAGTCACCTGACCCTTTTGGTTGTCAGTTTCTTCAGGTGTTTTATGAAGGAGGTGGATTGAAAGACATCAAAGGTACCTCCAGCTTTAAAGTACTAGGAATATGGCCAAACAAATATGTTTTATGACACAAAGTCATCTACATACTTCTATCACTTGGTGTTTTACTGCATAACTACTAACAATAGAATTCAGCCCACAGAAGATAAAATGGTTCCACTCTTCTGATTAAATCAGGAGCGCCTTGGGTAGGAGCATCTGTTGCCTTTGTTTTTGGCATACTTGCTCAAAGGCCTTTTATGGACCTCTGATCTGCTATTGTGTGTACCAAAGTTTCTGCTTTGAGGTAAGATCATAGTACAATGGCCTCTGCCTGAAGCCAGGAAAACCTAGGAGGATACATAATTTGAAAAAGACAGTCCTCATCAGTATGCAAGGCCTTTGACTTAGCAGCACCTGAATTATGCATTGTGCTGTGCCTATAGATCCATAACTAAAAGAGCTTCAGGCTTTTCCTTCACTATGAGAGATAATCTCCTCAGGTAAACGTGCTTTACAAAGGAAACCTTTACTCGTAGGTTTTTATTACCAGCATCCCAATCCTTTATTACTAGAAACAATTTAAGTCTGTCTCTTCAAAAAACAACAGAAAATATTGAAATATATTTATAAGTCTTTTCAGTTTGAAGTGTGTTTTTCTGAAGACATGAGAGCTAGTAAATGCAGAAGGAGTCTGATTGAAAAATGTTAAGATCAGAAGTCATAATGGGAGCTGGAATTTACTAATTAACTCTGTGTCTTACGCAAATCATCCACCCTTATGAATTGGCTTTTTTGTACATTATTCAAGCAGAAGATAGTCACACCTATTTTGTATTATTCTTGAAAAGCACACAAAACAGCAAACAATAAGAAAGCTATAATGTTCAGAGCTTATTTGGCCATACGGTTAAATGATCTGCAGTTTTCTTTTTCTCATTCTTTTTATAGGATAACAGTTTCAGCCATGTGCTTCATGGATTTTAGCAGGTTTCCTCTCGACACTCAAAACTGTTCTCTTGAACTAGAAAGCTGTAAGTCTTACTTTCTGGTGGAGTGAATATATATTATCTGAGCACATCACATACTTGCATATATGTGATGCTCTTGAGCACACTCTCAACGAGCAGTGTAAAAGCTTGACATATTTATCCAGAACAGTGTGAGCATTATTTTCTTTTTCTGTTTTGTTATCAGAGTGTGTATGTACTAGCCAGAGAGAAAGAGAGAGACAGAGCCTTCCAATGGGGCCTGGTCATAAGCAATTCCCTTTCTTCCACTTCTCTATCCCATCAGGATCCTGGGCATGTGTGTACACAGCCTAGTGTGTTTTTAAGACACTAAAGCCAGGTCTCAAACCATGATCTGCCATATAGGATCTGGCCCCCTCTGCACAGGAGTTCCACTGCACTATTGGGCCAGCTCTTTCTGTTGATTTTTTTAATGATTTTGTTGTTTGTGAAGGATGATAATAGTTTGTTTCTTAAGTGGAAAGATTCAGGGAGAGAATTGTTTTGACAGTTAAATATTCTGCAATTTTCACAATGGTTGTAAAGGAGCAGCTCCCTGAAAAGGTGTATTTCTGCTAATGTTGTTACATAGACAGACACAGTCCACATTTAGAAGGCTCCAGAATTCATGTTCCCAGATGAGCCACAATCCTCCATACTTGGGTTTCCCAGAAAAACTCAACAAAGTCCTATTAAAAGGAGTCTCTGCCAACTTCACACCGATCCCTTTGACCTACCAGCTATTTTTGATTTGACATCTTTTTAAAATTATTTACTCAATTTTACTTATTATTATTTTTTATTTAAATTTATTGATTTACATTCATTCACTGTACATCATTACAGCATGCAAAATGAGATTTTCTATCCAGAGTACACTGTATATTGGCTCAATCAAGCATATCAACATACATGTTATCATCAAGAATTAATTTTCCATTTCTTGTTTCCTGTATGTTTTGCTTTTTTTCCCCATCCTTGATTCCCTCCTCACCCTCTGCCATCTCCCACCTTCCTACCACACTGTCTCTGGTATCAATATTTGCTTTCTATACTTTTTTTCCCCCACATTTTATTGAGTCACTAAAGATCTTAATTAATCTCAATATTTTCATAGCAAGCACAGCTGATATATACATTTCCATGAACACAAGTCTAACTTTAGGCAAAAGCCTCAGTGAGTAGAATGAACATCCTATAAAGTAGCACCTAGCTGGGGCTGTATATCTTATTGCAGTCATCGAATAGGTATTTTTAATGCATTTTTTTAATTGCAAGAAAAACGGTTTTAGTTGTTTTTATTTTTTTTGCTGAACCTTTTTTTTTATTTAATTTACATTCATTCCCTAAGCATCATCATGGCATACAGAATGTGATTTCCCATCCAGAATAATACTGCATAGTGGCTTAATCATGCATGTTACTATAAAACATTTTCCATTTCTAGTTTCTAGTATTTTTTTTACCCTATTTCTGACCCTCTGTTCTTTCCCACCCTCTTCTCACACTATCTCTGGTATCTACAGTTGTTAATATTATTTTTAATTTGTTATAGGCCACATACATCCACCAGAGAGAGATGAGGGGATGTTGGGGGCAAACCAGGAAGTAAGTCATCAGGTCTGAGACTCTAACTGCAGGTGGCCTTGTGAGACTCCAGGGCCTTAGCTACCATGCTAAGTGCTGGTCTCTTGATATCTTAAAAAGTGACATCAATTTTTCAAAATGTGTCTAAAATGCTGGGAATCACAATGGAGGTATCACATACAGAAGCTGCTCCCCAAATTCTTTGTATACCACTATGATTTTAGAAAAAAAGTTATAATCTAAGTCCATTTTGCAATTTCATCCAAGATAACTACAGAGTTAAGAGATACTAGTGGCCCAAAGTCAACCCTGCAACTTTGAGTCTGGCCCAAACAGTGTAAGAGAATACACACAGCTATGAAAGCAAGTATTTGGAGAGTTTTAACTCATTCTGTGACAAAAAAAAGTAAAAATAAAAACAAAAATATTCCACACTACATCAGTTATCAGGATCTAGTTTTTAGATTTTTTTTTTCTTTTACAAGGTATTAATATAGACAGTCTATTGGCAAACATATTTGTCAGCACCAATAGGTACATAGATGTCAGTGGACCAGCCACTGGGGATAAAGAGCTGTATAAAACATAGTTATAGACCACATGGAGCTTACAAGAGTTCATTCCAACCAGAAGAATGGTATTTTCTTGTTTTAGATGCCTACAATGATGAGGATCTAATGCTATACTGGAAACACGGGAACAAGTCATTGAATACTGAAGAGCATATTTCCCTTTCTCAGTTCTTCATTGAGGAGTTCAGTGCATCGAGCGGACTAGCTTTCTACAGCAGCACAGGTACAGTATTTTACATAGTTGATTCATCAGCATTTATTGAACATTCTGCTGTTTGCAAAGCACCACAAATGAGTATCTGAAACCAAAGATGTTCCATTTGGCCAAAAGCATCATTCCTCTCCCTTTATAGGCAACTAATTCCACTTTTCCTCTACATACTTTCTCTTCTCAAACACTTGCCTCAACTATATAGAGGTCTTGCTTCCACTCTTAGCCCCTTCAGCCTCCTCTCAATAGAGCAGACAGAATTATCTTTCAAAACAAAAATCACAATTCTTTCCTGCTCGAAAGCCTTCAGTGTTTTTCCATCATCCTTACAACCAAGCTTCTCATTGTAATTTACCTCCTGCCTAATGGTCTAACTTCACCCACTGGCCCTATGCTTCCAACCTCCACAACTTTGTATTCTCCCTGCTGGCCCTGCCCATCCATCTCATGTCACCTGTATGGCTTCTGCCCTGGCCTTTTCCTCTCTCTGCCTGGAATGCTGCCTCTTTCCTCATCATCTCATGACAGTTAGTTACCTTACTTCATCCCGAGTTTTGCTCATGTCCTCAAGCAGTGCTTTCCTAACTGCCTACCTAAAATGGACCTCTTTCTCACCATTCTCTACCTCTTCTTGTTTTCATAGAATTTACCAGTACCTAAAATATATATTAGACTACTGTGTTTTCAGACTGCCTCATTAGAAAGAGGGAGGGAATCCATTTGCCTAGCTCACCTTTCTTCCCCAGTACCTGGAATGTGCCTGGCATGCAATAGGTATGCAATGAACATTAGTTGGATAAATCAATCCTAAAAAAAGCATCACTGGGGGGACCAGTAGTTAGCATAATGGATATGTCGCTGGACTCCCATGTAGTCAACTGAGGTTTAAGTCCGGACCTAGTGGCTTAAACTCACACCGGGCACATGTGCGTGTGTGCCCAAAATTCTGAGAGGAGAATGGAGGAGAAGGGATTGTGGTACGGCCATCCCTCCTGAAGGGGGTGATTTCTCACTTTCTGTCTCTCTGTCTCTCTCTGTCTTTCTGGAGAGTGCACATGCCCTGTAGCGAAAAACTCTCAAAAAAAAAAAAAAGCATCACTGGGGACTAGCAGATGGCATAATGGTTATGTCACTGGACTCCTACGTAGTTAACCATGATTTGAGTTCCAGACCCTCTGGTTTAAAACTCATGCTGGGCGTGCATGGGTGTGCATACCCAAAATCCTGAAAGGGCAGTGGAGGAAAAGAGATTGTAGCATGGCCATCTCTCCTGGGGTGTGTGTGTGTGGGGGGGGGGGCGGTGATTTCTCACTTTCTATCTCTCTGCCTCTCTGGTGAGTACATGTGTCCTGTAGTAAAATTATCTCTCCCATTTCCCTCACAAAAAAAAGAAAGAAAAGAAAAAAAAAGGTGCATCACTGCCTCAAGTAGAAAACTCATCCAAAATTGGGACTGTCTTGTGTACTCTTTACTATCACAGATACATTTTTTGACTTGACAACATTTATCCAGAGCACTTTTAAAAGTTATCTGTAATCCCTATTAGCTAAAGTTTGAAGCAACCTCATTCTGTTACCTTCCACCACTCTCCACAATTCACCATCATTCCCTGCTGCTTATAGTATTCTGAGTAATTTTAGGCAGAATACATATAAAATTTCATTTTGGATTCAATAAATCCATGTTCAGGTCAGAAAGTGTGTCAACAGCTGCCCTGAGTTTCAGGGTATCCTGGGTGGAATCTTTGACCTTCTCTGCTTGGTGGTGGTGTTTTTTCTCCTCAAAGTTTCTGTAGTCTGTCTTAGACTCTAGAGAGTAGTTATCAAGTTGTTATCTCAAAGCCTGCATCTTTAAGAGAAAAAAACAAAATTTATATCACAGAGAAGCTAAGTGATTTTCTAGGACCAAAAACCATTTGTCTATTTACATCCAGAAGAAATGCTCTATTTCACCCCATTAGTTGTATACATTGCTTAGGATTCAACAAATGATGCTATTAATTCTAATCATGTTTATTGCCTTTTCTGATTTTATATGTAACACACATTTATTTGTTTTGATCGCTGATGTATCTCTGGCTCATAGTAGATGCTCAAAGGCTAATTATTGAATGAATGAATAAATGGTAGATAATTTGTAAAGAACATTTAAAAATTTAAAGAAATAAGTCTTTCTAACCCTACTTCATAGTGATAAACTCTATTATTAATGTCATATATTTTTCTGCTCATCCTCTTTCTTTTCTCTTTATATAATTAAATATAGGTATTTTTAAAATCAGATATTAGTGCTCATAATTCTAAATTAAAATATATGAATACCTAGATAAAATTAAAAAAATAAATAAAATAAATGCATAAAATAAAAGATGTCACATGTGAGGTATAATTTGCAGGGGGTTTTCTTTTTCATGTTACTACTGCCTGAAGAAATAACTTTGGTATATGGTGAATAGTGAATAGAACTTTGCAATGTTTAATGCTAAGATATCCAAAGCATAGAAATCTGAGTATTATTTCCTGCTCAGAATATACAACATATGTAATAATAATGGCAATGATGTTTCTTCAGATTTTGAGGCACAAGTGTCCATTAATATATATCCAGGTATTCTCTTTTTAAAAGAGGTTAAATTTCACTTTAGATTCTAACTTTTTCCCTAATTCACTCCGCTGACCCTACTGTCTCTGCATTTGTGGTTGTCATACTTTCCAAGCCCTATAAGGCAGGGCCAATACTAGTTGATTTTTATCTTCTTGTCAGGTCTTAAACTACTGACATTGAAAAACTTACCACACAGAAAGATGTGTTTAAGTGTTTTAAAATGAACTATAAATCCTTAATATTCAAATATAATTACATTTTCAAGAAATAGTATTTGATTACTAAGAAAAGCAGAAAAAGAATAGAATTTATTGCAAATGTACATGTTTTGAATAGCATGAAATGGGGACATATTCATAGTAAAATAAAAATTTAAAAAGTTATAGATGAATATAGGTAACATAATCCTATAATTGTCATTTAATAAAGGATTTTTAGATGTGTATGTGTTTAAAAGTCTAGAAAGATTAGCAGTAGCTAACTGAAAAATAGTTGTAGATTGAAAGAATGCTGAATTTTGTTTCAACACTTCTATTTTTTAATATTACAATATATGCTTTTTAATGAGAAGATTAGATAGGCTCAAAGCATAGAAGAAATGTACGAGAAGAGCATTTTGGAAGTTATGGTTAAATATCAAATGAATAGCCATATTAGGATTTATTTAACCATCCTTTAGGTTTCAGAATTATCATATTTTAAAAATTGTTTTAAGTTTACTCATTTCCTCTATGAGAGAGAAAGACAGGACCCCTAAAAGAGTCAACTCCGTGATCCATCCCCATGAGTTAATAGATTTAAATAACTTATAATACTGTCTTCTATATGGTAATGTGCAATAAATATAAGCAGCTCTCTCCATCATTTTCATCAACATCCTCATCTCAATCCTTTTAACACAGACTAAGGCTTTAGTATCAAAAGGCCATTGAAAGTGACAATCTCTAGGTGTTAAAGCCTTGAATCGTGTCTTGGGTTCAGCTCCCCACTTCTTCCCCTCTGTTGTCACTTATGCAGCTCTTTTCTTTTTCATTAACTCTTCCGCATTCTTGTGTCTGTTCAGTATTTCAGAGAGCAAGTTCTCAAGCAGGTCCAAAAATAACTTGTAGGACCAAGAAGAGACCATTAGCTTGGGCTCTATGGCTCTTAGAGAAGTGAAGCTAGGGAAAG
>NW_006209696.1:251597-269846 GCF_000334495.1 Tupaia belangeri chinensis
CTTGTATGGGGCAGAACTTGTATGGTTTGAACTTCTTGCTGGTGCCCAAAGAGGGAAACCCAGGCTGTTTTCTCTTTCTTCTTTTTTTCTCTTTCTTTTCTTTCTTCTTTCTTTCTCTCCTTTTTCTCTAAGAGAGATTATTGCTATAGGGAACATGCACTCACCAGAGACAAAAAGTGAGAAATAACCCCCCCAGGGGGGATGGCCATGCCACAATCCCTTCTCCTACAGTCTCTTCTCCGGATTTTGGGCATGTACACACACACACACCTGGTGTGAGTTCTAAGTTGCTGGGTCTGGAACTCAAATTGTGGTCAGCCACATTGGAATCCACCATCTGCTGATTCCCCCATTTTGTTTTCATAGATTGCCCAGATCATGGGCTAGAAAGGAAAGAAGATAGGCATTGTGAGCTACCAGCATTTAAACTTCAAAAATGAAGTCAAACTCTTTACTGTACTATGGAAAATAAAGGATCCACATTTTTCTAAGGCAGCACCATTATCCCTAAAAGGTTAAGGGACTTTTTCTTCCTTAAGCTTCAACCACAATATTCCCCTAGGATTACTTCCATTTAGAACCACAAAACAGAGTACCATTTCTCCTTTCTGATTAGCACACCCCTCAAAAAATTTTTAAAGACAATTATTCTTCAGAACATTATGAGTAAAGAAAGAATGCAGTTATCTTTTAAAAAAATGATAAGTGCTGTTGGAGATGTGGTGAAAGGGGAACTCTTCTACACTGCTGGTGGGAATGTAAATTGGTTCAGCCACTGAGGAGAAGAATATGGAAGTTCCTTCAAGACCTTCAGATAGAACTACCATATGATCCAACAATTCCACTCCTGGGTATCTACTCAAAGGACAGGAGAATTCTCATTCAGAAAAGTGCTTGTACATATATGTTTATTTCAGCATTATTATGGTTGCTAACACATGAAACCAACCTAAATGTCTGTGAACAGATGAATGGATTGAAAAAGTGTGGCACATATACCCCATGGAATACTATTCAGTCATAAAAAAAACAAGACCCTGGCATTTGATAGAAAGTGGATGAATATGGTAGATTTATTACTGAGTGAAGCAAGTCAGGCTATGAAAGAGACATTGTATGTCTCCACTTAACATATACCAACTATTTGCACTCTGAAAAATTGGAGGACATAAAAGCTTTGAAACTGTTATGGACACTGGGACAAAGTGAAAGAGTGGGAGGAGGGAAGAGTATAGTGAACGAAATTTGAAAGTAAAAATAGAGAGGTAAGACATTTGTGGGACATAGAAATGGTTTATTACCTCTCAATAATGACATATATAGTATTTTCAACTGGAATGGTCTGAGGTGTCTTTCATGCTGGGTAAATTTTCTTTACAATCTAAATAATGTATAGCAATTGAATGTATAAATAATAATATTTAAAAATTAATAAATAAAAAGTTATTTCCATGTAGGGAGTGAAAAAAAGGAAAATATATCAGGTATGTATGTGTTTGTATGCCCCAAATCCCAACAGCATAGAAAAATGGAGAAGAAGGGATGGCAATGTGACAACACCTCAGTGGGGGTTTTCTCTCTCTCTCTCTCTCTCTCTCTCTCTTTCTTTTTCTCTTTTTCTGGCAAACACACATGCCTTCTTCAAATTAAAAAAAAAAAACTTAACAGAAAACCATACACATTAATAGTGTTTTTATTAATTACTTTCATAGGTTTTCCTTACTTTTTAATTTCACAGTAGTTATGTTAATATAAAGCTATAAAGTCATATATATCATTATTCTACTCTACAGTCATAATCAAAACTGACAATTGTATACAATAATAAAATGGCACTGTGACATGGGTCATACAAGACAATGAGTATCTTTAAAATAATGCATATTTTAACTCCAGAATGCACTATATGATGTATCTCTTATTACTCCTGGTAGTGAAATTGCTTGGTATTCCTGATGTTTACATCAACTGAGGGTGAGGGAGAAACTCAGAAACAGGTAAGGGAGGGATGGATAATGACACTTAATGGAGAATAGGATACTGGGAGTAGGGTCTTCCAAACAGTGTGGATTGGCAAGTTGTATTTTGCAGGCCAAATGCCTCAGTCTTTACCAAATTTGTCTAATAGGTTTGCTATCTTGGATTTCCTAAGAAATTGCTACTGAGGTTAATAGAAGGGTTTTCTAATTGTAATATCTGTGATTTTGTTTTATAATTTTTAACCAATAATCCTCATGTTTTGAATAAGTTTGTGTCAAACTGAAATTACCACAGAAGAATATATCATACCACTTATTATAGAATGCATATTTCATTTCATTATTCATTGCATTATTGTAGTAAAAATTTAATAAGTTTTGCAAATAAAGCAAGGTAATTTGAATTAGAAATGTATGAGAAACAAAAATAAAAAACAAGGGTAAGGTATTATAAGCAACCTGGCATGCAATCATTATAGAACAGGACTTAGAAGCCCTATGAATAGAAAAATTTGGCTCTAAACTTCATTAGTCCTTGTGAAAAGGGAAACCTGAAAAAATATGTGTGTGGATGTGACCACAACTGGTGCTTTGAACAGCATAGACAAATAATATTGCCAACATGAGTTTATAGAATTCTGACAAGAAATAAAGGAATGGCATCATTTGGTTACTTCTTTGTATATTTATCAAAGACAAATTCTGATGTCACAGACTTTAAAATAATAACATAGTTTAAAATAGTTTAGGGATGCCCTTTTCTCTCCTCTTTGAAAATCTAGCTGTCTAGATCCCAGGTTGGAATTCAATGACCCAATATATGTATTTAGAATATTTATTTAAGATATAATGTTTCTAGGGACCAGCAGTTAGCATAATGGCTATGTCGCTGGACTCCCATGTAGTCGACTGTGGTTCGAATCCAGGACTCGGCAGCTTAAACTCACGCCGGGTGCGTGTGTGTGCATGTCCAAGATCCCGAGAGGAGAATGGAGAAGGGATTGAGGTGTGGCCATCCCCTCTGAGGGGTGATTTCTTGCTTTCTATCTCTCTCTTTCTGGCGAGCGCACACACCCTATAGCAAAAAACTCAAAAAAATGAAAAAAAAAAAGATAAAATGTTTCTCTTGATTTGTTAGAACTAGTGACTAGTTCATTGACTATTTCATGTAGTCATCATCAAAGTATTGAAAACTTCTACTCTTGTAGAAGAAACAGAGAAAACATAATGCACTGTGGATAAAGGTCTTTAAAGGCCATCCCACAAAATGTAATTATCATTCATCCCTGAACTACAAATATGGAAGCTAAGAGGAAAATCTTTGAGTCCATTATACACAGACAGCAGATAAGTTAGTTGTGCAAACAGGGATGCAGTGCTGGGCCTAGGTCTGTGCTAGTTCTAGGTAAACAAAGATGAAGATGTCAGGATGTCTGCTAAGAGCTCAGAATGTAAAAAAGCAGGTGGTTTCACTAACTGTGGTGCTTCCAAGATGAAGCCTGTTCTAATGAAACGCTGGCTTTTTCTCACAGGTTGGTACAATAGGCTTTTCATCAACTTTGTGCTAAGGAGACATATTTTCTTCTTTGTACTGCAAACCTATTTCCCAGCCATATTGATGGTGATGCTTTCATGGGTTTCATTTTGGATTGACCGAAGAGCTGTTCCTGCAAGAGTTTCCCTGGGTAAATACGTATGCACCTTTTAAAAACATTAATAAGGGAGAAGGGTGGAAAGAAGCCAATAAAATTGGCTGGTACATGAAGAGGAAAAGAGCACAGTGGTTTAGCAGGGAAAATTACAGACAGACATTCAACTAAAGTTCTGATTTTGACAGCTTCAAGGGCAAATTGTTATTGGACACTTTCCTTGGGAACCCTGACTTTAAGGAAGAAGTATGTGCTGATTGACTGCAGCTAGATAGTAATAAGAAAAGAGGGTAAAATTATGAAGCATAACAGCTTTTTTTTTCTTTTCTTTTCTTTTTTCTTTCTGTTTCCCCAGCCAGCACTCTCTATTTTCCCTCTTTTCTCTTTCAAAGAAAACTCTTCATTCTTTATCTAAGCCCAGTTAGTGTGCATGAAATTCTTACATTACAGAACGAAGAACCTTCAAAATAGTTCACACTATACTGTCATTGCCTTAACAGATTATTTTGTGGTGGGGATGGGGAGATGCTTGCATTTGGAAACAGGAATACTGATTAGAAATTTGGGCTTGACCTAAAGGCTAAAATCAGAATCAACTACAGTGGAATTTCACATACTGTGGCACTTTGGTTGGCAAATGACTTTGGGTGGTGAGACATCCCCAGACTCATTAAGTCACCACACAAGGCAATTATCTACTCCATCCAGCATGTTATATGCCACTGTCACACGTGCTGATTTATGGGAGCCATTTCAGACCCACTTAGCAGTTACTGAGTCCTTACAAATTGGAAGGTACCAAGCTAAGCACTTAGATGGCATGTTACTTAATGAGAACCCAAGAGTTAATCCCGCTTCCCTTCTTGGCTGGTTCAGGGCAAAGCTCCCTCATTTCGTTCCGATTCTGTTCTTTCATCTGTAATGCTCTATCGGGAGAGAAGATTGTTGTAAGTAGTTCACAATCATTGTAATTATCACACAATTCATCCCAGAAAGGGTGGTTTCTAAGTTAATGTTCACAAATTACATGCATACTTCAAAAGATCATTTGAAAGACATATTATTAATATTAATAATTTGTTCACCTCTCTCCCTTATTAAAAGCTTCAATCCACAAGCATTTGAGGTTTGAATATTTTTAAGGAAAAATGCCATCTGAATGAGTAATTAAATTATTTTGACTGTTTCTTCACATTAGAGCCTCTGTGCCTTGACCTCAGCACTGCAGAGGGGCAATATAGACCTGGACAGGAAACGAAGTGCCATGTGCAGCCTCGGAGTCAGGATGAGAAAAGCATTGAATCTCTAAAGGCTTATGAACATAACTTTCAAACTGATTTCTCAAGTCCATCATTCTGTTCTTACACTGTGAATATGAGACCACTAAGAGCTAAGTCAATGGCTGGTCAGGTGAATGTAGAACACTCAAATACATTTAACTTGCCCTGAAATTCTGTGCCTCTTGCCTCCACGTCTGATCCTAGGAAAATTACTATGCAGGTTTATGCAAAATGATATTCAAATCCAAAGTGCTCCTCTCTCCTTTTTTGAAAATTAAGAGATCTGCAGTATTCAAATAGCTCCACTATATGCTGTCTTTTGCTTTCAGTTTTTTCAAAGATCCTTTGCCTTCTGCTTTACTTGCTTTTCTCAAATGCTGTGCTACCAGTTCTCTGGGAAGTCGTTCTATCTATTCGCCTATCCTAGGTGTCTTTTCTCAGCTATTTCCCTCCTTTACCTTCTCTGCAGCATTCTCTTCGACTTCAGAAGTAAATAAAGTGGCCAAAAGTCCAGCCTTGTCTCTCTCATCTGCAACATGAAATTATTAATATGACCTTCTAAAGGTCACTGTGAGAATGAGACAGGGGAATTCATGCCAACTGCCTAGCTTGATGCCTGACTCATACTGTTTGCGAAAACCAACCGCAATGTGTGAGTTTTTCTTACCTTGCACTGGTCTAATTTTTCTCCTCCTTTTAGACATTCTCTTTCTTGTTTTTATTTTCTTCCTCTTTAAGTATGGATAATTTCTTCCAAGAATTTGCTCATTTTCTCATATCAAATGGAGCACACTCCTTGATTCAACTGCTATCTTAAGGAAAATAAACCCTAAATATGTGTTTTTATCTCAAATCTTTCTCTCCACTTCCAGAGGGTGTTTCCAGTTGCCTGCTGGACTTTTCTTTTAGATATAGGCACTCAACACACTCAGAACTGACCCAATTACTATCTTCTCCCACACCCCTCCTACTTACTCTCTTTACTTTTCCCCTTCTGTGATGGGGTCCCCAATTAATTGAGTCTTTTATCTTTGAAACATTCTTTTCAGTTTATTCTTTTTTTTTTTTGAGAGAGATTTTTGCTATAGGGCAAGTGCGCTCGCCAGACAGACAGGGAGACAGAGAAAGAAAACAAGAAATCACCCCCCCAGGGGGGATGGCCATGCCACAATCCCTTCTGCTCTGTTCTCCTATCGGGATCTTGGACACACATGCACACGCACCCAGCGTGAGTTTTAAGCCACCAGGTCCAGGATGCGAACCACAGTCGACTACATGGGAGTCCAGTGACATAGCCATTACGCTAACTGCTGGTTCCTCCAGTTTATTCTTTAACAGGGGTTCTCAGACTGGTCTGAGGACCCATTTATATACTTAAAAATTATTGCAGGCCCTGGAGAGTTTTTGTTTTCATGGGTTACAGGTATAATAGCCATATTATGTATTAAAATAGAACTATAAAAAGAATTTATTTTAAAATAGCAAGATAAACTCATTAAAAGCATGAAAATATATAAATAACTTTTTCTTCTAAAAAAATTAGTGAGAAGAGTGGCATTTCTTTTCTTTTTTTTTTTTTTTTTGCAAACCTTCAGAGTCTGGTTTCAGAGAAGCTAAGTAGATTCTTATCTCTGCTTCTTTATTCAGTCTATTACAATAGATTTTGGTTGCAATATAGGGAGAGATTATACCACAATTGACATGTAGTAAGAAAAAGAAGTAATTTTAATGGTCTTTCCAGGTAATTATGGATTGTATTACTTCACATTACACCAAAAGTCAGCAAATGATAGATCCATTTTTTACCTTCTTCTCTTTATTTATTTTTAAATTTTAACTTACATTTAATCACATATATTTTTACAATGTATAACAGTACTTTTTCCAGCATGAATACCATGCATTTTAGTCAAGACAAAGACATTAGTACATACATTATCATCAGCAAATGGCTTTTCAATTTTTATAACAATTAAACCTCCATTACCCACCCCCATACTACCCCTATCCTTATTATCTCTAGTATCTACAGCTGCCCTCCCTGCTACTGTACCTTCCCAACTTTCAGTTTCTGCTATAGAGTACAGGTATTTGGTGTATATTGAGCAGAGACATATAAAGTCTCTCTTTCATAGTCTGGCGAACTTCACTAGCATTCAGTCTTCCATATTAGTCCACTTTGTTTCAAATGTCAGGGTCTCATTGGTTTTTTTTGTTTGTTTGTTTTTATGGCTGAGTCGTAGTCCATAGAATACATATACTACATTTTTCAATCCACTCAACTATTTTTGGACATTTGCATTGATTCCATGTCCTAGCAATTGTAAACAATGCTGCAATATACATGGATGTGCAAGCATTTTTCTGACTGAGGGTTGTTCTCTCTTGTGGGTAAATACCTAAGAGTGGCATTACTGGGTTGTAGATTGTACAGTAGTTCTATTTGAAGGTTTCTGAAGAATCTTCATATCATTCTTCAAAGTGGTAGTATTAATTTGCATTCCCACTAACAGTGTAGGAGAGTTCCCATTTCACCACAACTTTGTAAGCACTTAACATTTTTTTTTTATTCTAGTCATTCTGACTGGGGCTAAGTGGTATATCATTGTGGTCTTGATTTGCATTTCCAATGATAAGAAATTTTGAGCATGTTTTCATATGCTTTGGGGCCGTTCATGTATCTTTGGAGAATTGTCTCTTCAGCTCATTTTTCCATCTTTTAATTGACTGATTGTGTGTGTGTGTGTGTGTGTGTGTGTGTGTGTAAGCTGCTTGAGTTCCCTGTATATTCAGATTATCAGTTCCTTTTCTGAGATATAGTACTCCCACTCTGAGGATTGTCTTCTCACTCAACTTATTGTTTGTTTTGCTATGCAGAAGTTTCTCAACCTAATATAGTTCCATTTGTCTATTTTTGGGACTATTGCCTGTGCTTTGGGGGTCTTCTTTAAGAAGTTTTTGCCTACTCTAAGGTATCTAAGAGTTTTTTCCTGTGTTTTCCACCAGTATTTTTATACTTTGAGGTTTTATGTTTAGATCCTCAATCTGTTTTGAGTTGATTTTTGTTAGTGGTGAGAGATGAGGGTCCAGTTTCATTCTTCTGAAGATGGATACCAGTTCTCCCAAAATCATTTGCTAAAGAAATTTTCTTTTGCTCACTGGATTGTCTTATGCCCTTTGTCAAAGATCAGTTGGTTGCATGTTTTAGGGTTTATTTAGGGGTTCTCATTCTATTCCATTGGTTTACCTGTCCTTTACTTTTTTTTCCCAACACTGTGATGTTTTAATTATCATAACTTTGTAATATATTTTGAGGTCGGGAAGTGTGATGCCTTCTACTTTATTCCCCTTGCACAGTATTGTTTTGATGATACAGGGCCTTTTATGATTCCAAACTAATTTTATGATATTTTTCCTATTTTTTGTGAGGAATAGCTCTGGTAGTTGAATGGGATTGCATTAAACTTGTAGATAAATTTGGGTAGGATTGACATCTTGATTATATTAATTCTTCCAATCTAGAAACACGGGATGTTTTTACACTTTTCAATATCATTTTTAATTTCTTTATCAAGTATTTCATTGTAGAGATCTTTGACATCTTTGGGAAGGTTTATTCTTCAATAACTAATTGGTTTTGTGGTTATTTTTAAATGGGATTACTTTCTTCAATTCTGTCTCATTTTGTCTGTTGTTGGTGTGTAAAAATGCTGTAGAATTTTGTATGTAGATTTCATATCCTCTCATTTTACTATGTTCATTTATCATCCCAAGGAATTTTTTTGTGGATTTATTTTTAGATTTTCAGTATTATGTTAGCTATGGGTTTTCATACATTGCTTTTGTTGTGCTGAGGCATGTCCCTTCTATGGCAATTTTGCTAAGAGTCTTAATTGTGAAGGAATGTTGTATTTTATTGAATGCTTTTTCTGCATTGATTGGTATGATCATATATATGGTTTTTTTTTACTTTCTCTTTCTTAATGTTATATATTACATTTATTGTTTTGTGTATATTGAACCATCCTTGCAGCCCTGTAGTAAAACCTACTTTGTAATGGTATATAATCTTTTTAATATGTTGGTGAATATCATTTGCTAATATCTTTTTGAGAATTTTTGCATCTGAATTCATCAGGGATATTGGCCTGAAGTTTGGTTTTTTGGCATGTTTTTGTCCAGTTTTGGAATTAAAGTGATGGAGACCTTAGAATGAATTTGGGAGTATTCCTTCCTTTTGAATTTTTAGAAATGGTTTAAGGAGAATTGGGGTTAGCTCTTCTTCAAAAGTTTTATAGAATTCAGAAATAAAGCCATCAGAACCTGAGCTCTTTCTTGTTGGAAGACTGCTTTTTTAATAATTTAATCTCATTACTTGTTAATGGGTGCTTTCAGACTTTCTATTTCTTCCTGGTTCAATTTTGGTAAGTTGAATGTGTCCAGAAATTTGTCCAATTCATCTAGGTTTTCTTGTTTGTTGGCATATAGTCACTCATAGTATTTTTTGTTTTATGGTATCTTTTATTTCTGTTAAGCTTGTTGTAATAATGCCTGTTTCCTTGCTGGTTTGACTTATCTGGTTCCTTTCTCTGTTCTTGATTAATCTAGCTAACAATGAGTCAGTTTGTTTATCTTCTGAAGAGCCATCTTTTGATTTTGTTTATTTTCTATATACTTCTTTTATTCACTATTTCATTTATTTCTGCTCAAATCTTTATTATTTTTTTCTCCTAGAATTATTTTTTTGTTATTGTTTTTCCAGTTCCCTGAGTTGTGTCTTTAGGTTGTTTATTTGCCACCATTCTGTTTTCTCCTTGTGGGCACTAATTACTATGAACTTTCCTCTTAAGATTGCTTTTGCTGTGTCCTATAGGTTATAAACACTTGCTTGTTCATTGTCATTGGTTTCTCTGAGCCTTTTGATTTCAGTCTTAATTTCTTGATAGTCATAAAGTCATTCAGGAATAGGTTATTTAGTTCCCATGTGTTTGTGTATTTTCAAGGGCTCTCTCTGTAGTTGATCTCAAGTTTGATTTAACTGGGCTTGGAAAAGAAGCTGGATACAGTTTCTAACATTTGAATTGTAAAGGCTTGTTTTGTGCCCTATCATGTGGTCAACCATTGAAAATTTTCCATGTGGAGGTGAGAAAAACGTATATTTTGTGGTAGTTGGTGAAATACTCCATAGATGTCTATCAAGTCCAATTCACGTATGGTATCATTTAGATCTTGTATATATTTGTTTATTTTTTGTCTAGATGATCTGTCCAGAGGAGACATTTAGGTGTTGAGATCCTCCCCAATTATTGTGTTGCAGTATATTTCTCCCTTGAGATCTAACAGTCTCTCTTTGACATGTTTAGGTGCCCAGTGTTGGGTGCATAGATATTTACAAGTGTTATATCTTCTTGGTGAACAAGTCCTTTTCATGCTGCATAATGTCCTTCTTTGTCTCTTCTTACATCTTTCATATTAAAGTCTATTTTGTCTGATATCAGTATCACAACTCCAGGCTTTTTTTGGTTTCCATTTGCATGGAATATCTTTTTCCAGCCCTTCATTTTCAGTCTATGTATTTCCTTATCAGTAAGGTGTGTTTCTTTCTTTTCTTTTTTAGAAATATTTATTAAATTTTATTTTTTATTATTATTTTTCAATTTGACCAGAGAGAGACACAGAGAGAGAGAGAGGATGAGTGAAAAGGCAAGCCACCAGGTCTGGGATTCGATCCATGGTCAGCCATGTGGGAATCCTGTGCCTCAACCACCATGCCACCTACTTGCCTCTGAAGTATGTCTCTTGTAAGTATCATATAGATGGCTTCTGTTTTTGTATCCATTCAGCCATTCTGTGTCTTTTAATAGGAGTATTTAATTCATTAACATTCATCATTATTGATATTTGTGGACGTATTCCTGTGGGTTTGTTAACCATTTTCTTGGTTGGTTTTTTCTCTTATTTCTGTTTGTCTCTTTTTATTTATCCTGATATAATGTTCCTCTCAATATTTCCTGTAGAGCTGGTTTATTATTGGTGAATACTTTCACTTTTTGTTTATCTGAAGATATTTTTATTTGTTCTTCCCATTTGAAGGATAATCTTGCTGAATACTGTATTCTTGGCTGAAATTGTTTGTCTTTTAATGTTTTGAATACATCTTCCCGTTCTTTCCTTGCCTGCATTGTTTCAGCTGAGATGTCTGACATTAGTCTAATAGGATAACCTTTATAAGTAACTTGACATGTCTCCCTTGCCATTTTTTCTAATATTGTCTTTGTCTTTAACTTTTACCAATCTGACTATGATGTGCTAGGGGTCAGATATTTTGTATTGATTCTATTTAATGTCCTTTTTATTTCTTGGGTCTGAATTTCTCTATGTTTCTCTATATTTGGAAAATTTTCAGATAGTATTTCATGAAAGAGGTTTTCCACACCTTTAGCAGATTCTTCATTTTCTGGAAAACCCATTATACAAATATTTGGGCATTTCATGATGTCTAGAATTTTCCATATATTGTTCTCAATATTTTTTTTTTATTCTTTTTGGTTATTTGTTGGAGACTTCATCTTCAAGGTCAGAAATTGTTTTTTCTGCATGGTTTGATCTACTGTTAATGCTAAGGAGATTTTAATTTATTGTGTTGTATTCTTCGTGTCCAAAAGTTCTGTTTGATTCTTTTTTAGGGTGTCTATTTCTTTATAAAAGTCCCCTTTCATGTCCTGAAATGATTTTCTCATTTCCTGGAACTGATTATCTGTTTTCTCTTGCATCTATTAAGTTTTGTCACTATGAATATTTAGAATTCTTTTTCTGACATTTCTGTGTATTCCTCTGTGCTATCCATTGTTAGTGAAGAGCTACTATGCTCACCTGGGGGAGAACTGCCTCCCTTCTTTTCTCATGTTTCTTCAGGATCTGTGCTGATTTTTGGTCATCTGGTTCAGTATTCCCTTTTTTCTATTTATTGGAGTAGCTTGTGTATCATTAGAAACCTTAGTAATCACATGTGTTCCTATTTGAGGACTGTGTCTCCCAGATCAGAGCAGTTATGGGTAATTTCAGGTGCTTGGCTCCTCTATCAAACTTTCAGCTCTTAATGAGGTGGTAACAAGCTAAGGAAATACAACTTAGTGAAGAGGATCAAGTCACCTGCCACACATTGTACAATGCACAGGCTGTTGTACCAAAAGTTCCAAAGTTACTCCTAGGTCCCAAGAGTGGACTCATGAGAGGAGGCCTGCCGAAGTCAGGCTCAAGTCTCCCAGTGGGTGGGGCCAAGCCAGTGATAGATTGTTAAGGGTTTGTTTCAACATGGACTCTGAAGCCATATTAACAAACTTTTTTCTACTCTGTTTGATTAAAATACATTGGTCTGTCTTGTTCTTTAATTAGAACTTTTGACCCTAAATTTGTCATTTGGGAAACATTAGTTCACTGCATTTTTTTTTTTACAGATCTTCCAAATGTTTATAGAACTCACTACACAATCATTTAAAAGTTCAAATTCACTAATATTACACTGATTTGATCAAAAATATTTAAGAACTGAGAAGCTCTTAAGTTTACAGTAACAAATATGTCAAGATTCTTATTTTGGCTGGAAAACTCAAATTTTATCATTAACAACCAACACCATTAGTTATTTTACTTGAAGCATTATGCTTACTTTGCTCAGATTTGGGAAAATGCCTGACAAGTACCAACATATAGATTTTGTTTGTTAGTTTATTTGTTTTTAAGTTTTTTTACCAGAGGGACATGCACCTGCTGCAGAATGATAGTAAAAGGGAATGTGAGAAATCATCCCCCAAGAAGGATGGCCACCACAATCCCTTCTCCTCTACTCTCCTCCCAAGCTTCTGTGCATGTACACACATGTGCCCAGCATAATTTTTTAAGCCATTAGGTTTGGTACTGGAACCACTGTTGGCCATGTAGGAGTCTAGCACCTTAACCACCACGCCACACTGGCCCCCAAGTACTAAAATATGAATAACCATAGTTTGTCTTCAGGTGCTCCTTTGAGTACAATTGTTGTTTCATTTTAAAAAGTGTCTAGTTCAGCTCACAATTCAATTGTCTAAGTGCATTTCCATAAAAATGTCTTTGTACTTTGGTAGGCAGACATGCTTTCTATATAATTCCCATTTTATTAACCACAATGTTAAAAAGCCATGCCATCAAAAGCTAGATTTAATAAAATTAGTCATTTTTATTATTTTTTCTTTTTACTGTGAGTGCTGGGAGCTAAATAAATACAGTGACTACTATTTCAGTTTGGTGCTGCTGCTTTTATTCATGCAGAGCCAACAATAGTTTTACCCACTATTGCTTTTACATCAGCAGTGTAAATGTCAACACAGTAAAAAAGTAAATAACAGCTTCGTATTGTTATCAAATTCTTCTACACAGACCCTCTGAAAAATTACTGGAGATTCCCAAGGGATCCGTAGACCCACTTTTAAGAACTGTGGCTATAAAGTATCTTAATCCTTAGTCAGTCTTCTCCATAAGAAGTCCCCAAATCTGCTTAGTGTCTCTTTTCTATTTCTCTTCCCACATCAAGTGTTAACTCTTGTTAACCTTCTTCTGGATTGTCCTTAGATAGGCTTACATGCCCAGGGCATGTATCAAGGCTTCCTGACATGGGACCCAGATGTAGGTGAGAAGCTGAATTCTAGCCTAGGCTCCATGAGACATGGATTTGGGTGGTGTCCTCCAGAGGAAGGCGCACCTTTTATTAATGTGAATGAAGCTGTAGTACAAGCCTTGTAATTGCTTATTTCACTTCTGTTATTCTTGATCCAACTCAGTCCTACTTATAGACTACCTCTAAAACACAAATGTGACGATACTACTCTCATCTCGAAATGCCACTGAAATAAGAACTCTCAATTTGGAATCCAAGGTGCCCCTGATGGTTACCAAATTAGATACAGGACTTTAAATTTTAATTTTAGATAAAACCAAGTAATGCTTTAGTATTAAGTATATCCCAAATATTACATGGGTATAGTTATACTAAAACATTATTCATTATTTATATAAAATTCAAGCATGTTGGAGCTCCGATATTTTTATTAGCTATTTTAATTTACCCCAATATTCTCACAATAAGCTTCTATCAGTTAGGGCCTTCAGTTTTCTCAAATAGCCCCCCCACCCCTAATTGCTTATCTCACCTCTTTGTTCAGACTCTCATTCTGCTTAGAATACCCTCTACCCATCTTTCTCTGTCCAAAATTCTACCATGTCTCAATGGCCAGAAGCCTTTACCAATGGCTCCAAGTACACATAGTTTCTGCCATCTCTGAGCCACGGGCACTTGGTATGTCTCCCAAGGTAACTTACTTCTTCTACTTCATGTTTAACTATGGGCAGAGGTAGCTTCTCTTGTCTCCTCTATTAAAATGTGAGCTCTGCAAGGATAATTATTGCCACTGTTTTGTTCCTGCAGTGGCTAGTAGTGACCTTCTGCACATATTTTATGTCAATACACAGTCATTAGGGTGCCAGTGTTTTAGCCCATCGTGTTTTTAATAACTATTTTTAGTATTAACTGAAAACAATAAAGGGTGATTCGTTGGCTGGTTAAGATCCCATATTTGTAATATTTCAGATAAAAAACAATAGAGGCTGAATAACATAGAATTATCCATTGTGATTAGGCAATTCTCATAAGATAATAGCTAGAGTATCTCAGAATGTGTAATGGATCAAAAATATTATTATATCTCTCCATTGTACTTGATATGGTGAGACTATGAGGCAATTATAAAGTTTTCAAGAATGTTTTAACCCTGATGGAGGAAGGAATAGTGCTATTCTTTCTCCTTTCACTTCTATCACCCCCTTTTTTTCCTTAGCACTGTCATTCTTGCTTGACGCCTATACATGGGGTCTGCCATTCCCTGTGCAATTATTAAGCAATAGGATCATTAACTGAGAAACAGATGTGGCAGAGGAAAGCAAGCAACGCTTTCAAGCCTGTAGTCACTCATGCAGAAAAATGTCTTCTAAGAGAGAATATGGCAATGCCTGGAAAAGTGAATATCTAGGGAACTGGACAGAAGTAATTAAGCACCATAGAGATTACCAGAACTTCTAGTGATAATAGCTGGACTATGGGAAAACTGGTGCTAGTTTCTGGCCATAGAGTGATGTTGAAATGTCCAACCTGTCTTCTTTTTCCTCATATCATTTAGTATTTGCTTTCTTCCTAGGTGCATAAGGAAAATGTTTTTATCCATTTGAAGGTAAATGTAGATACCCTGCTCTTCAAAGGAGCTAGCTACAGCACAACTACTGAGATAACAGGCTTGGTAGTTCTATAGTGATGCTGGTCTGTCCTGCTACTATGCACTGGTCAGTGACACTCTCCACCATCTATGGCCAGAAGTGGTCAATGAAATCCAAAGATGATTCATTCTCTCCACACTGAAGGGTTCCTAGAATGTCATGGATGTCTTTAAAATTTAATATGGCAAAGCTGTAAGGGCTCAGGGGAGTTGAGTCAAATGTCCGGTCTAAATATTTTCTCACAGTGTTTCCTAACTGTGCTTAGCAATATCAGCAGGTGGGAAGATAATTTTCTCATCCCAACACATGACATTTCTTGGTCACTTCATATAATTCAAAACTCCTTTAGCGGGATGTTAACTTTAATGGGCTTGGAAGGAAAACTATTTGTCAAGATTAATGTATTTCCGAAGGGTGGCTCAAGACATAATAAGTGTGTTTAATGTAGCTGTAATACTCCTGACTTCAAGTTCTATTGCTTCAGGAATTTATCTCTCAGGTTTCTCATCATTCATCTCCTCTGCCCAACAATCTTTCCTCCCCACTCTTTAATTCTTCTTTTTTATTGCTTACTTTAAACAGGAAAAAACTAAAATGCTAGTTTTAAAATAAATAAGGCTATAGTAAATTAGTTGAACTGAGCACCCTTTAAAAGAAAAAGAATGATCATTTGTTGGTTTCTGGCAAATACAGATAATGTGATTCCTTTTTGTTAGACCAGTGGTCATTAGTTTCAAATACATGATAAGACCTTTCTGGCATATATACTTGTGTGTTTGTTTTAAACCTTTACTTTGTCTACTACATCTCATGTTACTATATATTGAAAAAAATATCAAAATCTAACTTCCATGTCTTAGAAAACCAGTAAGAGAAGGCATTTAAATTTTTTTTCTGAACTTATGTTGTTAGTTGCTAAATAGAAATGCTAGCCCTGGATTCCTTTAATTCCTACCAATGAAATCTTGAAGGAAATAAAACTTTTGGTCTGTTGAAAAGCATGAAGTTTCTTCTTTGTGCCTCTTGATCTAATTCTAAATTCAATTGCAAGGCATCTCAGCTCAGAGGTCTTTCATCTATACAAATCCATTTATCATCTTGAAAAAAAAAAGGAAATTATCTTTATAGACCCAGAATGAGAGGCAATAAGTCTGCATGTAAAAGGCACAGGTCCTACACTCAGAGGGAAAGATTTGAATCCTGCTCCTGACAAAACCTGGGTTAATTACTTAGCTACTCTCAGCTCATATTTCCTTTATGCAATCTGTGGCTAATAATATTTACCAAGGGAAGTAGTAAATAAATATTCAATAAAAGCAAGCCGGTGCAATTTAATAATCTTGGCTTCAGCTATCCCTTGTGATGTTAATAAAAATTATTCATCCCCGTGTGTATATAGCAAGTATATTTTGGACTCAAGGAGCACAGCAACATCCACTGACATGCAGGTTGTTGATAGTGCCTCTGTTAGGGGCAACCTGGGACTTGGTGAGACGGTGGCCCGTGTTTAATGTTAAGAGCTAAAGCAGCATGTACATTTTTTCCTCTGGAGTTCAAATCGGTGTGAAGGTGAGATTCTGGGCCCTTCCATGGGGACTGGAAATTTGCCACGTGATGTTGATCCTGATCATACAAACTAAAAATGGCATTTGAAGTTAAATGGTTGTATAGAGTTGTCATTGTGTTTGATATGAGCCTCCCTCAGATGAGAACCTTGCAGAATCATGTAGAAAAGATAGAAATGTGTTGGTGAAAGCCTTTTACATGCTGTGTCTGTACATTTAGAAGTAAATCATGGTGCTCTTCCTGCTGTTTGGGACTCTGTCTGTTGACATTAAAATGTCCTCACAACTTATAAAAATCATTAAGGATTCCATTTGCACCTCCCCAGGGGGAATTTAAGAAATAAAACCATGCCAGCCAGAGCACATTTCAAATATTTACAGAACTGTGCTTTCTCTCCAGGCAGTGCTCTGGCAATGGCCCTCTGAGAAATTAGTGTCGACACAAAATGGCCCTCCCCAAGGCCAGCATTTTATTAAGGAAAGTTCAGAGTTACTTCTTTCTCCATTGTCCCCCAGACCCCTGATCTCTCCACCTCTAATGATCATGACAGAGAACAAAGAAGAGAAAGGAAAAGGAGAAGAATGGAAGAAGAAGGCAGTAGAAAGGAACAAAATTGGAAGAAAAGGGAAGGAGAAAGAAAAGGGGGAAAAGAGACTGGAATTTAGCAGTTGCTCAGTGAATAGTGACGATGAACTAAGCCTGCGTGGGCACATTTATACTCTGATTCTTAGCAGAACTGAAGTTTCATTGACAAGGGACAAAAAGAATAATGGTGACTTCTAAGTATGCTCTATGAGAATAGGATGTACAATAGAAATTCTAATGCCACTAAAGATAACTCAAGAAACAATGAGCTCCTTTTGAAGCATGAAAGAGTGAAGTTTGACACAAAGACACCTTCTTAACTGTAAAAGTTGTGAATACGAAGATTAGTGGCAAGAATTTTGGAATTTCTCTCCCAGAAGAATTTTTTAAATCAAATACATTTTTACCTTTTTAGGATGGTCAGGAAAGCCTATATGCAGGTAGAGGCAGGCACATCGAGCTCTGTGAAATCTGACAGAGGAAAGGAAACTGTGGATATTGGGGGAAACAGCAAGGAAAGGAGGCACAAATCAAGATTCAGTGAGGGCTTCATGCCTAGGCCCAAGATATGTGCTAGATAAGCATTCAGAGGTTTCCTTCCCCCTTGGATCACCAGATTGATATTGTTCTAGAAACATATCAGCTGGTGTGAGCCAGCACCAGACCTCAGAACCCAATGTCTCTGTCACTGAACTTGTCACTGTTCTCAAATGGCAGGCATCACCACGGTGCTGACCATGTCCACGATCCTCAGCGGTGTGAGTGCCTCCATGCCCCAGGTGTCCTACATCAAGGCCGTGGATGTGTACCTGTGGGTCAGCTCCCTCTTTGTGTTCCTGTCAGTCATTGAATATGCCACCGTGAATTACCTCACCACAGTGGAAGAGC
>NW_006209696.1:270341-272817 GCF_000334495.1 Tupaia belangeri chinensis
AAGAGCGGAAACGATTCAAGAAGAGAGGGAAGGTACAGCTTTGCTTTGACTCTCGGGTCCCTTTGGGAATATGGACCAAACTATCCTCATCTATATCCCTCCCTTGATAGCATTTTCAGCCTTTGCATTAAGTTCATTTGCCTTGGCAGGATGCCAGTTTACAGGATGATGGCAATTTAATACTGAACTTTAACCAGGGAGGTCCATATTTTATCACCCTTACTTCACAGAGGCAAAAATAAGTGCAGGAAGGTGGTAACTTGGCCAAGGTCACACAGCTAAAGAGGATCAGGGTTCGCTTCAGGTCTTCTTGATTGCAAGAGCTGTGCTTTCAACCAATAAACGATATGTTTCTTTCCACCAAGAACTAGAATTTATTTTTATCTTCTTGTCCCTCAGAAAGTGGTAGAGCATAAAAGAAGTCTGTTCTCCCTACCATACCCTGGGAATAAGGTGCCTTCTGGGCTCTAGGCTCTAAATGCTATCACATGTGTTTTGTGATTTTTCTTAATAAAGTTGAATAGAATGTTCTCTACTGGCTTCATTTCACAAAGAATTTGAGCACCAGTTCTTCATTCTTAGGAGAACTGGCATTATATATTGTACTTTAGAAACCTAACTGATAAGAGTCATTCATTTGCTAGCCTACACTTAAGAGATTACATAAATTGTGTGTGTGTGTGTGTGTGTGTGTGTGTGTATATACATATAGTCTCAATTTCAAATTCTTGTACAGAAATGCAGGCATTTAAAGCAAGTTAAATAATAGTCAATAGAAAAGGCAAGATGCATTTTCACATAGAAAAATGGAAAAATACATCATCACTTTTCCAATGACCGTATAAATATATTTATGTGTGTGTGTATATATATACTGTGTATGTCTAGTATGCATATATACTCTCTATTTAAAACATTATATATATAGTGTGTATGTATATACAGACTAGACAAACACAGTATATATACATACTCTAATACAGTGTACCTATTATGTATATGCACACTGTTCACTGTTTTATACACTATATAGAGAGAGACTATGTTTTAAATATTTGTATATACAGAGAGAGCATATACAAGAGGTCTTCAACAAGATTTACGGACAATTCTTATTTTGAAAAACTGCGCAAGGATTTTAAAGTATCTTTGCACTAAAATACCCATACCTTGGGCAGGTCCTACAACCTAGTGGTTAAAGGAACATGGCCAACCAAGGTTTGAATCCCAGTCACAACAGTTTTAAAAATATGGCTGGTACATGTGTTGTGCGCACTAAGTCTTGATGGGATGGAGACATAGAGAAGAAGGGACTGTGGCCACACCCCACTGGAGGTGTCCTCTCTCTCTCTGTCTCTCTCTCTCTCTGTCTCCATCTGGCAAGCACATATGCCCTTTGGCAATTAAAAAAACTTCACACCTTAATTCCACTTTTCCACTAATTCTCCATGTTTGTATGTGTACATATATATTATATATGATATGAATGCACATTAAATATATCTACATGTATGTACACATACATAATGTATGCATATATGTACATATTGTATATTATATATGTACACATACATGAAGGGGCTTCAAAAAGTTCATGGAAAAATGGAATTAAGATACAAGTTTATCTTGGTGCGAAAAAAAATTTGAAATCTTCATCAAAGACATGTTGTGTAGTTACAATATTCATTCTACTAATTTTCTGGGGAGGCATATAAAGGAGATAGGCAATATCCTTCTTTATTATTGTGGACACCATTCCACAATCTATTCACCTTGATTTGATTATTACACATGTGTGCATGCTTTGAAAAACTATACTGTACCCCACAACGATATACAATCATATGTAAATCTGAAATTATATTTAAAATATATTTAAAGTTTTCTGAAATCTATGCAATTTTTCATAATATGTATTTTTCATGAGCTTTATAAAGAGCCCTTGTATATTTTAGATATATAGAGTATAGGTACATACACTCACAATTTAAATGAAATGTATTTATTTTCACTTAAGAAATTCTTACATGAACATTTGCACACACTTAAAATATTCAATTTGTTCTCTCAGAGTATTTTGTACTTCCAGAGTGTTTTTATATTATCTTTTTACACTAAACTTTCACATCAGTTCTCCAATGTAAATCTTGCAGAGATTATTATTTTAATTTTTAAAATAAAGAAGCAGAGTCTTAATGAAGTAATTTGCCAGAAGATTCACAGCCACCAGAACTACAATTGCAACTGGAAGTGTGACTAGAATGCTCTTTCTTCTTTTGAATCAAAGCTCTGTTAAGCACTGATTTTGTTTGACTGCAGAATCTCCCATTTCTCTTGTTGACAGTATGTGGCTGTGTGTGCAGGCTATGTACCACTTACAGTAAGTGCCGTGCAGATGGGAGAGAAACAGATTTTAGGCGAGCACTCTGCAACGGTGCACACACATCACCTCGATTATTGTAAGACTCTGGTTCAG
>NW_006209696.1:272848-288006 GCF_000334495.1 Tupaia belangeri chinensis
TGAGACCTGCAACTCTGCATTTCTAACAAGCTCCAGGTGATGTGAATACCACTGGCCCATTACCCACATTGTGAATAGCGATGATGTGGGTAATATGTAAAATGAGAAGAGATTAAAAATAGTCTATGGCAGGAAAAAGTTCTGTTTTGATTTTGTTTTCCTTTTGTTTATAGCAGAGAATTGCTAGCCTGTGAGCTAGGCAATGAAGTAGTTTTGGTCCATCTTGTCTGGTCCTTTGACTCCAAAGTATTTTTGTCTCCTCATCCCCACCTGCCACACAAGTGTTCATGCTGCCTGAATTTTTTTTTCACCTGATGGTGTATACGATCTTATGTACCACTATAAAGAGAGTCTTTCGAGCTAATAAACATTCTTCCTTTTTATCCTCATTATGTAATGACTTTATTTGTTTTTATTAACATAATAATCATGCATATTTGTACAAAATGATTTTTCAGTACAAAAATACAATGTGTTGTGATTAAATCATGCTAATTAGCATAGCCATCCTCTCCCCCATTTGTCATTTCTTGATATGGGGACATTCAAATTCTTTTTTCAGCTACTGTAATAGAAAGATAGATGATAGATAGTTGTTTTTAACCACATTCTCTCTACTGTATTTTATAACACCAGATATTTTCCCTTTTATCTCTAATGTTGTTTCCTTTAATCAACATCCTTCTCTTCCTCCCTCATTCTCAATTCTTCCCAGACTCTAGTCATCATTCTTCATTTCTTTACTTCCATGAGGTCATTTTTCTCAATTTCTACTTGTGAGGGAGAACATAATGGTATTTTTCTTTCTGTTACTGGCTTAGTACACTTAACATAATGTCCTCTAGGCTCTCCAATTTAACCTCAAATGATAGGAGTTCATCCTTTTTTTATTTAGAGAGATTTTTTGCTATGGAGAGACATGAGAGAGACAGAAAACAAGAAAATCACCCTTGAGAAGGGATGGTCACGCCACAATGCCTTCTCCTCTAGTCTCCTCTCAGGATTTTGGGCACACTCACCCATGAGCCCAGGGTGAGTATTAAGCTGCTGGTTCTAAGACTCGAATCATGATTGACTATGTGGGAGTCCAGCAATGTAACCATATGCCATCTGCTAGTCCTGGGAGTTCATCCGCTTTAATGACTGAATAGTATCCCATTATGTGTGTGCACATATATGTGCATATTCCTATATGTACATATATACTTACCACATATTATCTACTGGGCACACATGCACATGTACTAAGGGTGATTTTCAAGCCATCAGGTCTAGGGCTCAAATAGCAAAACTGGCCACGTAGGATCCAGTGCCTTAACCTCCACACCACCTCTGGTCAAATTTGCCCACTTAAAATAATCAGGTTATTTATATTTTGTTGCTGAATTGTTTCAGAACCCTGTATATTATGGTTATTGGTTCCCTGTAATAGATATAGTATGTAAATATTTTATCCCATCCTATGGGTTGTCTCTTCACTCTGTTAATTTTTTCTTGTGTTGTGCAGAAGATTTTTATTTGGAGTCATGTTACGAAGAGCTATGAGTTCACCTTCAGTCTTCTGCACAAGAATGTCTAGTTTTCCCAAAACCACTTATTGAAGAGACCATCTTCTTCACACTGAGTGTTCTTGGCACCTTTCTCAACATTTAGTTGGCTGTATACAAGTAGATTTATTTCTGGGTTCTCTGTTCTGTTCCATTGGTCTATGTCCTGTGTTTTTGCCAGTATGATGCTGTTTTTCTTACTATAACTTTGTAATATATTTTGAACTCTACTAGTGTGATGCTACCATCTTCATTTTTTGGCTCAGGATTGCTCTAGCTATTTAGGGTCTTTTGTGATTTCATATAAATTTTATAATTGCTTTTTCTATTTCTTTGTAAAATACCATTTGTGTTTCCATAGGCTTTGTGTTAAATTTGTAGATCCCTTTTAAAATTCTCCCAATCCAGGAGCAGAATTGTCTTTCTATTTCTGTGTGTGTGTGTGTGTGTATGTGTGTGTTCTCAACTCTTTTCATCAGTAGTTTGACATTTCTGTTGTAGAGATTTTTTTACCTCTATAGTTAAATTTATTCTTAGATATTTTATTTTCTTTGTAGCTATTGTAAATGGCACTGATTTTTAAAATTCTTTTGAGCTATTTCATTATTAGTATAAAAAAGACCACTGGGACCAGCAGTTAGCATAATGGCTATGTCGCTGGACTCCCACGTAGTCGACTGCGGTTTGAGTCCTGGACCCGGCGGCTTAAACTCACACCGGGCGCGTGTGCATGCATGCCCAAGATCCCGAGAGGAGAATGGAGGAGGAGGGATTGCAGCGTGGCCATCCCCCCTGGGGGGTGATTTCTCACTTTCTGTCTGTCTCAGACTGTCTGGCGAGCACACGCGCCCTATAGCAAAAACCTCTCAAAAAAAAAAAGGCCACTGAATTTTACATGTTGATTTTGTATCCTACAACTTTACCGAATTTGCTTTTTAGTTCTGAGGGGTTTTTTTTGTGGAATCTTTGGGGTTTTCTATATATAAGATCATATCATCTGCAGACAGGTACAATTGGACCTCCATCTTTCCCACTTAGATTCTCTTTCTTTCTCTTGCTTAATTGGTCTGTCTAGAACTACCAGCACTATGTTGAATAAGAGTGGTAAAAGTGAGCATGTCTCTTTTTGGTTCTGAGAGAAAATGCTTTCAGCTTCCATCCATTTAGTATTATGTTAGCTGAGGATTTATCATACATGGCCTTTTTTGTGTTGAGGTGTATTATTTATTCCCCTACTTTGCTGAGCAATATTTATCTTAAAGAGATGTTTGGATTTTGTCAAATGTTTTTCCACATCTGTTGAAATGATCATTTTTTTTCCTTTTGTTAATATGGATATGCATATTTGAACCATTCTTTCTTTTTCTTTTTAGAGAGATATTTTTGCTATAGGGCACATGTACTTACTGGAGAGACAGAGAGACAGAAAGCAAGAAATCACCCTCCAGGAAGGATGGCCACACTTCAATTCCTTTTCCTCCATTCTCCTCTTGGGATCTTTGGCATGCACACACATGCACCTGGCGTGAGTCTCAAGCCTCTGGATCCAGGACTCCAGCCATGGTTAGCCATGTGGAAGTCCAGTGATGTAACCATTACACCATCTGCTGGTCCCTAAACCATCCTCTCATCCTTGGGATAAAACCCACTTGGTTGTGATGTATAATTTTTTTTTAATGTGCTGTTGGAATTACCTTGTAGTATTTTGTTGAGACATCCTTTTTCTTTAAATTATTTTTATTTTTAATTATGGTAGTATACATATAACTTAGAATTTATCCTTTTAACTATTTTTAAATATACAATTCAGTAGTGTTAAATATATTTACATTGTTATAAAACTGAAATTCTGTTGCCATAAAACAACATACCATTTCTCTCTCTCCCCATCCTCTGGAAGTCACCATTCTGAACATTTTCAATTACCTCAAAGAAGTTCAATCTCAATAAAATGTTCTACCTGCCTTATATATACTCGTGGGATGAAATCAACAAGTGATTTGGAGTCAGAGGTGATGTCAAACCAAACTCCTCCATATCCTAGCTTTGTGTTCCACTTATTCTGCACTTTCAAAATGGTATAATTTCTTCCTTATTTCCTTCAGAAGGGTGTTGGAAAGATCAGATAATGTATCAGATGAGTCTGAAATCTTTGCTCTATATAAATGTAAGCTTCATTGTGATTAGCGCCCAAAACATATGCTCTGAAGGAATAAGAGTTTTAATAAATACAGCAGACACAGGCTGAGTGAGATGAGTGGACTTTAACGGGATCGTGGAGCAGAATAATAGGATATGTCTGATGGCTTGGGGGCTAATCAATGATCCCTCTCAATTCTGTACCTTAGTTGGAAACCGACTTGAGAGAGAGCCAGACAAATGGATATACTGATGTCATCTTTGTTGTTTCTGGATGGGTTTTGTTAGGTTTTTACCATTAGGGCACATGTATTCATCAGAGAGAGACAGAGAGAAGGAAAGTGAGTAATCACACAACCACCCTACTACCCCAGGATGGATGGCCATACAGCAATCCCTTCTCCTCCATTCTCCCACTTAACTTGAAACTCCACCAGGTCCAGGACTCAAACCATGGTCAGACACACAGGAATTCAGCACCTTAACCACACACCACCTGTTTGCCCCCACCTTTGTTAATGAGAAAGTATTTGGGAGAATATTGCTTAGTCTGTAAGCAGAGGACTCACTAAGATTTCATCACTGAGTTAAATGTGCTTAGTATCTTGGTCACTGTCAAAGGTAGACAATTCAGAGCTCTCCCTGTAAAGATAATCTCTCCTTTTACTTCATTTCAGAGAACAGACCAGGACAGCAATGCAGATCCCACAGTGAAGACTCAAAATAGACTGAGTTTATTTTATATTTTTGTCTTTCATACCCTTAGGGTGAAGCGATAAGGAATAGTGAGAAAGGCCTAGAACAATAGGCCATTTGGACCAGTCTGTGGCATGGTGGTTAAGGCAGCTAGATCCCATATGGCTGATTATCTGGTTCTAGTCTTGGCCCCAGTAGCTTGAGAAACATGTCAGTCATGTGTATATACATGTGCATGTCCCCAAAAAAATCCTGAAAGAAGAGAGAAATGGATGAGAAGGGATTCCATCATGACAACTTCCTATGAAGGGAGGTACTCTCATGCTTTTTCTTTCTCTGACCATCTCCAGCTAGCACATGCATCCTTAGGCAAAAATTAAAAAATAAATAAATAAATAAATAAGCCAGTGGAGTTCCTCCCTATGAAAACAAGTCAAAGTTTGTTTTCTATCAGTACCATCACTATCACCCAGTATAGAACCACCACCATTACCACCCAATACACTCCTAATATCCACCATGATCACTGTCACCTCTAGCACTGCCATCACCTGCCGCTACCACCATCATACACTACCATAGCTACCACCACCATTCACTACCACATCACCTGCTACATACACTGTAAGCATCACCACCACCACCCACTACTACCATTCACCACCACTACTACCGTTACACACACACACACACCAGCCTTCTCCCAGAGGAGCCAGCAAACAGAAAGAGCTATCAAAAAACTATCCCTATTGTTAACCCTTGCCCAAAAGGAGACAGGAAGTTATTTTCTTTCTTATTCTTTCATCTACATATTGTCCTAATTCTAAGACCTAAAACTCAATACAGAGTACTCAGATCTATAGCTTATATACAGTGTGCCTTGTGTATTTATCTGTAATAAATAAAACAGTTAAAAATTAGTTTTAAAACCATTTCTATTGAAGCAACCAACTTGTAAACTTGTGAAAAACAGCAGCCTACTGATAAATCATGGACTGCAAACTTGATCAATTACACCAGTTATTCTAGATTATCATAATGGGAAAAGAAAATAGCATTCTTGCTCTTCAAAGGTGTATGTCTTCTTTGACATACTATTGATTTTTGTTAAGATAAAAGACAAAAAGAAAGAAATAGGTGGATAGACAGTAGGATGGGTGGTTAGGGAATCATGGAAGTAACTATATATAGTTTTCTACCCTATGATGCAGGGCTAAATGTACTATTAATACGATTGACTTCCTGAAGTTAGTTATTCAGTCTTTATCTCATTTAATGTTTACTTTGTTGATTTTCATTTTGTTATGGAAAATTTCTACAATCAGAACAAAATGGGACAACAGAGTCAAGTATGGGTCACTGGTTAGGTCACTGACTGCACATGAGTTCCTATGTGTTTTGAATTCGGTAACATACTAGGTTTATAAATTGCTGTGAACCAAATACACATTTGGACATAATTTACTCAAGTTCCAACTTAATTTCTGCATAATTTTATCTACTAGTACCCTCTCCATATTTGTTCACTTTTCAGCTTCCCTATCCATCAAAAAGTGATTTAGTTTTCTCAAAGAGCAGTTAGTAACAGTGGCTTCCTATAGGTGTCCCCATACTAGCAAGAAAGCACAGTCTCCCTTAGAGTAAAACCTTAACAAACAATGTTAGAGTTTAAATCCAGTCTGGCACTGGAACCGGAAAGCATTGATAATTGCTCCTGCAAAAAAATAAGCCACTTTCATGTTGTGTAATTGAGCTATGTTCCCATCATTTATAGGTGCTTTTAAACAAAAATGGGAAGGCCTGGCCAATTTGCATTTAAAAAGAGCAATTAAAATCATTCCCAACCCATCCCAGATTTAAGTGGATCACTAGAGGATGTTGTTTTGGTTGACAAAAAGAAAAAAAAATAGACTGGGCATATCTCTCTAAGGAAGAAAAATAAGTTGAAAAGCAAATCCAGTTGGCTTATATTGCCGTTTTTATAAATCTTATTCAACTTCTACTCACAAACTATTGCAAACCATTCATACTGCTCACAAACAAAAGGTCTAATAGTCTGTCAGGCCAGAACTAAATAAGAAAATGTTGACATTGTGGTTGTAACACTTCCTTGTATAATGCTGAAATATCTCTGTGGAAATAATATAAACCTCCTTGAAAATCCCTATTAAAATCTGGATCAGTAAGATGTTTTCCATTTATTATTAAAATGACTTTTAGTTAGACACCAGAAACAAACCAAAATTCTGTTCTTTACAATAACAAAACATTCTCCATATTTATTGAAACTCTTTTTGAAGTCTATTTATGCTTTTATTGTAATTCCTATTTATGAAGTCATTTCTATGACCTACTAAAAAGAGTCTTTTTGACAGATTTCTGGAATGTACAATATTGAAGCCGTTCAAGCCATGGCTTTTGATGGTTGTTACCATGACAGTGAGACTGACATGGACCGGACTTCCTTTTCCCTTCAGAAGAAGACTTCATGAAAGGAAGATCCACACGTAGCCCCAGCTCTGATTCAACTCGAATACAGAGAAGAAAATCCCTAGGAGGACATGTTGGTAGAGTCATTCTAGAAAACAACCATATTATTGACACCTATTCTAGGATTTTATTTCCCATTGTGTATATTATATTTAATTTGTTCTACTGGGGTATATATGTATGAATAGGAATATGCATAAAACTAAGAATCAGATTATGTTTTTTTTTAAGAATACAACTCTTGAACTGAAAGAGAGCCAGTCACAACTGCTGGCCTAAAGATCTGAAAGCTGACTGATTTTCTGATCTAGGAAAGAGTCAAAGGTCCTAGGAGAATTTAACTCCATAAATAAGAGTCACAGGTGTGTGTATAAAGGAAAACTTTTTTCCATAGGGCAGGGCTTTGGAACTACTTCGTCTGAACCTTTTCTCTTTCTTAATAAAAAATGTTTTTTTTAATTAAACTAGGTAGTAAAGCTGGGCTCTGACAATTATTCAAGATAATTTGTTTCTTTTTATTTTAACTTTTTCTTTATTGCTAGAGGTAAGTGCACTTACCAGAAAGAAAGCACCCTCCAATGAGGCATGCTTCGTTCCTTTTCCTCCATTTCTTCATCCCATCAGGATCTGGGGTGTGTGCACACACACACAACATGTTTTTCGAGCCCTCAGGGCAGGGAATTGAACCACTGTCAACTGTAGGAATCCACCCCCTTTAACCACTGCACTATGAAGTCAACCCGACTATTCTCTCTCTTAGTGCCAACTCTCACATGCCAGACTAAAAGAGCTAAATCCTGCTAGCAAAGAAAATCCAGGAGAGGTGGTGCTGCAGCTGGGCTACAAGAGGAAGCAAAGTCATTGCATGTTAAGCCTAGCACAATAGAGTCCTTTTAAGTAACAGATCTTGCTTTATGTTTGAACTTCTGAAAACCAATCATGGCTTTCATGAGATTCTACAGAGACCAAGCCTTGAACCTGCAACCCCAGAGGCAAATGTGTTTAAGGGAGATAAAAACTGCCCTGATGATCAGGTCCAGATAACCCAGCTGCAGCTGAAAACAATAACCCTGACATTAAAAGTCTCCTCTGCAGACCAGTCAAGAAAATGATGAACTGTCATACTGGGCGAAAACAACACCTAATTTCTCCCTTCCCTTACTTCTCCTTTAAAATCCTTGTTGTCAGACTGGGGCAGGGGATAATTTTGGAACATTATTTCTCCATCCTCACAGGTTGTTGGATTTCTGAATAAAGCTACCTTTCCTGCCCACCAATAGCTGTCTTTGAGTAATGAGTTTCTGGAAGCAAGCAGCTACTTCTGTCACACTCACCCTGTTACAGTTCCATACGCACACAGCTCAGAGTACTATGAAGAGCCTTTTCCTATCTCCAAGCAAGTCTTTTATTTACATATTAAGTTTCTTATATTATTGAGTCCAGGGAGTCTTCCCATTCTACCATTAAATGAATATTTTTGTCATTGGTGATAGCATTTTACATTTTGTTGATAAGCTATAGCATTCATAGCTTTTTAAAGATATTTAGTTAATTATGTACTTTACTAAACAAACACTTGTTTATTTTACAGTTTACTGCATTTCTTTCTTAGAGCAAGCGAGAGAGAATGGCCTTCAACAGGGTCTGGCCACGCCTCAATCCTTCCCTTAGTCCCCCAGCCAGCCAGGATCACAGGTGAAAATAGGCACATCCAACATCCAACATGTTCTGCTCAATGTGGGAACCAAACCAGGGCCTCACTGATGGCCCCAGTAATGCACGGTGGCACCTCACTGCCAGCACCACCACAGCTGGGGCTTGACAATGTTTGTTGGCCACCTCCATGTGCCAGGCACTTTATTAAGTATTATGTATTGAAACACTGGTATGAAATAACTACTATTCCTGCCCACCGTAAGTGCACAGCCTAGCAGAAACAGAGAACTGGAAGCTGTAATAAAGATGACGAGTGTTCAAATAAAGGTAGGTACGCTGTGCTGTGTGAGTTCTGAAAATGAGATATCAAAGGAAGGAAAAGATCATCCACAAAGGGATGTAGATTCAATCCATGAATAACTGGACATACTTCCAGATATCATATTGAGTAAACATTAAATGAAATTTATATATTCCTTAGTAATCTTTAGTAACTTTGGTTAAACCAAGTAAACCAGGTCAAGTGGGCATTAAATAAATGTTTGTTAAGAAAACTCTCAAATGATCAGTATTCGTTGGCAGGTAGTGTGCATGCTTTTCTACTGAGTATTTTTTGGAAAAGAGTCAGTGTATAATGAGTCCTTGGCAGGAAATATGAAATAATCCCCTTCCTAATTTTATTGGCGGGATTGAATTAAGAGAAATAAATGAAATAGTGTATTACTTTCAGTGTACTTCTTTGTATTTCACCAAAAGATAAAGTGAAATAATTTGAAGTAATTTTGCCAGGTCAAGAGACAAATACCTGCCTGCTTATTTACCAAGAAGAATGGTTTTGTTTCTCTAGTGTGAATCACATAGGATTCTAGAAAACTATTTTCCCCCTAAGTACAAAAGATGAAAAGGAAACTTCTTTCTCTATTATGGCTTTTTTTCCTCGCACCTTCATTCTGATGTACTTCATTCTATTAATACAACTTTTCCAATGTTTCAAACCTTTCTGAAGACTAAGTTTTTCTAGGATATTGTCCAAAATTTAACTAATGTTATTTAGGTAAGCCCTTCTCTGTTTAATTGTAGAAAAATCATAAATAAAATTTAAAAACTATTTATTTAGTGGTTTTAAAACTTGCTTTAATAGGGATAGTATTTCGGTAAGATTGCATTTTTAATATATAATACAGGTTAATATCATAGCTGGTTGAAAATTTGTAGCTTTTAGCAAGGTACTACAGTTGAATTATGCTTTGAATTTTTTTTACAAGCTCTTTATAACTGATGGAAGTAAAAGGACATATCTATAAAATAATGGGACCAATTTACACTATTCCCTTCTTCCAATTCTTTGGTTCTTCATACATTCTATTTTTCACATACTTTGAGCTATAACATTCAAGATGTCTAATGCTTCCCCTGGGCATCCTCATTTCACTACTTTAAATCAAATGCATCACCAAATACATTTGGCAAGCTAGGCTGGAGTAATGGGTCTCTAGCACACTACACACACACACAAGGCATTCCTCCTGAGGGGCATTAATGCACCGTTGTTGACCAATCAAATGTAACTTGTCTTAAAGTCTAGAAACACAGGCTTTGCATTTTCTAGTAATAAATGTCTAACACTGAGAAATAAAATATGTTTACTTCTCAAGGGAATGTTTAGAGCTGTAGAATGAGCTCCTAGAATTTTAACCATTTTCTCTTCCTCCACTTGGTGGTTTGTGAAGACTATAAAGACAGGACTGTTCCTGTTAACTTCATTTCTACGAGGGAGCAACACGATTTCTGATTCAGTTCTTAGTTTAAAAAAATATGAAGCCACAGTTACATGGAAAATATGAGTGACCGACAGCATCATATAATAGTTACCCCATTTGATTTTCACTTCATTTACTGATCAGAATTCTGAGCAGACTATGCATGATTGTTCACTGAGGGATAAGCCTGGATAAAATGTGGGGATTTCGGAAAATAAGCTGCTTTCTAAGATTAAGAAAAAGCCAGCCAGCTCTGTAAACTGCCTAAATATAGAAATGGGCTATTTTGTAGGGACTGCTCTGAAAAAACTATGAAAAGCTATATTCTAATTCAGTTGTATTTTTTGTTCTGACTAGAAAAGAACTATAAATTTTTTATAAAATAAATTCATATAGCAATTGGGAAAAAAAAAAAAAGTCATTCACCCAGAATTAAACAGTTACATTTAATGTATGTATAGTCTTAAAGGTTTTCTATGCCTAACATGTTTTCTTTAATTTTTAATTAAAAACGAATTTTATTGTCAGTGGACACAGGGGCTTGCCAGAGAGAGAAAGCACCTTCCAACGGGAAGCGGTCACACTCCAGTTTTTCTCCCTCCACCCCTCCATCCTCTCAGTATTTAGGGCATGCACACACATGCACCCAGCATGTTTTTCAAGCCACCAGGACAGGATTCAAATGTGTCTGGTGTGCTCAGAGAGGCTCTGGGACATGAACCCAGGGCCTTTTCTATGTGGGTCCACTTGTGTTACCACTGCACACTCCCTGCCCCTTAACTTAGGATTGATATTGTACCAAAACCATGTTAACTGCCGAGATAAACCAAAGATGGACAAGACCCTAAGTTATTGAACCTTTTATTGGAGAATGTTTCTGCATTAAGCCATTTATAGCCAGATTGTAAACAACTCTTGATTATAAAAACTCTGCATGCCTTTTTTTCCTTTTAAAGGTAACTTTTATATGCAGCAGAGTTGTCCACGGAACAGGTTCACCACAGTGTACTAAATCTGTGGGACATTTGCACTATTTCCCAATGTGCTGTTATTTCCTAATCTATGCTGTTATAATGGGTCACGATAGTAACATAAATAATATGTAAAAGTTAAATGATTTTAGAAACCAAATTCCTAACCATTTTCACATTTCAGCACTGGTGTCCTCTGTAAGAATCCCGTTTTGACAGTAAAACCTGCCATGTCAGACCCCCTCACTTGTCTAGGCAGTGGCTCAGGAGTATAGATCGCTGCAACTGAAGACACATTTTCATTTTTAGTTGGTCTCTCCCCCCCAATTCCCACCCCCAAAGCAGAGCCTTCTGCATATGTCTGCTGACATTCTTTTTTATAATGACAGTTTGGACACTTATATACATTCCTTATTTTCAAATAGTCTTATTTCTTGAAAATCTGCTCCCTTCTATGACTGGGATTGCAACATTTTTAAGTAGGAGAGTAAATAAGATTGCAAATATTTGCATATGAGTTTCCACAAAATCCTAACTTGTGACCACATAGTCTTAATCATTGCAAAAGGATTATGAGTAACGTCGATCATTCCTTATCACGTCACTCATAAGGAGACTTTTAAAAGCTTGTGGAAAATGAAATTAGAAGATGAAAGTTAAAAAAAAAACCTTATTTCTCAACATAAGCTATATTAAATTAAACACAATTTTGTAAGAGGTGATATCAACCATTTAGTTCATCCTCGAAGAACTAAGGGTCCTAGGAATATAACTATGTCAATAGAGTCTTTTATCTTTTATTTACTAAACAAAAATAAAGGTCCTTTAATGACTTTTTTTTTTTTTTTAAATTAGGAAACAAATACCCAGCCTGGTGGTGCTGTTGGTAGTGTATAGACTCCCACTATGTGGGAGTCCAGCAACGTAACCCATTATGACATCTGCTCTTCCCTGTATATATTTTTTCTTCCGTTCTTTTTTTTTTTTTTTGGAGAGGTGTTTTTGCTACAGGGCATGTGCGCTCACCAGACAGACAGAGAGAGACATAGAGACAGAAAGCAAGAAATCACCCCCTAGGGGGGATGGTCATGCCGCAATCCCTTCTCCTCCATTCTCCTCTCGGGATCTTGGGCATGCATGCACATGCGCCCAGCGGGAGTTTTAAACCACCGGGTCCGGGACGCAAACCGCAGTTGACTACATGGGAGTCCAGCGACATAGCCATTACACTAACTGCTGGTTCCCACTGTATATATATTTTCTAAACAGCATGTTGCTGTCATGATCCTCCTGTTTCAACATCACTGGAATTACAGGGACACACCATTTGTGTCTGGTCTTGAGGTTGGACCAAAAATTCAACACAGACTGCCTATGTGCAGTACTGAAAACCATGTGACTGACAGCAGGCTCTGATCCCTGACCAGGTCTACCTGAAATATGCAGGTGTGTATGTGTGTCCCTAGGATCCTGATCACTGCGAACACTGGGAAAAGGAGATCACGGTGTGACAGCATGAGACCCGACCAAGAGTGTTTCTCCCTCTGTCTCTGTCCCCTTTGCATGGGTGCACTCTTTCTGAGGAATGAAAAAATAAAACTTAAAAAGATTGGGAAACAAAAGAAGTCATGAGGAGCTAAATCAGGATGGTATGGTGGATGCCTAATGATTTGTCACTGAAAACTGCAAAATTGTTCTTGTTTGTTGAGAGGAATGAACGGGAACATTGTCCTGGACTCTTCGGTAAAGCTTTACAGAGAAAGGGAGTGGAAATTCTACTACAACTTGGGGACCAGCAGTTAGCGTAATGGTTATGCCGCTGGACTCCCATATAGTTGACCGCGGTTCGAGTCTTAGACCCAGTGGCTTAAACTCACACCAGGCATGTGTGCGTGCATGCCCAGGATCGTGAGAGGGGAATGGAGGAGAAGGGACTGCAGCGTGGCCATCTCCCCAAGGGTTGATTTCTCGCTTTCTATCTTTCTGTCTCTCTCTGTCTTTCTGGCGAGCACACACGCCCTATAGCAATCCCCCCCACCCCACCCCCCAAAAAAATTCTACTACAGCTTCAGCTTACTTTTTCACAATACTCACACAATAAGAGGTATTACTGATAACTTTCCCCTCTAGAAAGCCAACAAGCAAAATGTTGAGAATCAAAAAAAAAAAAAAAAAAAACTTTTGTCAGGTCCAATTTGCCCTTGACAGGTCCACTTTGGCTCTGACTGGACAACTTCCACCTCTTGGCAGTCATTGCTTTAATTGTGCTTTGTCTTTAGAATTGTACTAGTAAACCCTTGTGTCTCTTCTTAAAATTCTTCAAAGAAATACTTTAGGATCTTGATCCTATTTGTTTTAAAATTTCATTGAAAGCTCGACCATTTTATTCAGCTGATCTGAGCACAGTAGTCTTGACACCCAATGAGAAGAAAGTTTGCTTAACTTTAATTTTTTGGTCAGAATTGTGTAAGTTCTACCAATTGAGATGTCTATAGTGTTGGCTCTTGTTTTTACTGATAACCATCAGCCTTTCGTTTAGAACATGGATACAATTAATTTTTTCCTTGCAAATTGCTATGGGTAGTCTGCCACTACAGGTGTCATCCTCAACATTATCTCTTTACTTCTTAAACAGGTTATCCATTTTACATTGCTGATTTCTTTGGGGCATTGTCTCCATACACTTTTCATGAAGCATCAGTGATCACCATTCTTCCACTCAGGCTTCACCATAAATTTGATGTTTGGTCTTACTTCAATTTTAGCAAAATGGGCTTTTTTTTTTTTTGAGAGGTTTTTGCTATAGGGTGCGTGCGCTCGCCAGACAGAGACAGAGAGATAGAAAGTGAGAAATCACCCCCCAGGGGGGATGGCCACGCCACAATCCTCTCTCCTCCATTCTCCTCTCAAGATCTTGGGCATACACGCACACGCGCCTGGTGTGAGTTTTAAGCCACCGGGTCCGGGACTCGAACCGTGGTCGACTACGTGGGAGTCCAGTGACATAGCCATTACGCTAACTGCTGGTCCCAATGGGCTTTTTTCAAACTGATGTCTTATCCTCTTAGTGCTTCACACTAGATCCTGTTCAAACATACTATACCAAGTTAATACAAGTTTATTTTGGTGCCAATAAATTTTGTAATCTATGCAATTTTTTGGTAATACACATTTTCATGACTTTTTGAAGATTCCTTGGGTATATACAGTTCCTTTCTTTTCTTTTCTTTTTTTTTTGAGAGATTTTTACTATAGGGCATGTGTGCTCATTGGAGAGACAGAGACAGAAAGCAAGAAATCACTCACCTGGGGGGATGGCCAAGGCATAGTCCTTCCTCCTCTATTCTCCTCTCAGGATCTTGGGGACACATGCACATGTGTTCAATGTGACTCTTAAGATGCCGGGTCCAGGATTCAAACTGTGGTCAACGGCATGGGAATCCAGTGATGTAACCATTATGCCATCTGCTTATCCTACTATGTATATTTTCTAGACAGGGTTTTGCTGCCATGATCCTCCTGTCTCAACCTCTCTGGAATTACAGGGACATGCCATTTGTGTCTGGTCTTAAGGTTGTACCAACAATTGAACCCAGATTTTCTATGTGTTTTTAGCAGAGTAAATCACTGTAGCTGTGTATATATACTTATATATTTATTTATATTATCATATGTATAATTTTAAGCATGGAGATTTATGAGGAAAGGAATTATCCTAATTCTATAATCATTATCCAATGAAATCAAATAATGCCCTCAAAGAAGCAAGAGAAAGATGTGGTAGGGAAATTGCTACTTTGTACCTAGTGCTGCTGTTATTTTCTAGCAGGCCTTAGGTAAAGCAGTCAATGTTACCCTCTAACTACCTCATTTTGGGAAGGGAGCCGCCTACTCTTTCC
>NW_006209696.1:288016-293937 GCF_000334495.1 Tupaia belangeri chinensis
TTTGAGACACTCTCTCACGCTGTAATGTCCTAATTTGAAGTTGTATCATTTTTCAATTGCAATTTGACTCCCCTGAATTTAACAAAGAAGTTAAACATATTTTTTCTCTTAAACAACAAAAAATTGAAAGAGAAAATGGACAGCATCTTTAAAGAGCTGATTTCATTCCAGGCTATTGCCTGAACTAATGCCTAGAGGAAGGGCGTGCATTAATGAGTAACTTCTCAAAGAAAAGGAAGGGGTCAAAGACTTCCAAAGAAGTAAAGGAGCGGGTCATATTCACCCAGAAGTAAGTCTTACCGGGACATACAGGCGAGCAAGGTGGTCAGTTCTCTGAATATAAAATGGTGGGGGAACTTCTTGGCCTTTTCTAATTTCCACGAATGTAAAAGTTCAACATTGTCAGAGCAACATTGTCACTTGTTTTTCCATATCAACTCTCTGCTGAATTCTAATATGTTTTGGACAAGTGTGGATGAGAGATGTCACTCAGTCACTGAAAAAAAAAATTTACACTAGTTAATGTGTTCATTCTTAATTTATTTTAGAAAACATTGTGCTACATTTCATACCATTTGAATGTGTGATATTACTTCCAATCCTAGGATTAATACAATTAATTATCGAAATTTATTTTCTATACAAGTACTTCAAAGGCTTTATATAAAATTGTGCTAGTGAACCACTCCTTGTCTTAGATCGTCAAAAGTAGATGAAGCTGTAGTGTCATTAGCAGCTCTTTAAACACATTTTCTGTTCGGAAATAAAAAATTGTCTTAAGTTTGGTATATAAGCCTGTGCTCTTTTTTTTCAAGAAAGGTTTTTGCTATAGGGCACATGTGTCCGCTGGAAAGACAGAGAGAGACAGAGAGACAAAAGCAAGAAATTTCCCCCCAGAGGGATGGCCACACCGCAATCCCTTCTCCTCCATTCTCCCCTCAGGATTCTGTGCACACATGCACGCACATATGCCTGGCAGGCATTTTAAGCTGCCGGGTTTGGGACTCGAACCACATTCGGCTATGTGGCAATCCAGCGACATAACCATTATGCCATCTGTTGGTACTGAGCCTGTGCCCTTTAAAAAAGTGACATATAAATCCAGCCACTGTAGTGTAGCACTAGTGCAAGTGACCTGCAAGATGGGAAGCCATATGACTGATCAAGGATTGAAACCCCGAATTGGCCTGGAAACATGCTGGGCGCATGCGGGACTAGGATCCAAGATCCTGAGGATCAGGAGCACTGGGGAAAGGGGATTCTGTCAAGGGTACTGCGCTCTCTCTCTCTCTCTCCCTCTCTCTCTCTCTCTCTCTCTCTCTCTCTCTCTCTCTCGCCTGTGTAGTATTTTCTAACATTAAAATAACAAGTGGTGAACAGATTCCAACATTTCAAAAACTGGTGAACTCAACAGAGCATCCTAAGAAAGGAAGGAAGCACTTGCAACCACATTCATCTTTTTTTCTCTTACTTCACCAGAGAACATTAATTCAGGTGTTTCAAGTGTTTTGCACTTCAAAGAAGTGCTATAAACACAAACCCACACATCAAATAAATCTTTAGTGCAATCACACCACCCCAAAATAACTTAAAATATGTTTTGTTAATTAGTTTGTATCTTAGGTGAGGTCATATGCAAATTAAGTCATGAAACAATGAGAAAAGAGCCTCAAGACCAGCTGAAAAATGTTTAAAATAAATATGTGGTTCAGGTAGACAGAAGAGAAAAAGGTTTTATGAAAATGAGCTGCAATAATTTAATGTGATTTGTAATTAGAATACGAGTTAGAAGTTGGAAAGAAACATAAGGTAAAAGAAAAACAAGGGTAGAAGCTAAAAAGGTGACTGATCTACAAAACGATGTTCTTCAAGTCCCATAGTGTGTACCTTGGGGAGATGACTGGATTTGAATGCAGAATAAATTACCATTGATTATTTTGGGTAATGTTCTGGTCTAGATTAATGTAACTGGGTGATTATTGCTCGTTTGTACAAAAGCTGGTGTGCCTCTGGGTAACCAAATAAATTAACTGCCTTTGGGTTACCAAGCAGTCAATACACATGCCATCTCAATTGAAATAATCAGTTCACTTTAAAGTACTCAAGTTATTTGCATTACTTGATTCTAATGTGATTATTACTATTTATTCCTTTTATGTAATGAGTTGTACTTACGGAGTTTTGGATTAGTTCTACTTGGTTAACATAATGTATAGGTTTGTGATGGTGCTGAATTCTGTCTTATATGGAATCATGTTAGCTTGTCTAGATAGTGATTTGCCCTCTAACATTTCATGTTGTGAATTTGGTCCCCAAATGGCACTATGGACCAATGGCTTTGTAATGGCACCAGGGAGTGACGAGACCTTCCCAGTTATGGAGACATTGCTCTCATAAATGGATTAATGCTGTATTGTGAGACTGAGTGATTTCTAACTCTCCTGAGAAGAGTTAGCAAGTCGTTACAAAAGTGAATAGCTGGGCTCGCCCTGCTGCCTAGTAGTTAAGGCACGCTGGATCCCAAATGGCCAATTACAGTTTGAGTTCCAGTCAGCAGCACTCACACCAGGTACATGTGCATGTTGCCCCAAATCCCAACACCCTATGGGGGGAGCTTTCTCCCTCTTCTTTATCTCTGTCTCTCTTTGACAAGTACATGTGCCCTCTGGCAACTGAAAAGTCTGTAGAAGGAAATGGCTTCCCCAAGTTCTCTCTATGAGCCTGTGCCTGTGTTCTTTCTGCTTCTGTTGACTATACTGGGATTTGAGCAGGTCTGATGCCAACCCCAGGCCTTTGGACTTTCAGTCACTAGAATCAAGGTCAAATAACCCATATTTTTTATACAAATCACCCAGTTTGTTATTTCTGTTAGATACAATAACTAAGACCAGGATAGAGACAGGAAATAACTTTACCTTTCACTAATCATTGTCAGAGTTGCTATATTGGCTCTTCTGCCTCCTCCTCTTACTGACATATTTGGCAAATACCGTAGTTTTTGTATATGTGAGTTATAAATCAAGAAATTAATAAACAACCATATAATATACATGTGTAGAAAAACACTTGATAACATAGATTCATTTTCAGGTATAAAATCTAACCTGATATAAATCTGTTTTCTCTCCCCTCAGCTCAGGCCTTAACCTTGAACTGAGGAAACTTAAAAATAAAGTGAATCTGCTCTTTAATATAGAACTCTTCCTGCCCTCCTCCATTCTACCAGGAGAAAGGAATGGATGGGGAGGATTAGATAAAAAAACTGGCAAAATTATATTTTCCTTAAACACGTATGTAGGTATGTCATAATGTTTGTGGAAACTGGAATTAAAGTATGAGTTTATATCAGTGCAAAAAATTTAAAATCTATGCATAGTTTTTTCACAATACACACTTTCCATAAACATTTTGAAGAACCCTTCTATTAATATTTTAGCTCTTATTTTGTTAATGTCCTGTGGGTGGAGGGCAGAGCTGGCTTTCTGGGCTTGTAAGAAGTGTATGACTCAGTTCTCCTCATCCTCTGGGGTCATCATCTTTAAGTTCTTAATAATTTAATCTTTTTTGGGGGGAGGTTTTTGCTATATGGCGCATGCGCTCATCAGAAAGAGAGGGACAGAGAGACAGAAAGCAAGACATCCTCCCCCAGGGGGAAGGCCACGTCGCAATCCTTTCTCTTCCATTCTCCTCTCGGGATCTTGGGCATGCACACATACTTAGCCCGAGTTTGAGCCACCAGGTCTGGGACTCGGACCATGGTAAATTACATGGGAGTCCAGTGACATAGCCATTATGCCAACTGCTGGTCCCAGTAACTTGATCTCTTAAGTGTGTTTATTTCCTCTATAAAAGAGTGAGACAGACAGGCACGCACCCTCACTAGGGTCTTCCTGATGCTCCCCACCCTCAGTCTCAGACCAGTTGTATCACAGGCACGCATGTGTGTTCAAGCAGGTCCCTGAGCCTGGGACCCAAGACCCTTCCCATGTGCATGCAGTCACCTCACCACTGTACCCCCACCTGACTCCAACAAGTTCATCTTTGATTTTGTTTTGTAAATGAAGTCTGAAAGAGCAGGCAGGGGTGTGGGGTGGCAGGTACATCTCTGTGGGACAGTTTTGGGGCTCACTTTCCCCATTGCTGGCTGAGACATGGACACAGAGGCAGGGTTAAAATGGAGCACACATCCCAAAGCATTTGGGGCTGGTCAAGGAAACGGCCAACCTTGCCATGGGCCAATAGTATCCCGGTGTGTTTAGAGGGTGAGTTGGTGAGAGCAAATCTATTATCTACCCTCTATCTAATTAGCACACCCTGGTTGGGAAGATGCCATCTCCTGGGTTTTCCCATCTGCTGTAGGCTGGGGTATGGTCAGAGAGTTCAGGAGATTGATTTCCCCATCCATGGTGCAGGCACAGCAGAGTTGGTCCAGTGGCTAGCAGGAGGGCCACCTTGACAACCACATGCTATTGTGCATGTGTGGCCACTGAGTGGCACTGCAGAGCCCTGGGTGCCTGTGCATGTCTGAACTCACCTTTCCAGCACAGGAGCTAAAGCAGAATATTACATAACAAATAAAACACCACCATCATGATAGTGAGGAGATTGCAAAAGAAAGAAAGAATTTTCTATCTTAGTACCTTCATCGCACTTTTTCAAACAAGATATTCCATATTTCATTTTGCCCTGGATTCCACTAATTATGCAGTCAGCTCCTGCCAAAGCTTTCAAGGAATGTCGGTAAAAACTCTTTTGGAGGACTGCACACTGGGCTCATTTAAATCAATCTTGTGGTTAGAGACCTCATGTGACTATGTATGTCCTCTGTCTGGTACAACAGTCTCGACCACCTGCTCATGCCTGGCTTTCATCACCAACTCTGCTATTGTCTTTGGCAGGCCACCTTCCAGATGGTCTGTGTCAAACTATTTTCCACAGAACCCATGAGCCTAGCGCATACTCAGGGATCCTTGACATGATGTTCGGTGCTAGGGCAGGCTGCTCCACCTTGCCCACTCTGCCTCAGGGTGCTGTTGTGAGGGCATCTGCCAGCCTCCTCCTCCAGGATCCTCCAGGTAAGAAGTACCCACTTGTCCCTGTTCACAGTCTATCCTCAAACTCTCAAGGTCACACTTCAGGAATCCAAGTACTTTCTAACCACACTGGGATCTTCTCTGATAGCAGCCCCAGAGCACACTAGTAGATCCTACAGTCCAGCAAGCAGCCAATCAGATATTTTCTTCTCTCTACAGGGGCTCTAGAGTCCCTGACTTGGCTTAGGGGAGGAAGAAATATGACACAGAAATCTCCACGAGGCTGATACTCTGCTATTCCTCCAGTTCCCTATTTCTATATGCATTTCTCTTAAACTTCTGTTCTCATTATTTAGCCTGAATGAGGGAGAAGGACCTAGAACCTACTGGAGCCCTTTTAGTAAACCAATGTCTAACACCTCCTCTTGAGAATGAGAAGTACTTCAGTATCGTGTGAGGTTAAAATCTGGGATGGGGAGATACCTTCAAAGCAGTGGTTCTCCAAGGTAGAAATTTCATAATGTCTAGAAACATTTTAGGTGGCTACAGTTAGGGGTGCAGGTAGGTACCTGGTGGGTAGAGGTCAAAGATGCTGCTAAACATACCAGGACATCTGCCCACACAAAGAATTACTGACCCAATATTGGTGATGCTCAGGTTAACACACCCTGCCCTGAAGTCAGGTTGCCTAGATTAAAATCTTATTTTAGCTCCTATTAGCTCTCTTGGTGCCTCTGTTTCCTTGCATGCAAAACAGGGATACTTACAGTATCTTCCTCATAGGTTTTTGTGAGTTTTAGTAAGTTTGGGTGCAAAGTTTTAAAAGGAGGGCTAGATAATGATAAGTGGTCAGAAATTTAAATATTGGGCGGAAGCCGCGCGGGGCGC
>NW_006209696.1:296342-302546 GCF_000334495.1 Tupaia belangeri chinensis
TCCTGCTAACCACAAGATGGCTGCTGTGCCGCATCAACTGATGGTCAACTCTGCTTGCCAGAACTGCCTTCCGGAGACTGTATTCCATGGAGACTCACCTACAGTTGCGGAACTGCACGAGACCCACACTTGATCCAACCTTGAATGGAATCTATTTTCCCTATTGTTAAAAACTTTGGACTCCTGGCCCCTCTCCCTCTACTCGCAGGTATCGCATTTTCAATGACCCCTCTGGAGGATAGCTGTCTATAGCAGAGATAGAGTAATTGGGAGAGGGGGAAAGGGCTGAGGGTCAAACATAGGATAAAAAACATATTTATATGTATGAAAGTAGAAATGGAACAGTATTGGTGACGACATGCTTGATTGAGACACTATGCAGTTTATCCTAGATGGGAAACTACACTTGGTGTGTTGTGATGATACTCAGGGAATGAGTGTTAGGCAATATAATTTAATATAAAAAAAAAATAATAATAAGCAGAGGAGGAAAAAAAATGCACATTTGATGACTGAAGAGAGGTGTATGGACACAACTGGGGACTACTTTATAGTATGTGCATTCTACTCCCTGGGGTTTATGCCTAGGATCAGATTTGGATACATGTGTAAGGATATGTCAGCTGTGCTAGCTAGTGGATATACTTAGACTAATTGAGTTCATTGGTAGAACAATTGAATGGGGGGGGCGGAAGGCATTGAGGGCAATCATGAATGTCAGGGACAATGGAGGAGGAAGATGGGACATGGCAGAGGGTGGGGATGGGGAACCTAGGATGGCAAAACAAAAGGCAAGGTATGCAGGACACAAAAATTGGGAAATCATTTGCTGAGAACATATATGTTGATGTGCTTGATTGAGCCAATGCACAGTGTATTTTGGATGGAAAATTCATATGTGTGTTGTGATGAGAAAAGAAAAAAAAATTTATAATAATAATAAAAAAAAAAAAGAAATTTAAACATTATTCATTGTCTCCAGTTTTGGGGTTTTAATTGAAATTTCAAGCCCAAATTCCACTTAGTATACTTATACAAAACTTATTTTGATCAAAGTTTATACATTGATTTTCATAGATAGCATTAGTCTATAATTTCCATTTTTAGTGGTAATTTTCTATATTGAGAAGCAGTTTTTAAAGGTATATTCTTCTTTTCTGAGAAAGCTTTCTAAAAAGTCATTAACAGGCCCATCAGTTCCTGACTGTATCTCCTTGAAGATCAATCAGTTGATCATTATTAGGTTACTATGATGAACTTTAAAAGGAAAATAAATAGTTTACAATGATGATGTTGGCTCTTTTATCCACCTATACATTCTGTTCATGTTCTAGGAAACAGTTTCAATAGGGATCTCATTTCCCCTTTACAAAAGCTACCAGAAGGCATATGAACATAAAACACTTCTCCAGAAGTAGATCTTATTTTATAAGAATCAAGGGTAAGTCTATTTCAGGGTTTATGGGTAACACATTAAGTAACAAAATGTCTTTGTAAGAAAGAGAGTCTTTGGAAAACTGTGAGGTTTATACTTCCTCATATGTGCTGGGCTGTTGGGGAAAAGAGATGTACAGTACCACTTTATTAAAAAAAAAAAGGCATATGGCTCAGCTGCAGTGGCACAGACAGTAGGGTGTCACTGGCAATACTGGAGTCACAGAGAAAGGCTCCCAGCTGAATCCCTGGTCCACCTGAAATAGACCAGACCCACCTGTGGCACGCCCATGATCCTAACTGGCTGGCAGGCTGGGGAGAATTGAGATGTGGTGAAGCCCTGTCAGTGGTTTCTGCCTCCCTTGCCCTTTCAGCTTCTCTCTGTCTCAAACTTAATTAAAACTTTAAAAATGTTCATGCAGTCTATTGCTATCTTTCCTATAGAAACAGGCTCTGAAAGAAATTAGATTGTAAGCAAAAAAAAGAAAGGAGGAATCATAACCCAATTTAATTCTCTAATGTTGAGTAAAACTACTTTTTGAAAATCTGTTTTAATTCTCAGAATTGAAGAAGGCACATTTTTGCCTCCCCAGTTTAAAGCACAGTTATTTTTTTTATTTTAATTTTTATTATTATCATAATCTTCTTTATATTACATTGGATTACATATAACTTTACATTGACTTCCATTAAAGCACAGTTATATAAATATGTACAATATAATTCTAAATTCTAAATTTTCAAATTAGGTATATGAGTTCTACAAGATGTACTATAACCATAATTTTGCAAGACCTCGATCCACAGTATTAAACAAGTTTGTCTTTCCTAAAGTTACTAAAACCCCCAAATTATGACTACATCAATTGAAGGTGCCTTGCTTGATTAGTTTAGTAAATGAACTGAAGCATGCATGTATAAAAGGCACATTAAATTTAATTCACCCTATAGAGTCACGTTCAAGATGCTGTATGGAATTTAACATTAATGTCTCTCAGGTGAATAGCATTTTTAAGTTTTAAAACTCTTTTGCTGGGATCAATAGATGGCGTAAAGGTTATGTCACTGGACTCCTATGTAGTCAACTGTGGTTTGAGTCCTGGACCTGGTGGCTTAAAATTCACACCGGGTGCATGTGTGTGCATGCCCAAAATCCCAAGAGGAGAATGGAGGAGAAGGGATTGCAGTGTGGCAATCCTCCTGAGGGCTGATTTCTTAGTTTCTTTCTCTTTCTCTCTCTCTCTCTGGCAAGCACACATGCTGTATAATAAAAATCTCTATTAAAACAAAACGAAACAAAAACCCAACTCTTTTGCCTACTCTCTGTCACTCATAGCAGCTTAATGAGTCAGGCAAAACAAATGTAGAAATGAATACCCAAAGGGAGGACTAGTTGATAGCCAGTATGAATGCTATGGCCTGAACATTTGTGTCCTTAAAATTCTCTCATGGAATCTAAATCATCAGTTTGATTAAGGCTTTGGCAGGAGATGTGCTCATAAGGATGGAGCCCTGAGGAATGGGATTAATGCTCTTATAAAAAGACCCCAAAGACCTGCCTTGACTCCTACCACATGAGGATGCAGGTCCAAGGCACATCATCCATGAACCAAAAACCGGACTCTCACTAGACACCGTGAAGGCCAGACTCTGCTCATGCCTTGACCTTGGAATTCACAGTCTTCAGAACTATGACAAATACATTTCTTTCATTTGTACACCATAGTCTATGGTATTTTGACATAGTAGCTCAGAGATGATAGACTTCACTTTAAGTTTCAGTTCTGCTGCTCAATAACTGAGTATAATTCTGAGTAAGTTATTTAACTTTGATGTGCCTCAGTTTTCTTAAACTAAAAGGTTAGGCTAATAATACTGGTACAAATATAAAAGTCATATACATGAAAGAAATTACGTAATTTTTTAGAAAAAAGTAAATAGAAATACATAAGGACATCAGTCACATAGATTAAAAAATGTGTGTGTCTCTTGGAATTGTGCAACATAGCACTATAAAATAAAAGAAAGATTAAGAAAAAGACAAACACTAATTATTTCACAAGCTTCTCAATGTGTATAGATGAATGATTCTAATAAGACTAAATTTTCTCCTAATATCCTGTGGAAATTGGTACACAGAACTTATTGAACTTGAGAGCCATTAGCAAATACAGAGAGTTGTCTGAGTTCAACCACACGGCCTTCCCAAAGTTAGCTCTCTTAACCATAAAAAGTGTGTCCATACCTATGATTCTTAGATTCTTTGTGGCCAGCATCATTCCACATGAGGTGGGCGTAGTAGAATGGCAACACACTTTTGCAGCCCCCAGTGGGGAGCCACAAGGAGGTGGCTAAAATCAAAAGCTCTACAAGAAGAGCATAGGAGATCAGGAAAGAGGAAGACAAAGTTGGTTCTGAAAAGAGTGTTGTAACAAAACAAACCAAAGGTTATAAAGCGTGTTTGCAGAAATATAACTTACTTTTACAAGGACAGCAGACAACTCTATTTCAGAGTTTATGCCCACGATGAAGTCTGGAGACAATTCTCTCCTCTCTCTTGCTTCTTGGCATTTTATTCCCAGGAACCAGAGAAGCCTCACTAGACTAGTCTGTTGATTCCAAAATCTGGGGGCTTCCAAAGTCTCTTCCAGACAGGGAGCTGAGCCATCTGTCATATTGTTTTCATGACAAAATGAATTATGGATACTATAAATGGGCCTCTGAAGGAATCTTTGGAATAAGTACATAGGGGCTAAATAGCAATATGACTCTTGTCCTCTGGAAGAACTTCTAAGCTCAAGAGACTAAAAGTAAAAAACAAAAAAAAGTCCAAGCAACAAACAACAACAAAAGACACAACCAAATAGTGTATCAGGGATGCCATAGATTATAAAAGCACTGGGAGCAAGATAATGAACCAGTCTCTACTCCCTCTCCAGCCCACTCCTACTTCCTCACTTTCTTTTGGAGAATTTTTTGTTTGTTTGTTTGTTTCTTTTGCTATAGGGCCCGTGTGCTCTCCAGACAGACAGAGAGAGACAGAGAGATAGAAAGCGAGAAATCACCCCCCAGGAGGGATGGCCACGCCGCAATCCCTTCTCCTCCATTCTCCTCTGGGGATCTTGGGCATGCATGCACACGTGCCCAGTGTGAGTTTTAAGCCACCAGGTCTGGGACGCTAACCAAGGTCAACTACATGGGAGTCCAGTGACATAGCCATTATGCTAACTGCTGGTCCCTCCTACTTCCTCACTTTCTGTTCTTCCTTTTCTCTATAGAAATGACAGGCCCTGTTTAGGTATGAAGATAGACTGATCATCACATATTTTTTACTTGTCATGCTAAGAAAACCAAATTAGGAAATTATCAGAGAGAACACATATAAAGACTAATTTGGCGTCAAGGTAACACCTATCCAAATGATGTATGACTTCAGTACATAGATTCTTTGTTCTATTGAAAATCCTAGGGTGATTCTATGTGCTGGAAAATGGTCTTTATATTGATTGACATCAGAACTTTCATTTTATGACAGACATATAACACTGCTTTTCCAGATGATGGGCATATGGGAATTTATCATCTCCTAAAACCCCATAACATCAATATCATTACATATTATCTCAAGTGGGTATTTTGAAGTCAAAATAGAGTTAGTTATATTACCAGGATAATTATGTTATCATGTCCATTCAAATAGAGGTTTGGTTTTTCATGTTTGTTTGTTTGTGTTTTGGTAGTCTTTTCTGAAAGAGCTAACTCCCCCACATCCCTAGGGCACGTGTGCTCTCCAGGAAGAGGCACGGAGAGAGACAGAGAGAGAGAGAGAGAGAGTTGTTTGTGCAACTTCCAAGCTGGGTGACTTTGTGCAAGTTACTTAACCTGTCTTGACTCAGTTTCCTCAACCATAAAATGAAGGTAATGACAAGGTGGTGATGAGAATGAAGTGAGGAATCTATGAAACACCTAACTTGGTGCTTTCAGACAGTAAGAACTCAAGTCAAAGCTTGCTATTATTGTAGTTTGGACATATATTGGACAAGGGTGTATTTGTTCCCATTTGCTCACGTGTCACTGGACCATCAGAAGCAGTCACTGCTGCCAATCATCCTGGCAGAATGAAATGACTTCCTCCGGGCCCTCTTTGGCTGTCCACAGAGCACAGGCACAAGCCAGAGCACATGCGTGCCAACCCTCCGCCACTTGTCCCGCAGTGCCTCCCTACCCAAACAGTTTCGATTCGTCAAAAGGTGAGCATGTTAGGCAGACATTACTTAAATAATTGCCTTTTTTCCCCCTTTTTGGTTCTAGAGCCTGAGTTGCTAAGAATTTCATATCCTTTTAAGCCAGGATTAATTCTATTTCCTGAAGCAAGACAATGTTATTGTAGCTAGTTCATTAAGTAGCACAGCAAAGCCACAGAGCCTATGTAAAATGAGATGAGAACCGGCACCACCCGCTCACTAAAATTGGGCAGTTCGCATTCCTACTCCGGGCCTCGGTTTCCCCTAGGATGTACCTACCCACAAACTTCCCCAAATCCAAAGACCTCATCTCGACCCCCCAACTCTAAAAACAAAATTAAATCAGAAAAAAACAATGGATTTCTTTTAACACGTAAGAAAAAAAGATCGGGTGTGGACGTGAACTCCCAACACCCTTCAGAATGCGGGCGCGGGTATTGGGGACCCAGCTGGACTCCAGGCCGCGGCCAACACGTGCGGACCCGGCGAGCGCAGGGGGCGGGCACGAGAGCCGAAGGGCCCGCCC
>NW_006209696.1:302927-307164 GCF_000334495.1 Tupaia belangeri chinensis
GGGCCCGGGCGGGCCGGCAGACGCTGTTGGTTTATGGGACCGGGAACGTGCGCGGACGCGCTCCAGGGCCCCGGCCCAGGGCAGTGAGCGTATGCTGGATCTGATGCAGCCGGGATCTGGCGATCGGGGTCTCGAGTGACCTGGCACAGAGTGGCACACCTGCTCAGCCCGTGGTCCTGAGCCCGGGAGAGGCGCTTGCAAAGTTTACAGGCTCAACCCGGAGGGTGGTGCTCCCTTCTGCCATGTGGGCTGCGCCTCTCCAGCGTCGGGTCGGGCCTAAGGGACACGCTTGACAGCCGGGAAACCTGAGTTTGGGTGTGTAGGAGAGAGCCACGTCTTTATCGCATCCCACTCACTACGATGACAGCTTTGGTTTCCAGCTCGTTCATTTAGTCACCAAATTTACAATGGCTGCCCGAAACCAGGGCTGCCCAACAGGTGAAGACCAGGTTATAGGCACTGTTTTCAGGAAGTATAGGAGATGGCCTCGTTCCCATTACTTAGCTGTAAATTCAGTGCTAGGGGTTTTGTTTCACTAGGCTCCTGTTAAGCGGAGCAGCCAGATTTACCCAGTTTCTTTTTTACCTTCACTTGGATTGTTTTACCACCTGGGCCTTATCCTTTGTAATTCTGTGGTCATCGAAACACATTAATAAGGTATAATTCATCTTTTCTTCAGAATCAGACGGAAAAGATTACAGCAAGTCACAGCTTTAAAGGTCAATAGGAGAGCTCGCTGGATTGATAAACTGGCTGAAAAGTGTTTTAGGTCAGCCTGGGCAACCGTGCTCCAGGCAGTACTAGGGGACTTTGAAAAGTTCATCATGAAATGGAATTAAAGCACAAGTTGCTTTTGATGCAAAAACATTTTGAAATCTGTGTAGAGTTTGTTTTGATAATATGCATTTTTCATGTACTTTTTGAACACCCCTTATGTATCATTTTTGTCAAGAGTTTTGTGTGTGTCTGTTTAGTTGAGCTAGTTCAATTGTTGTCTGTTAGTCTAGAATTCTTCTGGAGTATTTAATTATGTTAATGCAGATTTCTGGGCCTCAGCCATTAGAAGTGACAATCCCTTAGGCTTGATTTGGGGCCCAGAAATTTTCCTGTTAACAAGGCCTGCCTCTGACTCCATGCTGCTCAGGTGTAAAGACACACCTCCCTACTTGGTAATAGCTGCTGTGTCTAAGTTGCTTTTTAGCTCTTAGAGTAGTGTCGGATACTCAAGTGACAGCTGGCATCAGAACATTAATCCTCACTGCACAAACCATCTGTTCCTCCCCCAACTCTGTTTTGTGTAAGGCCTTTGAGATTTCTAAAATTGTAAACAAAGATCAAAACATGAAAAAGAATCACAGCAAACATTTCTTGAAGACCTGTGTGCCACACTCTTCTAAACTCCAGCAAGGCACTTCATTAAATGTCATTAAAGAAAAAGGATATTTGGAGACCAGCAGATGGTGTAATCGTTTTGTCGCTGGACTCCCACATAGTCGACCATGGTTCAAATCACCGACCTGGTGGCTTAAAACTCAATGCTGGGTACGTGTACATGTGTGCCCGAGATACACGTGGCCATCCCCCTTGGGGGTGGTTTTTCAATTTGTGTCTCTGACCAGCAAAGCACATGCACCCTATACCAAAAATTGCTCTTTAGAAAAAAAAAAAAAATGGAGGTTTAGGACACCTTAAAAATACAAAGGCTATAAAAATTGGGCTACTGCAGGGGCATCCATGTCATTTTTCTTGTGGAGTTTATCTTTGGAGCAGTTACAAATTATGAACCTGAATCTTTTCTTTCTACTTAGTCTTCTTACATTTTAATGCTTACCGTCAACTGAAATGGAAAACAATTGCTTTTTAAAAGCTTTTTTCTTGTAGCTTTATAGAAATGTTTACTCTAGTTTCTATGTGGGTGGTCTGGGAGGTTTCTGGTAGGCTTGGATTGGTTGTACTGTTGTAGACAGCTTTCTCTTGTTTATTCTTGGATTCTAAGACATGCTTTTTTACTTTTTACTGTTTCTGAAATTTTGATGTATCTTTTGATTTTTGTATGTTTAATGCGGTGTAGGGTATGTCATCTGTTCACAGATACACCCTCCAAAAGCTGTTCAAAGGAGCAGTTAGCTTACAGCATGAGTATAGTGTGAGAATCAGAAATAGTACACTTGCCCAGTAACCTCTGAGCTAGCTTCCAGCCACCTTAGCCTCCGGTTGTTTCAGCATGAAGAGAAACAAGTGAGGTAACTGTGGGCAGTAAAAGTAGTGAAATTTATACTCTAACAAAAGTATTTGTGGGGGCAAACAGCTGTTAGCGTAATGGCTCTATGTCTGTCTCTATGTCTCTCTCTGTCTGTCTGGCGAGCACACGACCTATAGCAAAAATCTCTCCAAAAAAAAAAAAAAAAAAGAATTTGGGGGGCCAGCAGTTAGCGTAATGGCTATGTCGCTGGACTCCCACATAGTCGACCGAGGTTCGAGTCCCAGAGCCGGTGGCTTAAACTCACGTCGGGCGCGTGTGCGTGCGTGTCCAAGATCCCAAGAGGAGAATGGAGGAGAAGGGATTGCAGCGTGGCCATCCCCCCGGGGGGTGATTCTCGCTTTCTATCTCTCTGTCTGTCTCTGTCTGGCGAGCGCACGCGCCCTATAGCAAAAACCTCTCCAAAAAAAAGTATTATCTTGAATTGGGGTTTGTTTTGTTAGTGATTGTAGATAGGAAAAGTTCTTTAAGTGATTTTATTTTGGCCTAAGTATTCTGTGAATTTTGTATAGCTACATTTTCTGGTGCATGTATTTATACTGCATCCATATGTTGTGCTTAAAACAAGACTTTCACTTGCATCATCTTGTTGCTCATGTTCTTTAGGTAAATTTCAAGCTGATAATTGTGAGAGGTAAGATGTGTGGCTGAATATAAAGTTACTTTATCAGGTACCATTAATGATAAAAATCTAATAAGCCAACCCCACAGTTATTTATTTATTTATTTTGGAGAGGTTTTTGCTATAGGGCACATGCGCTCGCCAGACAGACAGAGAGAGACAGAGACAGAAAGTGAGAAATCACCCCCCAGAGGGGATGGTCACGCCACAATCTCTTCTCCTCCATTCTCTTCTCGGGATCTTGGGCACACACGCACACGCGCCCGGCGTGAGTTTTAAGCCACCGGGTCCAGGATGCGAACCACGGTCGACTTCGTGGGAGTCCAGCGACATAGCCATTACGCTAACTGCTGGCCCCCAAAGCACTTGATCTTTTGACAGAACTCAAGTAGATACAAGATTTAGAAAACAGCCTGAGGCCATTAAAAGGTTTTTTGTCTTTGGACGTGTCCATGTTGTGATTTGTCAGTTTACTTCTGGGTTGAATTTGAAGTTCTTTTATAAATTAGTTGTTGGCATTATGTACCATGTTGTTCAATGGTGCTTAGTTTCCAGGCCAGAACACCAATTCTACTTGGTAGCTGAAATATGGCTCAGTTATAATGACAAAAGAGGAGAAAACAGTATTCTTGAAATTCTGATGATGCAACAAAATAGAAAATCAGGGGCCTAGCAGATGGCGTAGTGGTTATGTCGCCGGACTCCCACATGGCTGACTGTGGTTTGAGTCCCAGACTCAGTCAATTGAAACTCATGCCAGGTGGATGTGCATTCTTGCCTGAGATCCTGGGAAGAGAATGGAGGAGAAAGGATTGCAGTGTGGTCATCCCTTCTGTGGGAGGGAGGGTGATTTCTCACTTTCTCTCTCTCTGTTTGTCTCTCTCTGGTGAACATACATGCCCTAAGGTAAAAACCTTTAAAAAAAAAAAAAAAAGAAAGAAAGAAAAGAAAAGAAACCAGAACATTTACAAATAAGTTACTGGTCTTTGTGGGAAATGTGGTTCCTATAAGCACAGTGGTTCTGAACTTTTTTAGGGGACAGAATTCTTTAAGAATTTGGTGAAAACTATTTTTTTTTTAAGTACTTTGAAATATGTGTAGAGTTTTGCAGTCTCAGGACATTTATATAATTTTAATTCTTAGATGAGAAAGAGCTGGAGGGCAAGTGTGACAAATACTCGTGGTTTGGGGCAATCCTGAGACAGTCTTGGCAACCTTTGGTGTCTTCCTGCTCTTGTTTCTCAGAAATCAGCTACGAACATCGTCAGCACCTGGGAGCTTGCTAGAGCTGGAGACTCTCAGGCCCTAGCCAGGACTGGTGAATCACAACCGGCATCTTAGCTGGGTGCTCTTCC
>NW_006209696.1:307199-339031 GCF_000334495.1 Tupaia belangeri chinensis
AAAGGTTAACGATAGTGATATTTTATGACGTCTTTTTTTTTTTTTTTGAGAGGTTTTCGCTATAGTGTGTGTGCGCTCGCCAGACAAGAGAGACATAGAGACAGAAAGCGAGAAATCACCCCCCCAGGGGGTGATTTTTGCAATCCCTTCTCCTCCATTCTCCTCTCGGGATCTCAGGCACGCATGCACATGTGCCCGGCGTGAGTTTTAAGCCACCAGGTCTGGGATGTGAACCCCAGTCGACTACGTGGGAATCCAGCGACATAGCCATTACGCTAACTGCTGGTTCCCATGATGTCTTATTTCTGTGAAAAAATTAAGGCTTTTTAAAGACTTATTATGTAACTAATTTCAGCCTTCATTTTTTAGCTTCTAGTTTTAGCTTTTTTTTTTTTTCCCCCTCCCTCAAATGGGGGTCGGGGGTTCTCAATAAAGTGGCAGTTTTTAAAATTATTCAGACTTGACAGTGAGAGAGAGGTTCAGGTGGTTGGTGAGGAGACAGGAGCAGGCAGCATCTATCTCCAACCACCAGGTGACACCACTGGTCCAGGATATGCAGCTGGGGGTGTTGCAGTGGTGAGGAGCACCTGGCAGTGGGCAGCTGTTGGTTGTTCTCCGGTCTAGTGTTTGTAACTGAGTACATTAATTAGACTCGGGACCTGCCGCTGATTGCGGCCAAGTGCAAGATTTTTCACGTTGCAGTATCTGTAACCACAGGTTAAACCTATGAGTAAGGACTGCTGAAACAGTTGAATGGTTTAATTTGGGGATAATTACGCCTCCTAATAAACAAATCATGAATTCTAAGACTTAGTGCTTATGTGCAAGAAAAACATGTTTTCCTTTAGATGAATGTGTAATCTGAGCGGTGTCTGAGACTGAGTCATATCTTGGAAGAAGTGGCGTTGGGTTAAGACTGTCTCACATCCTGGAGGAAGTAGCCTTGATTTGAGAAGAGTTCTCACGAAAGCCTAGTGATCATGCAGAGAGTGTGTGTGTGATCCACGAACAGCCAACCCTGGCACTCCTTGTACACCAGACCATGTATGTTTTGTTCTTTTGATAGGTTCGTACTTCCTCACTGCGTTGTCTTGAAGACTGAACGATGCCAAAGAAAGCAAAGCCCGCAGAACATGGGGAGGAAGAGGAACCACTTCCTTGTAAGCAGGTGAAGGTGGAGGCAGCTGGTGGGCCTTCCACTTTAAACTTTGACAGTCCCAGTGGTCTCTTTCAAAGTTTAATCTCACCCATCAAGACAGAGACGTTTTTCCAGGAATTTTGGGAACAGAAGCCTCTTCTCATTCAGAGAGACGACCCTGCCCTAGCTGCATATTACCAGTCCCTGTTTAGGCTAACAGACCTGAAGAGTCTCTGCAGCCGGGGTATGTACTATGGAAGAGACGTGAATGTCTGCCGGTGCATCAATGGGAAGAAGAAGGTTTTAAATAAAGATGGCAAAGCACACTTTCTTCAGCTGAGAAAAGATTTTGATCAGAAAAGGGCAACAATTCAGTTTCACCAACCTCAGAGATTTAAGGTAACAGGTTCCCTATTGTGGACTCCTCATACATGTTAAAGAGCTAACATTAGGCCACAGATCAGCTGGGGGATGACTCTGTGGTGTGATAATGATAGGCATACTGCTAGTTTGAAAAGGAATAGCACTTGTTTGGTCTTTATGTGCTTAATTAAACACTTGAGAGTCTATGTTATCATTTGGCTAAACTGAAAATCTCCAACAACTTAAGGCTGACATGGTTGGCTGTCATTGAACTGCAAAAACTAAATTATTGGGTTGTTGGAAAGTCATTACATATTTTTCTGTTTTTCTATGCAAACATGCATCAAGACTGTTCTGACAGTCCAATATATTGCAAGTTTATAAAGTTATAGAAGTGGCAGTATACTTCCAGGAGCATGTTCTGTAGGCTGGTGTACTTTTTTGTACAGGGTAAATATTCTTTCTTTTATTTATTTTTAGATTTTTGCTATAGAGTGTGTGCAATTGCCAGAGAAGGAGAGACAGAGAGAGGGAAAGTGAGAAATCATTCCCCAAGGGGATGGTAGTGCCACAATCTTTTCTCCATTCTTTTCTTGGGATTTTTGGGACACATGCCTAAGTGTCCAGCATGATTTTTAAGTCACTGGATCCTGGGTTTAAACCACTGTCAGCCATGTGGGAGTTCCAGTGCCTTAACCACCATGCCACCCACTGGTCCCCTGGTAGATATTTCTATTTGATTTGACCCATCACTATAATTTAAGGCTTTTTGGTTTTGTTTTTGAAATTACCTTCCTTTACTGCCTATATTAAGTGGTGGTTTCAGAGCTTTGACTGGAGCAGATATTAGATACATGTTCAAAAAAGAGCCAGGGGCCACCCACTGGCATGTTGGTTAAGGTGGCTGTAACCACACGGCCAACTGTGCAGTTCGTATCCTAGACCCAGCAGCTTGAAAAACATGCCAAGTGTGTGTGTGCCTGCCCCAAATCCCTGCAGAATGAAGAAATGGAGGAGAAGGGATTGTGGTGTAACCTTCCCCATGAGTGGCATGTGCTTTCTCTCTCTTCCTCTCTCTCTCTGTTGAGTGCACACTCCCTCTGGCAAATTAAAAAAGTAAGTAAATAAAATTTAAAAAAAGGTGACTTCCTTAGTAATGACCAAGGATGACACTGAGGAGTGCTTTTGGAAGTGCTCCTGGGAAGTGGTCGTAGGTGGAGAATAGCTTTGATTTGTGAGTGCAGAGGACTGGCTAATTTTAAAATTTTCTTCCACATCAGTGGTATTTGGGAAATAATTTGCCTCCTCTATGCTCAGTTTCTGTACCTAATAACATACTGACTTAGCATGAGCTAATCTGTTCTCATAGAGGTTTGAGATCTTCACATGATAGATGGTCCAGAGTAATTAAGGACCTGTTCGACATTTCACATAAAGTTTTATCCTCATTCTCCCTTCTGTGAACCATGATGAATCAAAAATTGGCCACATGGGAATAGAAAGAGGTTTGTGAGGCTCTTTCCTGAGGGGAAAGGATTCTGCCTATGTTAGTGGCTCCTAGGGCTCTGTCATCAGCCACCAATAATGTTTCCATGATTTAATTTGAGAGTTGTCTTGTCAGATCCCATTAGGCCACATCTGGTGAACATCGTTCCCTTTGTGTAAAGAGTACTGACCTTATTCATACTCTGGATGAGGTATAAGTACTCAGATTTCTCAGGACAGTCTCACTATTCCAGATCAAGCAATGATAAGTTAAAATGCCTCTGGAATGCCAGTCATTTGACCCTGCTGTCCAAAAAGAATTTAAAAATCATTTGTCAGTCCAAGTCATGCTCAATTCAGGAAATAGGGACATGATGGATGCAGTGCTTCTGAGTTTGTTCTTGACTCTTTTCCTGACTAGAAAGTAGCACTTCCAGTAGGGTTATCAGAAACCTAAGCACTGTGAGCATGAATAAATACAGTGAAGTTGATTACCTGTAATTTGGACATGGAGCAGTGGGAAGTATAATTTATCATATGTGTGGTATCCTCTATGGCTGTGATTTCTGTCAGCCCTGGATCGTGACCAGGCACGTACCTGATATATGAACCCAGAGCCTGCCCCTGTGGGACAGCCTGTCAGCGTTGCACGTGTTCCACTGTCTGGTGCCTGTGGCTGTCATTTCTGTAGAACCATCTGCCCCATGGCCTTTCTCACTTCCTCTGTAAGCCCTGCATATTCTTCCTCCTGGACCTGAGTGCCATGAACATATTTTCTTTGCCCTGTGGACTTTGGTCTTTGGGTAGGTTTATTCAAATGGGAAGGATGAGCTTTTTCAGCCTAATTTCAGCCGTCAGGCTAGACCGGGAAGCACTCTGGTTTGTTTTTTGTTTTGTTTCACGTTTTTATTGTTCATACTTAGAAGCTCTATAAGCTATAGGAGCTCACCTTTTCCCCATAGAAGCTGGATTCTAAATACTGGGTTATGAGTGTGTCGTGCGTGCATGTGTGTATGTTTGAATGGATATACTAATGTCAGGAGAGTAAAGGTCTAGAGGCACTTCATCATTGTTCGCTTGAGAGACTTACAGTGGACAGGTAGCACTTTGTTTATTGGATCTCAGACTGTGCACTGCTTGTTAATCTAGATAGTGTGGAAATAAGAGATACCCATAAAGCCATAAGAATTTGTTTCCTACTTGCTTTGGGTAATCCATGTATCAAAAGTCTGGGTGAGAAGAATTAATCACAATTGTTTGGATTTTCCATAACATGCAGCAGTTTACCAGATACTTTCACATGCTGACTTGTAAACCTTCCACAGATATTTGGAATAGTCGAGGCAGCCATCATGGTCTCTCCATTTTATATGTGAAAATGCGTTCACACGTGATATTTTCTTAACTCTTCTGAGCTGATAAGGGTTTTTGAGTCCACATTTAGGGCATTTTCTTACTATACGTTGAAAGACAGTAATTGAAATGTAGTAGGGCTTTTTTATGTGTTTGTATTTTTCTGCTTTTAGGCATACACATGGGCTTCTAGTTACTCAGATTTGATTCTGTGGGTAAGTCAGTAGAATGAAGATACTGTATTTATCCAAGAAAGACTTCCCCTTCCTTTTTTCATTGTTCTGGATAGGTCAGTGAAAAGAAGAGATTGTGTACAGCCAGGAGAGAGATTTCCACCATCCTTCTTTCATTGTTCAAGTTTCTCAGTGTCTTCAGACATAGTTGGGATTCATGTTATAAAGGAGAGAATTTCAGGAACCTTGTTTGTGTTTGAGCCAGTGCTGTTGAAGCACTAAATTTAAATAGAATGGAGGTAAGTTGTTCTGTGTTGCTTCCTACAGTCTTAGGGTGTAGGGAGTGATAAAGTCTTCATTCTAGAAATAAACAAAAGTCACCTAGTTTAACTATAACTTGGACCAAGGTGATTTCACTCAAAATCTTTTTCTAGTAGGCCACAGTTGTCAGATTCAGAAGCTAAAGGACCAAGAGAAATGTCAAATTGTGGAATTGATAACATTTTCTGTAGCACTTAAGAAGCGGAGAGGGGGCTGGTTCCATAGCCTAGCAATTAAGGGGACCACCATCCTACATGGATGACCGCAGTCTGAATTCTACTCTCAGTGCATCATTGTTGAAAAGACTTTGCTTTTCTCTATTGGCTTGTGTTTGGGGGTTTATTTCTGAATTCTCTGTTCTATTTCATTGATCTATGTGTTTTTGTGCTGTTTTTGATTATTATGCTGTTTTTTGATTATTACAGCTTTGTAATATATTTTGAGGTCAGACTGTGGGATGCTTCTAACTTTATTCTTTTTGCACAGACTTGCCCTGGCAATATAGGATCTTTGATTCCAGACACATTTTATGATTGTTTTTTCTATCTCTGTGAAGAACATCATAGGTAATTTGAGGGGAATTGCATTGAATTTGTAAATTAATTTGGGTAGTATTGATATTTTAATCTTATTAATTCTTCTAATCCAAGAACAAGAGATGTCTTTCTTTTTCTGTATCTTTTTCAGTTTCTTTTGAGATTTTCATAGTTTTCATTGTAGAGATATTTTACTTCTTTGGCTAGATTTATTCCTACTTATTTGTGTGTGTGTGTGTGTGTGTCTGTTGTAAATTGGATTGCTTTCTTTATTTCTGCCTCAGTCTCTTTGTTGTTGGTATGTAAAAAGTCATAGATATTTGAATATTGATTTTGTATCCTGTAACTATATTGAATTCGTTAATCATTTTTAGGAGTTTTTTCATTGATTTTCTTTTAGGATTGTCTATGTATATAGTAATGTTATCTACAAATAGGGACAATTTAACTTCTTCCTTTTCTATTTAAATTCTTTTTATCTCACTCTCTCGTCTGATTGCATTGGCTAGGACTTCCAATGCTGTGTTGAAAAGGAGTGGAGAAGGTGGACAACCTTGTCTTGTTTCAGTTTTTAGTGAAAAAGTTTTCACTTTTTCCCATTCAATATCTTGTTTGCTATGAATTTGTCATGTATGGCTATTTGGTTTTTATTGTATTAAGAAATGTACCTTCTATACCTGTTTTGTTGAGAGCCTTAATCATGAAGGAATGTTGAATTTTGTCAAATGTTTTTTCTGCATCAATTGATAGGTTTTGTTTTTGTTTTTTAAAGGATGAGCTTTGGAGGATTCAAGAGAAGCTGGAATGTTTCTTTGGCTCTTTGGTTGGCTCAAATGTGTACATAACCCCCGCAGGATCTCAGGGTCTACCACCCCATTATGATGATGTTGAGGTAAGAGGAGAAGAAAATTGCCCACCTTTAAGAAGAAGGAGTTGCTGAGAGCCCAAGTTAGTACACTTGTCAGGGTTAAGTTTACTCTTCTCTATGGCCTTGGGTCAGGTCTGCATCCACCGTTTCTGTACACACTCTAGAGAGCATGACCTCATCCCATTGCTGGGCCAGAATCCCATTTCCTGCTCCTTCTCAAAGGGAGAGATTGTTTCCAACCTTATTAGTAGAAAGAGTCACAGATACCTTTGAAATAGGTATTTATTGAGTTTATCTATAGAAAAATGGTACTGGTTTTTTCTTTAACTTTTCAAAGTATGGTCTTTAATAAGATGAGGTCACAAATAATCCTTACATCTGCTTTTATTTGTTCTCTTTCAGTAGCTGCCAAAAAAAAATTTCTTTTTTCCATTTATGAAAATCTTGAAGGCAGCTTGAATGATGTTCATGGTTTCACTTAAGCACTGGCACCTCGACAAGTGTTGATTTCACTCTCTTGTGGCTTCCAAAAAATGTTAACTCTTTGGCTTAGGTATTTCATAGTTTTATTTTTGCACTCATACAAGGTGTGAACACAGAGTCATTAATAAAAAGTCCTCTTTTCCTCATTGAGAGAAATTTGATATCACTACATTTTCCAAAAGTGTTATATTTTAACATATTTTTAATAAAGCCTTGCAGCAGCTGGCTGATTAAAGAATAAAAATCTTAGTTTTTTTTAATCTGCCAAGGCTTTTTCAATATCCAGGATTTTTGACATTCAGTAATATCTGAAGCTTGGCTTTTCCATTAGAGCGTATGGGCTTTCAGCGTTCTGTTATCAGATTTAAAAGAATGAGATAGTGGAGTATAAAAAACTTGGTGAGGCTGGAAAAAGCGAAAAGAATAAATATCCAGCATCAGGATTCCTGATTACCTGTTTTTAAAATTGAAAACCAGTACAGGCGACTTTTATTTAAGAAGTATGAATGAACTACACTTCTGATCTTTCATTTTATTTTTTATTTATTACATGTAATTCATCTAAGCCTTTACAGGGCTGATATTCTCGAAGTACTTTGCTGTATGAGTTGTCAGGAAACTCTCTGACACTCCCAGGTCTCTCGGCTCTCCGTAGGTTTTCATTCTGCAGCTGGAGGGAGAGAAACACTGGCGCCTCTACCACCCGACTGTGCCCCTGGCCCGGGAGTATAGCGTGGAGGCAGAGGACAGGATCGGCAGGCCCGCACACGAGTTCACACTTAAGGTACGGGATGGCCATTGTGGGTGGACACGTCCCTGGGCTGATTTTCTCTGTTGCTGTGATAAGTTCAGGTTTGAGGTTTCGAGTTTGTGTAATAGTTTCCATGGAATGTATCCACAGGTCTCAGGCAGAGTGGCTCATTGCAGCCAGAGTGCACATGCGGCGTTGGAAGGAGTCTTGGTGGTTTGTAGTTGGAGAAGTGAGCTGAGGAAGTATTAAGTTCATTTCCCAAATAACCTGTCTCCATGTGTGATCCACATTCAACAGCAATAAATTAAATAAGTGAACTGCTGGTTTCTTCAGAGGAAAAGTGGAAGGTTTGGCCTTGAGCCGCTTCTCCACATCTAAGGCTGTGGTCAGCGTGGGCTCTAAGTTGTGTAGGCAGAGCACAGCCAGGATCTCTTAGTATTTTTTGTTACTAAACATCCATTGTGGCTCATTTCCCTCCTGATAATGCAGCAGCCCATCTCTGTATCACCCCCCTTTCTCCTTGCATGTAGTTGCTAGAAAAATAGTAATTAGGGAAACTCTTAAGGATTCCTAAAGGGGGTGGGGGGGAACCAGTTGGCTTGGTTATGCGCTGGTTCCTTGGCATCTTACTGCTGAGAAGCTCTGTCTTTGAGTTCATAGCCTGGATGGGACATCATCAGTCCCTATCAGGAGAGAGGGACAAGGATAGCTCCATGAATTAGATTTCTTACCCTCTCTTTAAAAACATAAGTTTAATCTCCTTTAGAGGCAGTAAGATAATAACTATATCAGACCATTCCATAGATTCTACTAACCTGATATATTTGCATATTTGTATTTCTTAAACTTGAAATAATAGTCTTAGCTCTTAATGCCTTGTATGTTTCCCAATTTTAAAATCTGCCTATGTGCCAATAACTAGGGGAGTGGGAGGGACGCTCTTTCATTTTAGCATGGGTGCCTATACCATACGGGACTTAAATAAATAAATAATTGGTGATTTTCTGGTTAATGTTTATGCTCTTGGCGATCACCAAACTATGACCCATAAGCCAAACATCTGACCTGCTGCCTATTTCTGTAAGGTTTACTGAAGCACAGCCATATCCATTCTTTAAGGTCTTGTCTGTGATTGGCTTACACTGGCAGAATTGACTAGTTTCCATGGAGACTGCATACCCCACAAATGAAAAATATTTACTGTCTTTACATTTGGCCCTTTGAAGAAAGTTTGCTGACCTCTGCTGTAGGGGAGGCATGCTTTTACAGGTTGAGTACTCCCTATTAATTTAGAGATGCTTGGGACCAGAAGTGTTTCTGATTTTGGATTTTTTTGGTATATTGGAATAGCTGCATATAATTAATAAGAGATCCTGGAGATGGCACCCAAATCTAAAAACAACTCATTTATGTATCACACAAGCCTTATACTCATAGCCTGAAGGTAATTTTTACTTTTTTAAATTTGTTTTGTTTTTCTAAGATTTTTGCACTCACTGGAAAGAGACAGAGAGGGAAAGTAAGAAATCGTGTCTCCCCCATCCCCACCAGGGATGACCACATCTTTTTCCTCCACTTCTCTCCGAATTTTGAGCACGCACACCCAATGCGTTTTCTTTTCTTTCTTTCTTTCTTTCTTTCTTTTTTTTTTTTTTTTTAAAGAGTGATTTTTTTTTTTTGCTATAGGGCATGAACTCTCACTGGAGAAAGCAAGGAATCAACCCCCAGGGGGGATGGCCACGCCAAAATCCTTTCTTTGTTCTCCTCTCAGGTCTTGGGCATGCACGCACACACATCTGGCATGAGTTTTTAGCTGCCAGGCCCAGGACTTTAACAGTGTTTGACTACATGGGAGTTCAGCAATGCAACCAGTATGCCACCTCTGGTCCCCACCCGATGTGTTTTCAAGCTGTTGGGTTCTAGACTTCAACTGCAGAGTTGGCCATGTGGGATCCAGCCATGTGCTAGCCCCACCTGTACTTCTCACTAATGCCCCATCCCTTTTTGTTTGTTTAGCCAGGTGACTTGTTGTACTTTCCTAGAGGGACCATTCACCAAGCAGACACTCCTCCGGGGCTGGCCCACTCTACCCATGTGACCATCAGCACCTACCAGAACAGGTAAGCACTCTGCCTCTTAGCCTAACATCCTGGGGTAGCTCCAAGTTCTGGCCCATGGCAGCCATGTGCAGCAGAACATGAGGGAGTTGGCCACTGTCTCTCATCCAAATTCCTAGGACTTCCATCTTTCTTTGATTGTGATTGGCCCATCAGGACTTCCTGTGGGCAGTATCATGCATCTCTTTTTGTTGTTTATTTATTTATCTCCTGCATGTGTGAGACAGAGTGGGAGAGATAAACATCTTTAACAGGGTGTTCATGCTGTGATCCACCCCCAGCCTTAGCCACGCTGGGTCACAGGCACTTGTGTCTACACCCAGCATGCACAGAGAGGCTTCAGGATGTGAACTGTGGACCTTCCCAAGTGGGTCCAGCTTCACAGATCATTGCATTACCATTGTACCACCCACTGGTCCCCTCAGTCTGACACTGAAACACTGGGAATGGGCACTCATAAAGGGTCCCATAGTTTGGAAAGAAACAAACTGTACTTGTTGGTATGTTAGTGATCTGGAGTGGGTGAGCACATTGTCTCTCTTCTGAAAAAACATTGTGGTAAACGATAAAAGGTAAATTATGCTTTTGGGGAGGCACATTTAAGAGTATCATTAGTTGGCATTAATTACATTCACAGTAGTGTGCAAACATTTGCACTATCTGTTTCTAAAATATTTTCAGTATCCCCAACAGAAACTGGGACCACTGAATCTTCTTGGTTTCTCTTAAGGGTTTCACTTTTTACAGGGCATGAAATTAAAGTAGGAAAGGCAGTCTGGATCAGTGGGCACTAAAAGCGCATGACTGTCAGTAGTCACGTTGTGTTTCAGCAAGTACCTAGTCAGGTGATGAACTGGGTGGCAGTGCTATCTGAGTTATTTCCAGAAAGGAGCAACCTTGCTGGTTCAGGTCACATGAAAACACCAGTCACTCCTGTATTCAGAAAGCATGCGATAGATACTGTGCTAGTAGCTGGGATGTAAGCACTGCATTAAGGGGCTCTAGAGAGCTCACATTCTGTAAGCAATAGTAAGAGAACAGAGAGAGAAATTGTTACCAAACAGTGATGAATTCCATTGTAGTTTCACAGAGGAGACTCTCAAAGCATAGAGGAATGCTCTTAGCTAAACTGGGGCTCAGGGAAGCCTTCAAAAATGACTTGACACCAAAGCGAGTGAGTCATAAACGATGAGTAAGTGGGGGTAGGTCACAAGGTCAGCAGCAAAGGACATAGCAGGCCCAAATGACAGCAAGTCCTCCCTCACCTTCAAAGCCGTAACTTGCAAAACAAGTGGTAAGCCATTCTGTCTCCTCTGACTTTTCACTGTAAAATTCACCCCTGTGTTTAAGAGACTTACTAGAGGAACTAGCTGGAGGCTGGCCTGAGGTTGGTATTATCTGCCCACAAGTCAAAGGCCATGTTGAAAAATGGCCTTATCACTGTGGCTGGTTACGTTCCTTGCATAGCGGGGAACAGAAAATCACAGAGGCCAGCTCAGAAAGAACAGAGGCACTTGAGGGAGTGAGTCATAGGCCACAGAACTGCATCCAGAATGAACTTGAGGATCTAGGGTAGCTCTGGACCTCGGCAGCCACACAGTTTGGCCTACTGATCATCTATGCATCTTCTGGTCTTCCATCGTGAATGTTACTTGGCTTCTCTTCCCCTCCCTCTCTTTCCCCAATGATTTTCTTGGTGTCGTCATCATTTCTCTTACCTACACCAACTGGCTTTGTAGTAGCCAGGTTTTTTTGTTTTTAGGAGAGATTTTTGCTATCCAGCATGTGCACTCGCTGGAGAGACAGAGAGAGACAAGGAGACAGAAAGCAAGAAACACCCCCTGGAGATATGATCGCACCAGAATCCCTTCTCCTCCATTCTCTTCATGGGATTTTGGGCATGCACACATATGCACCCAGCATGAGTTTTAAGCCGCTGGTTCTAGGACTCGAACCTCAGTCAACGACGTGGGAGTCCAGTGACATAGCCATTATGCCATCTGCTGGTCCTCTAGGAGTCAGTCTTTACTCCTTCCTTCTCATTCCTCAGCTTCTGTTTTTCTATAATGTTGGCTCATCCCAAGCCATCATCAATTACTGTAACCTCCCTCAATCTCATTGTACCTGTTAGGTTTTGTTTCTGTGATTAAGTACCTGACTCACTCTGTTTCCCAATCCCAAGGGTAAGATCTTGGCTGCCTCTGGCTCCCACCCAACCCTTCTCTGGTTAGCAGGGCTGGGATAGCTCGAAGTTATGAAGGTTGCGTGCCTAGGACCAAGGGTTGCCCCATGACTGAGGTGTCGAGGCTGGCCTCTGACCATTGTCTTGGTCAGTGCTGCTGAAACTAGAATGGTGAAAATGTAACTCAAGGATTATTGCTACCCAGAACTATTTCCATGCTTTCAACCTGGTGCTCCTTCAGGGACTGTGATAGGAAGATTTGGGTCCCCATAACACCTCTTGAGGTAGTATTGTGGGAACATGTGGGGTCTGCTGAGTGGGGAGTTCAGCAAGTTGCCTTGACTGTTTTACTAAAGTGACCCCCTCAAAGGGGTGTCATTCCTAAATTCTGGAAAGTCCCAAGATCTGCTGAGACTCTGAGCTCAGAGCACACTGTGAAACTGCTACTCAGTTCCTCCACAAGCTGCTGCAGCGTGACTCCCTCCTCTACCCCAAAGGTATGTGCCACTGAGAGTGCTGCATGTGTGCTCCAGGCTGAAGTTCAGTACAAGCTGGAGGTCGGATAGAACATCGAGTCACCGAACAGTGAGGCCACTAGGTAGCGGATGTCTTAAGGAGAGTGTCTCTCACGTGGCTTTTGTCCTTTGCCACTTTTCTGGGAGGGAAGCATAAAAGTGTTCATTTTGCTTACTGAGTGAGAAGCAAAAAGTCATACTGTGAATTTCCATTTGGCACATAGCCAGCAGTTTGAGATCTGTTGGTGACAGGGAAAATTTTAAATAGCTAAGAAATATTTAAAGAGTACAACCCCATAGAGTTTGCTTCTTTCACTGGCACTTAGGAATGAGCTAACTCTGAATACCCCAAACAAAGCAAAGGTAATTGACCATAGATGCTTCTGCTTCGGTGTTATTGTGGGACAGCGGCTCTATTCTCTGCCCGGTAGCACCATGGTCGGAAATCATTGGTTTTGAAATTGTTGATGTTGGTGGATCTTTTACTGAACATTTACAAGTGACACAGGAAAATGTAACAGTTGTACGAATATTCACATAGTCCAGAGACCTTCCTGTTACTCCAAATATGTCTTTTGGATTTATCGCACATAAAATGTTTGTCTAGGTTCCAGAATGATTGTTAAAATTTCCTACAAAGCTCTCTTTACTTAAACATTTGGTCCCTCAAACTTTCTATTTTATGGCCCTATGTAACTGACTTTCGGATATCCTTAAGAGAAACCATGAATAAAGTGTAGCTTCCCACTCTCCAAGTGAGTGTCTGGGAGTGGGAAGGGAAGCAGGAGTGGTTGAAGAAATTTCATCTTAGGTTTTTATGCTGACCAATGTCAAAGTAGTTGAACTCAAAATGCATGGCAGTGAGAACCCAACTTGTAGCTTTTGGCATTACTAGTAAATACTAAGTATTTTGAATCTGTTCACTTTCTTTCTTGCTGCATGGTCTAGTTCGTGGGGAGATATCCTGTTGGACACCATTTCAGGGCTTGTGTTTGATACAGCAAAGGAAGATGTGGCGCTACGGGCAGGCATTCCCCGGCAGCTGCTCCTGGTAAGGACTAAAGGCAGGGGAGAATGAAGGGGGGAGGTATCCGCAGCTGGGCCAGCCAAAGCCTTGCCTCCTCAAGATCCCAGGGCTCTTCCTCCCTGATAAGCCAGGCTTGTCTTCAGTGCTGCCCTCCCAAGCTGTGTGGTTTATAGACTGATGTGTGCCGTGTGGCCATCCAGAGCACTGCAGGTGTTGTTCAGAGGGTTCTGGCTCACATGGCAGTAGCAGGCACTCTGGGTATGTTGGCTGAGTGAATAAATGAATGATATGCCCAGGAGGACTAGAGATTTAGCACGTTAGATTACTAGCTAGGATAGACCCACTAGAGAGGCTGGCCTAGGTGTTATTTCCTGGCTTTTTCTTTTTTTTTTTTAAACTTGGAAATAAGACAGTTTGCTGAGCTGAGCAAAGGCTGCTTTCACCGTCTGAAGCTGTCACCTTAGGACAGTGATTTGTTTTCTCCAAGGTGGAGCCAAACCACACTGTATTTCCAAGGATTCTTCTTTCCACACAAAATCCTGAAATTGATTTTTTTTTTTTTTTTTTTTTTGCAAATAATGGGTAGCGCAAGATGAACAATGGTTACAAAAAACTAATGGGATATTGTTCTTAAGGGCTAGGACTGACATGGACTTCTGGCTATGCTGTGGTTCATGGTTATACTCAGTACTGTGGAGACTACGTTCTGCTGGGTCTGGGCCAGAACTCACATTTGTGTTTCTAGCAGGTGGAAACCATACCTTTTGCAACAAGAAAACTAAGTGGCTTTCTGAGGACACTTGCAGACCGGCTGGAGGGTACCAAAGAACTGTTGTCATCCGACATGAAGAAGGACTTTATTATGCACAGACTGCCACCTTACTGTGTGGGAGATGGAACAGAGCTATCAACGCCAGGTAGAGCTGGCTATCTCCTCCTAGGTGGCTCGGGACTTATATGGGATGTCTGAGGCTTTCCTGGGTAGCATTCTCCTTGAGCAGATGGACATTATAAAACATGTGGTTGAACAGGGATGTAGATCTGTCTCATGTGTGTGGTTGAACTAGACATACTGCAATCAGCCTTTGGCATCCTGAATCTTAGAAGTTATTTATTGGGACCAGCAGTTGGTGTAATGGCTATGACGCTGGACTCCCATGTAGTAGACTGTGATTTGAGTCTTGAGCCCGGTGGCTTAAACTCACGCCAGGCACGTGTGTGTGCTTGCCCAAGATCCCAAGAGGAGAATGGAGGAGAAGGGATTATGGCGTGGCCATCCCCTCTGAGAGGTGATTTCTCACTTTGTCTCTCTGTCTCTGTCTTTCTGGCAAGTGCATGTACCCTATAGCAAAAACCTCTCAAAAAAAAAAAAAAAAAAGTTGTTTATTTGAGATATTTTTACATAGGGCGTGCACTTGCCAGAAAGATGGAAAGTGAGAGATCACCCCCCCAGGGGGATAGCCATGCTGCAATCCCTCCTCCATTCTACTCTCAGGATCCTAGGCATGCATGGACATGTGCCCAATGTGAGTTTCAAGCTGACTGGTCTGGGACTCAAACTGCAGTCTACTACCTGGGAGTCCAGCAGCGTAACCATTTTGCCATCTGCTGGTTCTCCTTAGAAGTTATTTTAAAAGGATTTGTATCCCAAGGTGATGGAGAATTCAGAGCCTTGTCTTTTGAGGTGAGCACTGTGTGTATGTACTGGTACCCTGGTATTCGTAATATTCAGGAAGTTTAAGAACTTGAACACTGAAATAATCTTATTGGAATTAAGTCAGAGATGAGTAAGTGTTGTCATTAGGAGGTGAAATACAAGAATGCGCAAGTTTACCATCGACCTTCTCCAAGATGCAGATGACTAATTTATAGCAGGTTTAGGCTGCACATGACATTATGCACATCTGGATGGGTGATGTCAACGTCCTGTAGCAAAGACCACCAAGAACACACGCCCGAACTTGGATTTACTGATTTGCCTGAATGGGGAAGATCATGCACTCTTGGGAACTATAGGACATCCCAATAAAAAGGTGCTAGAAAGGATTTATGGGGTTTGGACTTGAGTTTCAGTTTTGGACAGTGTTCAAGGAAGCAAGGCTTTGCTCTGGATTGTCTGCTATCAGGAAATAGAAGGGATTCTATGATTAGGTCTCTTCTAAATCTTGTCTAGGAGGCAGGAGGAATGAATGAGACTAAAGTTATCCAAGTATAAAGTAGCAGCAGTTACTCATAGTAACCAGGACGGGGGATATTTTGTTACTGTGATTTGAAAATTGTTCTTGCATTTGCCTGAGTTCTGACATGAAGATGAAGTCTTCTTTTGTCCTGATCGTCATGGTCATCAGGTGCTCTGGTTTGACGTTGGTGCTCTGAGTTGCGTATTTAACAGGAGAACACTAAGACCCAGCTAGGACTGCAAGCCAGCTCTGAGCTGCTTTCGCTTTCTTAGTGGGGCTGAGTGAAAGGAATGTTATTACTAACTTCTTATGAATGTCTTATTTATCACTATGTGGGAACCACTGAAATAGACAATCCATAGGGCCCCTTCTAATATCGATTCTCTGCATATGTCTATTATGGTCTTTGGAGGATGTTAAGAACTTGGTTTTAATTGCATCAATTCAAAATACCAATGTCTTGGGACCAGCAGTTAGCATAATGGCTATGTCACTGGACTCCCCTGTGGTCGACTGCGGTTCGAGTTCCGGATCCGGTGTCTTAAGCTCATGCTGGGCACATATGCATGTGTTCCCAAGAGGAGAATGGAGGAGAAGGGATTGCGGCGTGGCCATCCCCCCTGGGGGGTGATTTCTCGCTTTCTGTCTCTCTGTCTCTGTCTGGTGAGTGCACACGCCCTATAGCTAAAAACAAATAACCAACCAAAAAAACCCCCAAAAAACAAAACCTCTCCAAAAAAAGAAAATAAAAATACCAATGTCTTATCAGCCTATGTTTTTAACCTTTAGCAGGACAGTTTGTTGAATACTGGCTTATGGCCCCAAGTACTTTCCCTAGCATTTTCCTCATCTTAGCCATTATATTCAATGAAGTTAGGATCCCTTGACTGTTTCTCCACTCTGATGACACTGTAAGGCTAGTCTGTTTTCAGTGGCTGCTTTTTTACTGGGTTCAGTCTAGTTTCAAAGAGTATTTTTTCTGTGAACTTTATCAGGCAGCTTTTCTAGGACACTACACTTGACCTGCATAGAATAATTTGCTAGAGTGACATAAATATTGGGTCATCAGAAGAGTCATGACACATGTTTGCAAAGAAAAACATAGAAACATACATCATGACTTTTCCAGGAGTAATTGGGGGAGTGGTGCAGTTTGAACTGAGAGAGACCTTCCAGGGTCCATGTGTTGAGCAAGAAGCTTTAGAGGATAAAGCGGGAAGTTAAGTGTTCTGTGCAGAAGGTACATGGTCTTGCAGTAGCTACAGTACTTTAATGGTATCATTTATAACTATTTCATGTACTGTTATTTTACATGGTTATTTATCTAATTGTATGTCTGTGTTATACCCTAAGGATGTAAATTATTCTTTGGGATAAGCAAATGCTTGACCTGATGCCCCATGATTGGATTCACCTGCAAATTTTTAATAAATGTGTTTCCTGAACAACTGCATTTACAAGCAAGTCTGAATCTGCCAGTATCATTTTCTCAAGTCTGGCTTTCTCTCTTTGGGGTTTTCTAGGAGGAAAATTACCGAGGCTGGACAGTATAGTGAGACTGCAGTTTAAAGACCACATCGTCCTCACAGTAGGACCAGATCAGGACCATTCTGTGAGTATGCAGAGCAGAGGAGGTTCTCTCTTCTTTCCAAGATATTTCTATCACAGGCCTGAAGTTACCAGACGAACCGTTGGTCCCCGCCCATCTCCTTTGGGAATCCTCCTGTTTTCACAGCTTAATGGCATCATTCGAAGTCAGATAACACTTGCATCTAACTATTCAGTTCTAAATCTGGGGGCTTGTCCTTTCCCCAAGAACCTTCCTGCCTTACCTCTTAGGTGGTGTCTGCCTCCATCCTCCCCTGCCATGTTGCTCCACCTGGGCAGCTGCAGACCCTGTGCATGAGTCTCCCTGCCTTAGTCCCTCTCCAACCACTAAATACTACAAAGATCTGTCTTTATATGTAGCTTCATTGATATTCTTCATGAATTCTTTTCTATAAACCATGGAGAACAAAATACACATTCTGTAACCTTGCCACTAAGCCCAGTGATTCACTGACCATGGAATCTACTGGGAAAGCTGCTCATTTAGTTATTTTAAATTAGCTAGAGGGTGCATGCACTCACCAGAGAGAAAGAGAAAGTACTGCCCTCCCATGAGGAGCGGTCTCCCTGGAGCCCTTTCTCTCAGCATTTTGGGCAAGCGTGCACATGAGCCACTGGGTCCAGAACTCAAATCGAGTAGCTGGTCATGCACCATCAGCTGACCTGGGAAGCTTCTCAAGTTCTGAACTTGGTGGCTTGCTTTCCCACTTTCCCTCTCGCTCTCTCTTTGTATATTTCTCTCTGGTCAAAATAAAATAAATGAATGAATAAATAAAAAGTAAATTATTAAAAAAAATTATAAAGTCCCGAGTCTCACTGGGTGTGTATATGTTTATGTACATAAATATGTACATATACATATACGTACACACATACTTATATACATTTCAAAAGGGTTGTGGAAAAAAAATTAAAATACTCTTGGTACAAAAGGTTTATGCCATTTTTTAATAATGCCTCTTCCATGAATTTTTTGAAGACCCCTGTAAAACTTTAGAAGCACCCTCTCAACATTTCTATTAAGAAAGTCTTAGACTGATAACTAATTTGAGACTGTGTGTCAGGCCATGGTTTTTGACCCTTATCTAAGAGGTAATGGAAATGGCTAACATTTCTGAAAGAGATACTAGTTGCACTGTTGTGTAGGATGGAGAGTGAGGGAAGCAGACACCGTTCGGTAGGCTATGTGACTGAAACAAATTTTCTTATAGATCACACAGCTTATTTTCTCAAGAGCTGGTCATTCCTAGGTGTTCATACATTGTCAGTTTATACTTAGGAATGTCAAAAAATTTTCAGTGCAAAACATGACATTGCTGGTAGGATCAGAAGTAATTGGAGTGTTTCTTTGATAACATAAACAGTTGCTTCCTAATTAAGTTCTCGAAGATGCTTTTCCACGTAGCACTCAAGTTTTCATTTTTGTAAAAACAAATGACTTAGTGTGCCCATTAACTGCTACACAGAAACAGAAATCTGTGATAACTGCTGAAGTACAATGTATGTGTGTGTGTATATAAATCTTTTTATTAAAAAGATTCTTTATAGTATTCAATAAATTTCACTTTACCACCTGTATTTTTCTGTGATGGCCTACTGGAACTGAGTACCCCCTTTAAGTATCCCCTTAAATACTGAAGCCTTCAATAGTTGTTTTTTTTTTTTTTAAAGGATGAAACTCATGAAAAAATGGTTTACATCTATCATTCCTTAAAGAACAGAAGAGAAACACACATGATGGGAAATGAAGAGGAGACAGAGGTTGGTTCCAAATGAAAACAAATGCCTTCCCTGTGGTTTGGTGGTGGGGGCTGGAAGAAGACATTAGTTTTGATTTATAGGTGGTGTGCTTTTTATGGGCTGTAGTATGGACTTACCGTTTCATATAGCTGACAAAAGTGCTTGCATGGGCTGATTCAGTCTGACAGTTCTGTGATACACCAGGTTTAAAACATATTAGCCTTATATGAAAGGTAATAATAATAAATGTGAAGCATTTCAAATGATTGATACAACCTACATAAATTAGAATGCCTTTCATGAACTCTGAGCTTTTATATGGGAGTTGGTAATGTCTGTAAGTCATCTAATTACAAATTATGTAAATAACTTTTCTGAAACAAGCTTCATAGATATGAAGGGTATCAAAAAATAATGAAGTGTTTGGGCCAGTCTGTGGTGGTTAGAGTGGCTGGATCCTACATGGCCAATTGCTTGGTTCAAATCCAGACCCGGCAGCTTGAGACACACACTGGCACATGTGTGTGCTCCCAAAGCCCTGAAAGGAGGGAGAGATGGAGGAGAAGGGATTGTGATGTGACCATTCCCCAAGAGGGATGCTTTCTCACTTTCTGTCTCTCTCTCGTGAGCATATGCCCCCTTTGACAAAATTTAAACAAATATGAAAATAATGAGATCGAATTTGGGAAATTTATATTAAAATGCCAACTCAGTGACACAAGTAGTGGTGTTTTTTTTGACTAATTTATCCTTTTCAGTCTCATGGACTTCGCTTTCCTTTATCACATATGAATGCACTGAAGCAAATTTGGAACAGTTCAGCTATTTCTGTCAAGGACCTGAAACTTCCCTCAGATGAGGAAAAGGAAAGCCTGGTATTATCCCTCTGGACAGAATGTTTAATCCAAGTAGTCTAGTGCCACCGCAGAATCAACTCTTCACTTTCAACATGTGCGTACAAGACAGCAGATATTTAAGTGCTAAGTAGCCACTGCAGCTTTGAGTCCACAGGTGGGTAAACGGAGAACAGTTCAGCTTACTCTACAAGCATGTCATCTAACCTGAGACCTCCTGTGACAAGTTGTTAAGCTGTACTAGCAGGGACACACAGAAAAAGGGCAAATCACCAAGGGGCCCAGGAAGTGACAGAACCATACTTCTGACAAATGTATTTATTCCAGTGTGGTAGAAAAGGCACAACTCTAATAAAGTGTATCATTTGGAATTAAATGTTAACCTGGCTTTGTCTTTGTTCTTTGGAAGAAATAACTTCTTTAAAGAGCTTCCTTGGCTCTAGAGAAATTTTAAACACCACAAAGAATTTTTAACTTGTTTTTTTACAGTGAAAATACACATACCATTGTGAATAACATGACTCCCTCCCACCCATCCCTGTTAAAATAAAGTTACCCCTGCAACATAAGTTTCATTAAATAATACTGTCTCACCAATGAGAGGCACTCAACTTCTACAGACGTGGGGAGTTGTACAGAGCTGCGTAAGAGACAAGAGCCTGAGACTGAAGGAAGAAACGCCCAATATTTACATGGAAAGACCAAGTCTATAAAAAAATACTCAAAATAGTGGGTGTCAGTTTAAACCAGTCACTGTTACTTTACAGTCTAAAGTGCATATAAATTGACATTTTTAAAAATATCACTGGAGAATTCAATCTTTCTATATAAAAATAGCATTTTTCTGCTTTCTGGAGGACATCAGGGATAAAAGCAACTAGTGTGTTACTGTAAGTTTAAGTGCAGCTCAGGAGGAAAAAAATGCTTGCGAATTGTGCAATTAAAGGTGGTGATTACTGGAAACTAAGTCAAAGAGGAGTTCTCACCTGATTTTGCAAGGATGAAAGCTATTTGAAATGGGAGTGAAACTGAGTTTTGTTATTTGGTAGAGAAATCAATTCCACCTTAAACTTGAATAGTAAGATGGTAAGGTCAAGGCTCAAATACTGCTTTAATTTGGACATTTGAAATTGCTTCAAAGAATTGGACTATTCTTACATTTAAGCAACGTAGCCTTTTTAGACACATCTCCTTAAGAGCAGATCAGGCAAAGTCTAGGGTGAGGTCATAGCACCAGGATAGGTAACCACCATTAGTTTTGTGGTCCAGAGGGATGTCTTCGTTCAACAGAGGGCAAGGCTGGCCAGAGGTCATTCGTCTTTTGTTTTTGGTTTCAAGGACAGAGGAAAGAATGGCCACAGAAGTGCTCCATCCACTGTGTGCCTTTTTTCTAACAAAGCTGAGGTCCCTTTCTGGGATCATTTATAAGGATAAACACTTACGGGGTACTTCAGTATGAAGGCCTCAGAATACAAACTTTAAGGTTTATCTAACACAGCAGCTCAACAGGAAGGTTTATTAAATACATTTTCAGATGCAGCTAAAAATGATCTTTTTGCCAAAGTATGATGACTACAGGTGTTTGTTCCCCTGTGCCTTGCTCTCACACCAGCATTTGGCAGAGTATTAATAACTAGTAACAGGGTGACAGCACCCCTCCCCCCCACCACGTTCTATGACTGGCAGTCGGGAGCAGGATTCACGTTTGGTGGAAAGGAGAGAAAACAGAATTGTTCAGGAAACTTGCTCACCACAACTGGAGATCAATTAGGAATAGAGCCTTCACCCCAGATCAACACACGTTCTTCACAGGAACACTGACTAAACTGGCAAGGTACTGTGCTCTTTTCCGTGGTAAGGGCTGGGGGAAAGCCCCTCTGCTCAGTGACCCGGGAGTGTGCAGACAGTAGCTTCCTTTGCATGTGCGCGAGTCAATGAGAGATGGCGGTTTCCTTCTTCCTCGGCACTTTCTAGGAATACTGTTGATTCTCTCACAATATTTCAATGTCCCATTGCTGTGTGTCTTCTCCCTCCAAAGGCTGATTTACAATGACATGTGTCTTGTCACAATAATTTCCTCCTAAAATAGAAATTCCCAGAGAAAGGGTTATTTGTTCATGCAGGTGTTTGGCAACTTGATGTTTTTTTCAAGCTTTTGTTCAGCCTACTGCTGGGGTGGAAGAATGTATCATTAACAAAGCGATCTGAAGTGGAAAACTGAGTCTGAACAGGCTTGGCCATGATTCACTGCAAGCTGGGTCTGATGATGACTCCAGCTAAAGAACAAAAAGGTACAATACACAGTTGTGTGAGCCGTGTGCCAGAACAATGCAACTCTTCAGAACAGGGTGCTCTGTGGGACTGGCCGGACTTCAGGTGCTGTGTTGGTTTTTGTAAGCTAGCAGTGACTGAGTAACCCCATTAAAGCAGTGGCCATGAATAATATTGGCTCTGACCTTGCTGAATTCAAAAACAAGATTGATACCTATCCTCCTTTTAAACTGGGTGCTTTTTTTGTAAATTTTTATTTCAAGTTCTTTTATACATTCAATGACATTATTTTGCTTGCAAAGTGAATATTCCAACGTGTGTACATTTCTCCCCAGTCCAGTCGAGAATACTATAATGTTATCTTCAACTGATAAGGACTATGGCAACTTATGGCAAAAAGTTAGAGATGTTGGCTTTTAAGAAACATGACACTAATTTTATGGTGTATAATGCTTCAAGTATAAAATTATTGAGTCCATGTAGCAAATAAAAATTTTTACAATTGTACTAATCAACAAAGCCCCTCTTAGACTTTGCTATTTGGCTTTTTCTTTTTCTTTTTTGTTTAGAAGTTTTGTCCTAGGGAAAGTGCACTCTCTGGAGAGAAAGGGAAACAGACAGTGAGAGGGGAAGTGAGAAATCATCCCCAGGAGGGATGGCCACACAATCCCTTCCCCATCTTCTTCCTGGGATCTTGAGCATGCACGTACATATGACCAACCTGCATGAGTTTCAAACCACCAGGATGGACACTGTCTGGCCACGTGGAAGTCCAATGACATAACTACTATACTATCTGCTGGCCCCATTATGCTTTGTATTATGACTAAGTGTTTTGTTTGTAAAACTGCACATCTTGACCTTTTTCAATACGTAAGGGTGGCCTTTGCCTGGGAGGAGGAGGTTTGGAACTTAAATTGATACATAGGGACACAACACTAGATATTATCAAAGGCCCACCTTTAACATCAAGAACGAGTTGATCGCTGAGATATGAGCTGATGGTTCCATTTTTATTCACCCTCCACTTCTGCCTGAACTGCCCGTGCTCAGTCCATAAAGCCACCTTAGCTCCAGGTGTGTCCCGGCCACCAATCACATCAAGACATGTATCACTTGCCTGAAAGGGGAAAGAGAAAGCAGAACTGTGTGTGCTAAAATATAGATACATCAAACTTGGTGCCTTTTCTTTCCAGCAAACAAATAAATCATGGACATTAAGTGGCTGTCTTATTGAAAAAGAATACAGTATAAAAAAGATTGACTGAGTTATAGTTGATATGTTCTTCATGGCCAGGAGGAGACGATACAAGCATAAACCTACTGAAACAGAGGTACTTGTTATTAAAAGGGTGTTTGCATCTGACAGCAGAGGTTTGTTGAATTGGAATTACATGTTAAGTCCCTTTTCACTGAAGTGTATTATGTCAAACCTGGTTTTCTTTTCAGAAAACTTTGGGTGATGGCTACAGATAGCCAGGTAATAATTACTTTTAAATGATTTTCATTTCTGAAGCATGAGATGAAGTCAATCCAGTAGTGATACAATCAAGCATGGGTCTAATGTTTAAACTAGAGCTCTACTCTCTGTAGCATCAACAAAATGGGGGGGGGGTGTCATAGTTTCTTCAACTTCGTTGTACATTTTGAAAAGGAAAGGGTTTCAACATGTTTGGAATTGTACAGAGAGCTGATTTATCTGAGCTGCCCAGGAATGTTTTGGAATCATGTTATCCAGTTCAGATCAAGGGACTTAATTTTTTTAAAAAAATCATTTAGGGATATCTGTAGTATGGGATAATAGATTTTACTTAAAAATGGCAATGATTTTCTAGATTGAAAATTCTTTAAGTCCATTTTACTTAAATACTTTAGTATAATATACATGTCAGTATTTTTATGATCATGCAGTGGACTATTTCTAGGAAGCTGCACTATTTTATAATGCCAGTTCATTTGGAAAGATTCTAGTTTAGAACAACAACAACAAAAAAAAACAACAAAAATCAAAAAAAAAAAAAAAACAACAAAAAAAACGACAGACACCACAAGGGAGATACTAGAGCAGTTGAGGTGGTTTACCTTGGATTTAAAGAGTCCTCGACAGTAGTACCAGATCTGAGTGTTCTTTCCACTGTAGGGAGAAATGCACACAGACGTAGCCCTCGTGTCAGCTAGATTCCCAGTGACTGTCAGATACCCGTCCTGGGCTCGGTTCCTTATTCTGATGTACACTGCAGGCTGTAACAGGGAAGAAACAACACTGAGAACCACCTTTTGAATCTGGAAAATCTGATTCAGGAGTGCTGGGAGGAGATACGAGAGATGACTGGCTTATTCATAACAGTTTCATTCTAATTCCCGTTAGTTGATATGTATAAATTATTGTTTTATATTGATAAATGCTTAGATTTTTCAAGCAGGAAGCTGAAATGTATCATCTCTATTATATTATCTGGAAAGTGCCTTTTCAGAAGGGTAAAAGGTAACAGTTTCATTCACTGGAATGCCATGTGGCAAGCAGTGTGACTGTGAAGAACTTGGAACTTGAGTGCCTTCAGTAACTAATGCGCTTCAGCTGTGCTGAGGGAGGTTGGAGAAGGGGAATGAGGGCAGAGTACTGCTGCAGGGATCTTATGCCAACCTATGAAAGACAAGTACTGTAATCAGACATGCTACCCTGAGCTATGATTAGATGCTGAAAGACTGCTGTAGGAGGTCTTGAAGAACGCAGAGAGCTGAGGATCCTAGAAGCTGTGACAATCTCTTTGTTACATAAAACCATCATATTTCTTTGAGGCAAGAGACCATATATGTTTAATCACTACTCAGATATTTGAAAATTGGGTAATAAAAGACCACCACCTGGATTATGTATACAGGAAGTTTTAGAATGAAGTATTCTATCTGGGATTTGATTCTAAGGATAACAGCAGATATTGAACACTTAGTATATGTCAAACAATGCACTAAACATTTTCTATGGCAGTGTGTTATTTGTCAGAATTAATAACCAGAACAACCCTTTAAGAGGTACAATTATGACTAGTTTTACAAATGAGATTAACATAGATGTGGAGAAGCTAGATTTGTCTGAACCAAAACCCTCCCTCTCACCAGGCTGCTCTGCCGAAATGCAGTCATTACTTTTCTCCACAGGGAGTTAAGAAGTTAACTTCCTGGGGCCAGCAGGCAGCGGCGTGGTGGTTAAGGCACAGTACTCCCATGTGGCCGACTGCAGTCTGAGTCCCAGATCTCAGATCTGGTGACTTGAAAGTCACACCGAGTGTATGTGTGTGTGTGTGTGCAGCCCAAAATCCCGAGAGAAAAGAGATCGCTATGTAGCCATCCCCACTGTGGAGTGATTTCTCCATGGCGAGCTCATGCACCCTATGACAAAAACTTAAAAAAAAATTGAAGTAGGAGCTAATTTCCAAAGGTGGTTGTGTAAGTAGGATAGTAGAGCTCAACATAAACCATTCTTTTAGTCTCAGGACCGAGACCTGAGCCTTAATGTAACAAAATAAAAGACACCAAACATTGGCACCTTTGGTCAGGTATTGGCATCCCAATGAGAATCTTGGCTAAGTAATGCCAACAAATAGTCTATTACTTAATGAGAGAGTACCTGCATTCTGAGAAGCCTAAGTGTGGTAAAGGCAACATGGTGGTATGGTAAGACCACCAATGAATATTCTATTTTTGAAACTTAAATGAGGGTAAAATGAGGCCAGCTGAATTTTGGTAAATTGTTGCCATGTTTAGCCTAAGGAAATAAACATTCTGAGCACTCAAAAGCAACGAAAAGGGCACGTTATTGTCTGGTCATTTAAAGCAGGTGAATAAGACCTCAATTTAGCAAAATGTTTTAAGTGTTTCCAACACTGCTTCACATTATTAAAGCAGCAGTAGTGTACTTAAATTTCTATAATTCACCCTGATCTCCCACTGCTATTATTAAGTCTTGAGGTTTTGATACATCTTTATTACATTTTCAGTACCTTGCACATATAAGAAAATAGGCATGACCTTCACAGATGACAGAGTTCCAATTACTTTAGGACCAAACATCACAGTTTTAATCAATTAACTCAAGCAAGGTACTAATTACCCTTATTACACATTTGTAGTTAGATTCCTCTGTAATTATACTTAAAAACACTGATAAGCATTATAAGTACCTTAGTGACTCCCTAATTCCCAACCTCAAAGATCACATTTTAATTATTTCTGAATTTCTGAACAAGAATATGAACTAACACCATTGAAAGAGCCTTACCAAAAAACTAAATATGGAAACTACCATTTCAGAAACCCCAAAATACTTTGCTGGCTTTCAGAGTTATGGCCTAAATAACAAGAGAAATAACCTATTAAAATGTTATTTTGAAGCTAGCTAAGTTGTGCGGTGATTAAGATGGCTGACTGCATGGTTCAAGTCCTAGAGCTGACAGTGGGAAAAACACCAGACACGAGTGAGGCAGAATCTTGAAATAGGTAGAAGTGTAGAAGGGATTGGAGCGTGACAATGCCCCAAGGGGGGTGCTTTCTTACTTCCCCTCTTTCCTTCTTTCTCCAATGAGCTCATGTACTCTATGGCAAATTTAAGAATGCCATTTTTAAATATTTAGTCAGAGTAAGAATCTGATAGCTCCTAAAGCACATTGCTGAATAGCATATCATTTTTGTGGTTGAAAAAACATCTTTATAAAACTAGGTTATTACTGTAGATACCTTTTCTTCAGGACCTTGAACAGTTAGGGAAGGAGCATTCTTCCCTAGGAACTACCATTCAAAAATGGGAAAACATTCTCTTTTTTAAAACTCAGCTACTAAAGTTTCTCACAGCAAAGCCCTTGCCTTGTTAGGTAGTTGCTAAATGTCAAACTGAATTCCCACTCTACCCTGCTCTTCCCATGGCTGTCAGTGGCATTACCCATGATCCTGTATGACAGGAGTGAGCAATAAGTGAGATGAAAGGTCTTAAGATCCTGTACCACACACTGTATGCCACGAAAGCCCCTCATGTTTTCATGACCCTCAGGAGAGCATTTCTGGTTCTCTCCCAGGGCACCTACGTAATGAATTTTCAAAATAAATGTATTATCATAATAATAAGAGCCAGATGTTGCATCAGGCCCTTTACATACATTATTTACATAACAATGAAAGGAAAGCAATGTGATCACTGTTTCCATGAGGTGCCAGGTAATTAACTGACTCACCAAACTCACGCTGAGGGAGTGTGTGTGAAGGGGATGACAGAAGGCCTATTAGGTTAATCTTTTTCTCGGCTACTATTTAGTGAACACTAATGTATCAGTCCAAACATCAGCCTCAGCACTTACATCCACAATGCTACACTCAGTTTGGTGCATAGAATCTATGGTACTTTGCAAAAGCTTATCTTATTTTTGGAGGAAAGCAAAGTGTAGTTGCTTAAGAACACAGATTTTAGAGCATAATAGATTTGGGTTCAAATCTATTACGGCGTCCCACCAGCGAGAGGCACTCAGCTTCTACAGACATGGGGAGTTGTACGGAGCTTCGTAAGAGACAAGAGCCTGAGACTGAAGGAAGAAACACCCAGTATTTACATGGAAAGACCTGCCTGGGTTCAAATCCTGGTTCTGACACTTGGATGACTTTCGCCAGTCAATGTGCCCTCCCCCCCAACTAGAAAGTGGAAATCATAATTCCTACATCAAAGGACAGTTGCTAGAATAAAGTGAAAACATATTTCTAAAGAAATTAGGGGCACAGACAGCATAGACACTGACCATCTTGGGTTTTCAATCTTCCACAAACTCTCCCCACCATTACTACACATATTGACGCATTCCTTCTTTGACCCAGGATTTTTGATGATTTCGTATTGTTTTGTATTTTATGTGACTGTTTTGAATTGAACATGTTTTGCCTAACAAAAATGTAAGCTCTGATAAGACATAAAACATGTCTATTCTTATATCTTCCATTATACTTTGCACAGTATCTAACATTCATTCATCCATTCATACCTCACGTCCTTGTTAAATAGCCCCCGAGCTCCTATTATGCACCCACCATTGTGACAGGCACTAGGAGTAGAGTGATAAACAATTCTGCACACCCCCTGCCTTCATGGGATTTCTGTAGAGCAGAAAAGAGCCAAATCCAACCCTACTTTTTGTGGTTCCCACATATACTGTCTTGTAGAAAAATAAACAGGTCTTTTAAGACCTAATTTAAATTGGGAGAGAATGGTGAGAAATATGTTTTATGGTCCTAACACATTGAATTCAGAGGGACGATTAAAAATTAATCGTCCCCAGGGGGACCAGCAGTTGGTGTAATGGCTATATCGCTGAACTCCCATGTAGTCGACAGCAGTTCGAGTCCCAGACCCAGTGACTTAAACTCATGCCAGGCGCGTGTACGTGTGTCCCCAAGATCCTGAGAAGAGAATGGAAGAGAAGGGATTGTGGCGTGGCCATCCCCCCTGGGGGGGTAATTTCTTGCTTTCTGTCACTCTGTCTCTCTGGTGAGTGCACACATACTATAGCAAAAACTCCTCCAAAAAACAAACAAACAAAAATCAGTCAGAGAGCTGGATGGTAGTGCAGTGGTGAAGCAACTCCCTCTAGTGCTGGACCCACATGGGAGGGCCCTGGGTTCGAGGTTCAAATCCTGAAGTCTCCTTATGAATGCCAGGTGCACACATGTGTGCCATGATCCAGGCTGACTGGGACCTATTGTGAGTCTGTTTACCTCTCTCTCTCTTTCTGAAGAAATAAATGCATAAACTTGTTTTTATTTAAAATTTTTTTGTTTTGTTTTGTTTCTAGGTAGGCAAACAATGGGGAAAGAACGCTCCACACAAAAGGCATGGCTGTGATAGGAGCATGAGTGGGAAAGCCTCTGCCCTTCCATGCATGTGACCCAGTCATGTAAGTGAGGAGATCTCTAAGAGAGAAGGTTGGAGGTGCAGGGGGAGTCAGATCACACAGGCAAGGCTGGAAAGTAAAGATTGTATCCTATGTGTAGTGGGAAGCTTTTGAACAGAAGACTGACAAGCAGTAGGTGTGCAATAAATACTATTTTAACTAAATTGCCAGGATCCATCCTGAGTATTATGTAAGTAGGAAAAAAAAATTCAAATACTTAGAAAGTAAAACCAAAGTTCATTCTTGTTTCCAGTGCTTGCCACGGAGCTTACAATATCTTATTTTTCCATGAGAAATGAACAGTCAATAACTTTGAACTCAAAGCTAAAATCCAGTGTTAACCTTAGGTACAATTTTATAAATTGGTCAAAAGCTACAAGATTCCATCCTAATCTGCTCCCCTTGTTACATAAACGGCAAATTAAATAGTCAATATTTTAGGTGCTAGAAGTCTTAGGACATTTCTACCAGAAAAATCGCCTTGAATTTTGTAGCTTATGGCTCTTTTCTCCTTACCTGTTTCATAGGACGAAGGGAACCAATTGTTTTCCATCTACTGAATGCTGTCCAATTTGGGATTTCATTAGGCTCAAGTAAGATTTGTCTTCCCAAGAAATTGGATCCTTCATAGGCTATCCATCTATAAGAAAGCAGAAGAGGAAAAAGTAAGGTTCTTAAAAAAAAATAAAATAAAAATACTTGCTATTGGGCCAGCAGGTAGCATGGAGGTTCAGGTGGTGGGTCCCAATGGGCCAACTACACAGTTCAAGTCCTGGACCTGGTGGCTGGAAAATCACACCGGGCATGTGTACATGCATGCCTAAAATCCTAAGAGAGACTGGAGGAGAAGGGACTGTGTCAAGGCCAGCCCCCTCCACCCCTCACCCGGGGTAGGAGGATCATTTCTCATTTTTCTTCTTTCTTTGTCGCTCTCTGATGAGCACATGCACCCTGTAGCAAAAACTAAAATCAGGGACCAGCAGATGGCATAATGGTTGCATCACTGGACTCCCATGTAGTAGACTGTGGTTTAAGTCCTGGACCTAGTGGTTTAAAACTCAGACTGGGCATGTGTACTTGCATGCCCAAAAGCCTGAGAGGAGAATGGTAGAGAAGGGACTGCACCGTGGCCATCTCTCCTGGGGGGTGATTTCTTGCTTTCTGTCTGTCTCTGTCTCCCCAGTGAGCGCTGCATATGCCTAAGCAAAAATCTCTTTAAAAAAAAAAAAAAAAAAAAAAAAAAACTAAAATCAAAACCAAAAAAAACCCAACCCTCCCCCTAGCTGTTATCCATCTAGGGTTCCTTATTCAAAACTTCCAGGTCTGCAGGTTAAAACAGGACTATGCACTTTTTCTTTTTTTTCTTGACAGAAAAGGAAGGTCTAAGAGAAAACCCACTGACATGGAATCAGAACTGGATTCTAATTAGGATGATTTTCCACTTCCAAAATAAACGCAAAGTCGTCTCCAGCTCTGAAATTCTGTGATCCTTTGATAACACTGAGTCTTTTTTCATAGCATTTTAACATTCAAAGACAGACCATAATGTCTTACTATAACCCAGTAGAAAAACTCTCCCACCCTTAGGGTCACCATCAGCACGTTCTTCAGGGTAACTCAGGTGGCTCATGTGACCTCTTCAGACATATTTTCTATAACCCCCACAGTCCCCCCTGAGGACTACTTACAGTAATCATGTAAGTCCCCACTCACACTCTTACTTCAAAAGGCCTGGCTCCTTTGCAAATCCTCCCCATACTCTTACCTTCAACTCAAACTGTGTCAAAGTATGCAAAAGTGCCCCTAGCCTTTGAGGTGAGTTTTAGAAGATTCACTTAATGGAACAGTTCTGCCTATTCTTTTACGGGTAGGATAGGGCTGCCCTTGAACTACCAGCTAAATGTTGAGACAGAGGCAGATGGCTTACAAACTAATGACTATCTGGTTCTCTATAGAAAAAGTTTGCTGAGCCCTGTTGAGGTGGTTCCTAAGCTGACTAGCTAAGATTAACCTGGACCTGCTCAGAGGACCTGATATTCTCAGCAGGATTCAAGGTTACTGAAAGCAATGCTTTAAGAAAGTAAGTGTATGGCCAGCTTCTGGCACAGCCAGCCGCATACTGGACTATGGAGTTGGAAGCCCCCAGCCAACCACAGTTTGAGTTCCCAGCATAGTCAACCTGAAAACTGGATGAGCATGCACATGTGCACAGGATTCTGGAAGACTGAAGGCAGGGGATCATGGTGTGACCAAGTCCTGTGGAGGGTACTTCTCTCTCACACTCTGTACACTTCCCTCTGTACACTCACTGTATCATAAATATAAAATTTATACACACATACATACACATATACACTCATATACAATATATGGAGGAGTCTGACCTGATAGGGCCTAAGGATCTTATTTGAGCTTTTGACTTTTAAGTATCACTTAGGTCGGGTCAGCACATTGGCAAGGCTGCTGCTGTGTGCCCCCCCCCACCCCCCGACCTAGGAATAAAATTATGTCAAATTAGCATGTCAGCAAGGCTGCTTGCTATTTGCTCCAGAAACTGTGGTAGCCTTGCTGGGAAGTGACCCTCCTCTGGCTCCCTAATATACTATTAAAGAATTACATCGCTTTCTTATACATCCTGAGTATATGATAAAATTTCCCAAAAGTCTCCCAACCACTCCCCTTTGCTCTGACCACCTACTGTTAATTACAATGCTTCACCCCAGCATGGTCACAATAGAAGGTGTGCTGAAGTCACATCTAGGCAGAAGTCTTCTTGACCTTTGGAAGGCCCTTCAAGATACATTTAACATAAGCTTAAGAATAATCATTTAGGCCAAAACGGGCCCAGGGCACTCCCGCCCCACTATGGCTAATATTCTAACAAAATATCTAACAGTGGCGCCATAGGCACAATAGAACTTTTTTTTTTTTTTTTTTTCTG